>NC_092210.1:26489049-26584769 GCF_043381705.1 Parasteatoda tepidariorum
AAAATACTTAGTTATTTTGTTAAAAATACATAAAAAATTAATTCTGATATGCTGTAGTATTCGGCTATGCTTAATATACATATTGAATTAGGACATTCCATTGTAACAAATTAGGAGTTATAAATCGAAAAACGGCATTACTTTGTTAAAGTTGAAAATACTTAGTTATTTTGTTAAAAATACAAAAAAAATTAATTCTGATATGCTGTAGTATTCGGCTATGCTTAATATACATATTGAATTAGGCCATTCCATTGTAACAAATTAAGAGTTATAAATCGAGAAACGGCATTACTTTGCTAAAGTTGAAAATACTTAGTTATTTTGTTAAAAATACATAAAAAATTAATTCTGATATGTTGTTGTATTCGGCTATGCTTAATATACATATTGAATTAGGCCATTCCATTGTAACAAATTAAGAGTTATAAATCGAAAAACGGCATTACTTTGTTAAAGTTAAAAATATTCAGTTATTTTGTTAGAAGTACATAAAAACTAATTCTGATATGCTGTAGTATTTGGCTATGCTTAATATACATCACAAGCGTGTGAACGTTTTTTTTAATGGATTTTTTTTTATAACCGTTGTTGAACAGCCAACCCAACTTAAGGTTACTTCAGTTTCCGTTTTTAAAAGCGCTATATGTTGAGCCACCTCAACTAGATTTGACGTGGGACATTTTTAGCAGCAATCATTGGTCGATTTTCTAGCGCTGGCAATCAGGGAGTTGTAATTAGGTTTTTTTTTTGTAGCCGAGTAAGAGAAATATATATATAGATTTTTGATGCAACTAAAATTAGCTTTTAAAGACTGTAAATTAAGGTCTAGAAAGTTTAAATCTTCAACGATGGTAGTGGTTTTCCTATTTTTTAAAACTTCCATATATTCTTTTCTTGTTTAACTTAATCGCATATACAGTACAAAAAGAAAGCGGAACTCCTTAAATAAGTTATTAACCTAGATCTTCACGTGCTAGGACTTAATCTTAATAATGTAAAGGGGTGACCTTAAATGAGCTAATTAATTTGCGCAGACGATGTCACGAAATCAGACACAAAAAACGTACTTTCTCTGAATAAAAACACACCATCTTTTCGAAGCATACGCATTTCTTACTTTCAAAATATGTTGAATATGATTATAATAGTTTGGTTTTAATGTTATTCTCACTCTTTGCGTATTTCTCAATATCTTTAAAAGCGTAACCTTTATGCGAATCGAAAATGTTTTGCACACGATTATAAAATACTTTATCCAAAGTCATGCATCATGCTATTCATGCAAAAACTATTTTTATTAATTACTTATTAAATATTTAATATTTATTTTTATTTTATTATTATTTTATTTAAAAACAGAAAAACATTTTTTGAATTGCAAAGTATATAAATTTTAATATAATTTTAAGCATTGTAATTGTGATGTATCATTGATATTATTGATATATATGATTGATATTAAAATTTTTTAGGAATTAATATTTTAAAAAGAATTTTAAGAAAGTCATATCGTTGAATTCAGATTTTTCAGGAACTATTTGACCAATTTCGATCAAATTTTGTAGTTGCTATATAAAATGAGTATATTTTTTAAAGGAATTAAAAAAATGTTATACTTTACAAATTTTTTGACTTATTTAATAAAACAATAAAAATAATAAATTACAATTAAAAATTATTTTTTGCCTGAAGTTATCCTTGGAAACACAAACTTTATATTTGCATGCAAAAAGTTTTCGATTCGCTTAAAATGTTCTCGAAATATAGAGAAATACGCAAAAAGTAAAATTAACATTAAGGGGTTCAAACTTTAGACTGCTCTTTTGACCAAACTATTGGCACCATATTTTACAGACTGCTTTTACAACCTATATTTTAAAATGCGCAGCGAATGCGCAGGAAAATGCGTACCGAGTCTGGCTTTAGTATAATCAGAAATATATTTTTAACTGTAAAGTTGTTAAAAGCAACGAATATATTAAATACGCTCAATGTTAAAAAAATTAATTGACCATACCTTTTAAACCGAGCCAATTATTTTTATTCACACTTTAAAAAAATAATTGACTATGTTTTTAAAATACCTTACGAAAGTAATGAAGTACTATTATCAAAAATTACTAAATTGAAATATTTTTAGAGTTGGGGAAAAATTACTTCAACTTTAAATTTTTTTTGTTACAAAAATCTGAAAAAAACAATGGTCTTATCTTTTTCGTAATAATCATAGAGTTAAAGAAAAATTATTTTATGAATTTTAATTTTGTTTTAATTTGTTTGCTGGCATTTGTTTTAATTTTAACGAAAGGAAAAGTATCGCCTATTTTACCGGAAAATATATTCATTTTATAATTCTGCATCTAACTTAAAGTTAATGGTAACTAATCGGTTGGATTTTGTGTGAAGTTACGAAAGTAAAATGTATCCCAAATGTATAAGTATAGGAAAATATCCATTCTAGGATGAAAGTATTTATTTTATAGTGGAAGTTAATATGTAAATAGCACTGGAGAACAAATGCTTGGTTGAATTTATGCAAATATTTGATCTTGAATAATTCAAGGGTAAAAGTTTCGAATCTAAAATTAGTCTTGCTCCAAAAACAAAACTAATTTTAGCTTTGAAAATCACGTTTTTAGTTTGTACTACCTTAAAAACTTAAAATGCAACAGGGGGAAGCGTTAATGTTGAGACAAACTTCTATGGGAATTAGGGCACATCATCATAGTTGGACAGACAGCCCAATGTGAGCCACTGCCTTTCTCTGAGGATTTCTCCATGACGACTTCTGATTCACCTTAGATCCCCAATTCCTTTCATTAATTGCGAGAAAATCAGACTCCACTGAGTTAGCCCATCTCAACCGCGGCCTTCCCCGCTTTCTTGTTCCAGTGGGTCTAAAAAGCAGTATCTTTTTTATTGTATTGTCATCACTCATTCGAATCACGAGGGCCACCCAATTCATTCTACTTATTTTTATGTATTTATAATGTATAATTATGCATATTAGGGCACATCATCAGGATTAAAAATGCATTAGAACTCATACCCAGAAATGTTGGACTCGGTTAGGGGTGCTTCCCCTACTAACTGTTCAGAAGAACACGAGGAAACAATTCATCTTGGGAAGGAACCCCTAGTGTGCATATGACGAAATTTCCGGACAAGAGTTCCTATGCAATTTTAATCAGGATGACCTTTAACTTAGATGTCAGTCGCAATATTTATGCGACCCCTAGTTATTCATAACGTTTTTAATCGTGTGCATTTCGACAAAAAATAGACTTGAAATGTCATTAAAAAAAAAAAAAACTGCATCTTGGATAGAGAAACCGGAGCAGATTAGAAATCAGTTATACAGAAGCAGGGCTAAAGAGAATAGCTCTTTAGCCCTGATACAGAAGTATCTACGATCTGTTAAAAAATCTCATGCAACAGAAAGCAAAAAAAAAAAAGTATGTAATCTATAGTGGAAAATAACTTACCAGTTGGTGATTTGTTAGAGGAAAGTAACCGATAAGTTTTAACGTAGTAAGAAATATCCAATTTTTTGCTGAAAATTATTTTACAACGGAATGTATCAATCCAGAGATAAAAATATAGTATCTAATTTATAGTGGAAAGTATCTAAGTTCCAGTTGAAGGTAACTAATCCATTGATTCTGGTTTTTAAGATCAACAAAGTATAATGTATCCCATTTTACAGGAAAATATACATTTTCGGGTGAAAGTAACTATTTTATAGTGGAATGCAAAGGGTAAAAAATCTTTAGGTCTTGTTTCTGTTATTAATAAGGTTAAAAAATATCATTTTATAGTGGAAAATATCCCATTTTGCAGCTGAAAATATAAATCCTATTGGATGAAAGTATCCATTTTATAAAGGAAAGTGATCGCGTTGGTGTTGATTTGTGTTCTTAACGAAGTAAAAATATTCTATTTTATGGTAGAAATTATCCCATTTTAATGTGGGAATATATCAATCCTACAGATAAAAGTAATCACTAGTGGAAGTTTACAGACAAAAGTGTGGCTATATTTTCCCTTGTGTGACCCATTTGTTTATAAATTGAATGAATTTTCTGCAATACTTTATTCTTCTGAGTGTAAATGATTATTTTCTCAAAATAAAAATGATTTTAACTAAAGGGCAGATAAGTATAACTAAAATGTAAACCTCCAATCAAATATAAACTATCAGTAAAATAATTGCCAAGTTTTCAGATCATAATTCATCTTCCTTTTAATAGGTTCTTGCTTTGACCTTCGACTATTATAATTGTTTATTTGTACCCAAAATATTATAAAGCAAATACTATTAAATAAATGTTAAAATTTAATGAAATTTTTTTAAGGGTGACATGTTTGAAAATGGCAAACACACCTAACGTTCAATTTTTAAAAGCCTTTTTTGGAATTTGTTATCAATAAAACATGTTTCTGAAGTCAAACTATTATTTAAGAGGTCAAACAAATGACACGAAATCATTTATTTCATACTTTTCTATTAAAAGAAAGCGCGTTATGCGGTATTTGCAAAAAAAATATTTGTTGGGCATTAAAAAGCATTTTCGTACAATGACTCGAAGTGACGCCCTGATAGAACCGAAATAAAAACAAGATTAAGAAATATACGCAATCTTAATTGCTTTTCCCACGAACAATTCACTTTCTGTCAAGAAAATTGCGAGATGAAGGAGAAGGGGGGTGGAGGTGGAGGCAGCCTTAATGGTTGTAAGTGAACTGTGTATTTTGGATTGGATGAGTGTGATTATCGTTTCAGTATCTGTAGAATGTGAAACCCCTTTCCGCTGTGAAATAAGATTACGCAAAAAAATTAATTAATGATTTATAATGTTGTAATTTGACAATAATCACGACGCTGGTCAAAAGATTTGAAGTAAATCATAAGAACTTGAAAAACGAAGGTGACTATTACATAAATGTAAACACGCTTATAATTTTGGAATTTTTTTCCGTCTATGAAGATAATAATAGTTTAGAACATTAGAGCCAATAGAAAATAGTTAATACTCCGAGGAAAAAAATTGAATCATAAAGGCCGTACTTTAAAACGGTATAAATTTCTGCAACCTTAGTAAGGTGTTAAATTGTCCCTTTCAGCTACAGTATCGAGCAATCAAGTTTAAGAAGTACAATAATATGGTTCAATCTAAATAAATACCAATGAATGTATTATTTTGGATAATTTTTTCTCTCTAAAAATAATAATGGTAAAAATAGATGAACATAGCCATATAGCCATTAGAAAATAGTCAATACTTTAAAAAAAAATCGATTCAACTCCGAATCATTATATCAGAACTTGAAAATTGTGAAAAATTTCTGCAACCTTAGTAAGGTGTTAAATTGTCACTTTCAACTACAGTATCGAGCAATCAAGTTTAAGAAGTACAATAATATGGTTCAATCTACATAAATACCAATGCATGTATTATTTTGGATAATTTTTTCTCTCTAAAAATAATAATGGTAAAAATAGATGAACATAGCCATATAGCCATTAGAAAATAGTCAATACTTTAAAAAAAATCGATTCAACTCCGAATCATTATATCAGAACATGAAAATTGCGAAAAATTTCTGCAACCTTAGTAAGGTGTTAAATTGTCCCTTTCAACTACAGTATCGAGCAATCAAGTTTAAGAAGTACAATAATATGGTTCAATCTACATAAATATCAATGAATGTATTATTTTGGATAATTTTTTCTCTCTAAAAATAATAATGGTAAAAATAGATGAACATAGCCATATAGCCATTAGAAAATAGACAATACTTTAAAAAAAATCGATTCAACTTCGAATCATTATATCAGAACTTTAAAATTGTGAAAAATTTCTGCAACCTGAGTAAGGTGTTAAATTGTCCCTTTCAACTTGAACTTGAAAATTGTGAAAAATTTCTGCATCCTTTAAGGTGTTAAATTGTCAAGTTTTTCGTTTCAATTTGAATTACAGTATCGAGCACTCAAGTTTAAGATATTACCGTATTATGGCTCAACTTAACTTTCATAAATGTATCAACGCGTACACTTTTGGCGTATTTTTTACTTTATAAAGATAGTAATGGATGGACAAAATCAGAGAGTCAATAAAAAAAATAGCCAACACTTCAGTTGTTTCCTTTATTTTTTCCAAATGTTTGATGAAAATCTAACTTCAGGTCATTTTTTAAAATATTTCGCATGTTAGTTTAATTAGTTTAGAGTAGAAATAGCTCGGGGGCTATTTTGCAATCCGAGAGATGTAGGCATAGATCTGTTGGGAACCCTGTTAGTTGTAACTTTAAGCAACTAACCAGGGTTTAAAGTTAACTATTTTTTTTGTTTATAGGTAACATGTAGGTTTATCACATGTTACCTATAAACAAAAAAATGCTTTTAAATTGTTATAAACATAAATTATACATATTAATATTTTTTGTTAAATTGTAATTATAATAGGCAATTGCACAGGAAAAGCACTAAAAAATATTGGCATCACTTATGGGTTCCCAGAAGTGTGGGGACTCCTGGTCCTCTTAGGCCTGATGATAAATCAAGCACAGCTCATGGTTATTAAGTTCGTTGACTCCCTGTTTTGAAGGAATATTATTACAGTTTTTTTTAACTAAATAATCCAAAGAAAATGAATCGGTAAGATAGTACTTTATTGAAAACTTCCTTTCCTTCAGAAATGGGCAAAATGGAAAAAACAGTCGATAAGTTTCAAGCACTCGAAAATTGGCTTCCAGTTTCAAGACTTGTCAGACGTGAATGAGAAAGAACAAAAGTTATGTAAAATATAAAGTGTAAAATTGCCAACGAAAAAAAGAAAAATTAAGGCGAGTAGCAAAACTAGAAAAATCACAGAGGCAGAGAGAGAGAGGAAAAGGTAAAAACCAGAGAGGAAAAACCCACAGTGGCAGAGAGGGTAAAATCAGGGTAAATGCATTTCCACGTGCTATGGTAGGGTGGTGAGGAACTACTGTCGTTAACAAGGGAATCAGAATTAATGGAAATGCATTTTTGCTTGATTTACCTCTCTCGGCCACTGTAGGTTTAGTTTTCTCTCATTCTGTTTTAAATCTTTTCTGCCTCGGCCACTAAGGTTTTTCTAGTTTTGTTTCTCACCTTTATTTTTCGTTGACTACTTTACGTTTCCTATTTCAAATCACTTTCATTCCTTCTCATTCACGTCTAGCGAGTCTTAAGAACGGGCGCCTATTTTTGAGCGCTTGATACACGTCTACTGTTATTTCCATTTTGCATATTTTTGAAGGGGATGAGGTTTTCAATCAAGTAAAATATGATTTTTGATTTGATGACTAAATAAAAGAAGAGAAGATGGATAGTAGAACGGAAGTGAATTAATGAATCGCAAAATCGAATCAATGAATTAACGAATTGGTTTAAAAATAAATGAAAAAGTTGAAAAATTAACAAAAATCAACATAGAAAATTAAAAAGAAATGGGCTGAAATAAATGTTGTCAAACCTGCATTAATAATCGAAAAATAACTTTGTAAAAACAGTTGAATTCAATGAAACTCGAAACTTCCTTGAGAGAAATTCGAGTTTGAAAGTTCAATAGTTCGAGATCGAAAAAATAATTGAGACAAAAGGAAACTTTATCCCCAACGACGCTTGGACGAAAATAAATATCGCTTTTGTATTTCTATATTTGTTGTGTATATATATATAAAAAATATTATTCGAAATTACGATTTCTGTGTATATTCCATTTCTTTAGATATAATTTAAAATAATTTTTAAACTTTTTTCGGAAATAGTGTTAATTTCTTTCAACTGTAATAAATGGGTTAGTTTTCCGACACGGAATCCGCTCTAAACTGTTCTGACGATGCCGTTCGAAAACAAACTGAAAAGATTAATTGGTTTATCATCTTAAAAGGGAATGAGATATTGGTTACTTCTCTTTTTGTTACAAAAAAATTATTTTACTTTGAATTCAAATGCTCAAGTGTTTTGAAAGCGAACTTTGCATTTTAATATAAAATATTTTCCAACGCTGCACCGGGAATAAACCTTTTCATCAGAATAAAAATTTGTATAAAATATTCATTTTGAAATTGTGAATTTGAATGGTGTATTTTAAGCAAAACGTTCAAACAACACTCAGTATGAATGTTATCTAAGTTCGTTAACATCGCGAATTGTATTTTAATTGACAGAATTAACCTGCACTAGTCACCATTTACTACACGGGAAGTCTTCGACCGACAGGAATTGATTTCACGACCTCTTGAACATGGGCCCAACGCTCTACCAACTAGGCTATCCCGGCCTTGAGGAAGTTTATTCTGGAGCTAATTGAGAATGTGTTTTTTCTAGAGATGAAGTAATTTTATTTTGCAAATTATGTGAAACGAGAGTTGCTACTAAAAAATTACTTATTGTTGTCTATCATATTCGAAAAGATAAACGTTTAAGAGTTATTTTAAGATGCTGAACAGATGCCCACAGAATGAAAGAAGTAGCCATTTTACAGAGAATTATGTGAATTCTTTTATGTCTGCAAATATATCAAATAGCTCTAAATTATGCCGTTTTTAGAGTGACACACTGGTAACATTATGTTTGATTAACCAAATCGAGCAAAATAAACAGTTTTTTTACTTAGCACCTAAATTATATAATAAATTTCCATTTCAGTTGCAAAATATCCAAATCTATTCTTCTTTTAAGCGTGCTTTATTTCAATTTGTGATGAGCATTGACGATTTTCACTTTGAGGGAAACATTTAATTTTTTATACCAGTCTTGTGCCAATTCAAATGAAATTCTTATGTTACCTTTGTTTTTTTTTAAATATGGTTTCATGCATTTTTTTTTTAAAATTTCTATTTTAAATTTATTGTATTACCTTTCTCTGTCGCCTGGACAGGATTTTCCTCTTGGCGACGAATATATATTCTTTGTATTTAAGTGTTTGTTTTTGTTCCCAATAAAGTTTTGTTTAATTAAAAAAAAATCTGATGGTCTATTAATGTTCCAAAAAAAACCGGCTAAAGAATTGCCTTTTATTATTTTTGCAATTGACAATAAATTCAAACTAAAATGAAAATTACATCTCAACTTCTTATAATGTACACGTTTTAATACAATTATACGTTATGTCATATAAAACTTTTTAGCGAAATGATGTTTCAGAAAGAAATTCTTGTTTAATTACTAAGGAAATTTTTTTCTATTTTTCAGGCATTTTTTTATATTTTTAAGAGCAGTTCTTAAGAATGTTTTAATTTTTCGAAATCCATTTTCCACAAAAATCTAGCTATCACATCAATATGCATAAAGGTTAACAAGAACGCAATATTAAATTTTTGATTGTGTATAAGTAAAACGACATATTAAGATAACAGCTATTATGTTTGGTTAATTATGACGCGGAATCAATTTTCGGATCAGATGTATTTGGGTATCTGCAAGTGATGTCACCGGTGAGTGTCGAATCTGATTGGCTTTAAATTATGGCAAAAACAAATGCCATGATATAGCTGCAAATGAGGTTCGATATCCATGCGAGACTTCGCTTGTAAAGACCGAACTTCAACTAAGACCTATTCAATTAGCGTTCAACCGTTTTCTTAAATACGCATTTCGAGCTGTGTTCATTTTCTTAAATACGCATTTTGAGTTACGTCTAACTTTTTAAATACGCATTTTGTGCAATGTGTATTTTTTTAAAACAAGCATAATGAGTTATGTCCATTTCCTCAACCACGCATTTAAAGTTATGTATATTTTCTTAAATGCGCATTTCGAGCTGTGTCCATTTTTAAACCTGCATTTCGAGCTGCGTCCACTTTCTTGAATACGCATTTTGTACTATGCCTAATTTTTTAAACACACATTTCGAATTATATCAATTTTCTTAAACACACATTTTGAGCTATGTCTATTTTTTAAAATTCGCAATTCGAGTTGTGATCATTTTCGTAAACGCACATTTTGAGTTATGTGTATTTTCTTACCTACGCATTTTGAGCAAATCCAAAATGAAAAATCTCAGCGACGATACATATATGGGCTATGAAGAGGGCTCTTTGATAAGCAAAGACCTTAAACTACTACCAAAAAAGGCCTTACCATTAATCTACCTTTGACTGCGTGTGTTGAATTGAAAAACTAACATTGAGGAAAGAAAGTTCTAGAGGAAGTTCCTAATTGTAGTTCGAATTAATTAATATTTCGAGTTATACATGTTTGAATTAAAAAGAATTCAAGTATCAGATAATTTTTATTCGATAAGATAAACTATTTTACATGGTGTTAAAGCCAAATTAAAATATAATTAAATATTCAAATAAAACAAAAGACTATCATTGGGAAATGAGCAACCATTGAACAAAAAATGAATTCAAAATGAAGTAATATCGATAAAAAATAGTTTATGGTGATCGCGCTACTTTTCCTACATTATATTTACATCATTTTTTAAATCCATTTCACTATTCGAATACGGCAAAGCAATCATATAGAGTAGTGCTACGTTTTATTTCCATTAAATTTTCTTTAAACTTGAAATTACAAAAAATAAATAAAGGAAATAAAAACAAATAAACTGTATGTACACAAGCGAACTTCTGTCTGCCCACAAAATTACTGTTGCGTTAAAAGTTCGTAAAGTTGAAATGAAATGATAGGTTTCAATCACAGGAAGTAACCGCGCAAGGTTATTTCTTCGAATTATTTTCTTCGTAATGACGGGGTTATCGATGTTGGTGAAAATACACTTGAATTTCGCTAAGAATTCAAAGTAAGGGTTTCCACTTACTAAATGTTAACAATTATGTTCGGATCGAACGTTCTTATTTTCTTTTCCCTTAAACATTGGAATTTAGAACAGTGTGAACGATTTTTGATGCAAAACGAATGAGATTTTGCAAAATGAAAAGGGTCAAAATACCTATAGTTAGTCAAAATTAAAAACATGTTTAGTTTATCAACGATGGTCTTATAATAATAGACACGCGGAACTTACGCGGCAATCAACATTAAATTCTAATAATAATTCTATTGTTTACATGTATGTTGTTTTTTATATGTATAAAAGAACAGTGGTACTATGATTTAAAAGTTCAAAATATTGAGATCCATCCGTATACTTTATACTAAAAAATTGACCATGAATTATATACATGTTACCTCTAAAGTGTAGAAATTGGTTATTCAACAAATTATCTAGCTAATTTAATTAACTAGAGTGATTCGTTAAGATATATATGTAGACCTTACACTAGAAAATAAAAAAAATAAATTATATATATGTAACTGACTAAAGTGTGGAAATCAGTTATTCTACAGATTATTTAGCAAATGTGCAGATTAAGTAGAGTTATTCGTTCGGATCTATATGTATACCTTACACTTGAAAATAAAGACCATGAATTATATATATGTTACTGGCTAAGGAGTAGAAATCAGTTATTCTACAGATTGTCCAGCAAATGTGCTGATTAACAAGAATGATCTATATGCATACCTTACCCTAGAAAATAAAGACCATGAATTATATATATGTTACTGACTAAAGAGTAGAAATCAATTATTCTACAGATTATCTAGCAAATGTGCAGATTAACTAGAGGGATTCGTTAGGATCTATATGTATACCTTACACTAGAAAATAAAGACCATGAATTATATATATGTTACTGACTAAAGAGTAGAAATCAGTTATTCTGCAGATTATCTAGCAAATGTGCAGATTAACAAGAGTGATTCGTTAGGATCTATATGTATACCTTACACTAGAAAATAAAAACCATAAATTATATATATGTTACTGACTAAAGAGTAGAAATCAATTATTCTGCAGATTATCTAGCAAATGTGCAGATTAACTAGTGTTATTCGTTAGGATCTATATGTATACTTTACACTAGAAAATAAAGACCATGAATTATATATTACTGGCTAAAGAGTAGAAATTAGTCATTCTGCAGATTATTTAGCAAATGGGCAGATTAACTAGAGTGATCTATATGTATACTTTACACTAGAAAATAAAGACCATGAATTACATATATGTTACTGGCTAAAGAGTAGAAATCAGTTATTCTGCATATTATTTAGCAAATGTACAGTTTAACTAGAGTGATTTGTTAGGATCTATACGTCTTACACTAGAAAATAAAGACCATGAATTATATATATGTTACTGGATAAGGAGTAGAAATCAGTTATTGTAAAGATTGTCTAACTAATGTGCAGTTTAATTAGGGTGATTCGTGAAAGTGCCGATAAATTGTTTTCAATTTGATATCAATTAGGGAATCTGCAAACTACCTAGATAATCTGCACATTAATTACTAAACAATCGTTCAAATGAAAATAAGATATTTGCCGGAACAACAGCAACATTTCAGTACGCTTTAATCAATATAATGATGTTTAATTTTATTTATTTTCGCTATCTAAAAAAACGAGTTACTGCAATTAAACATTCAACAAATTAGTTGATCAATCAATCATCAATCACTTTAGCAGCAATAATATCAAATATAAAGTGCCTTAAAATATTATTATAATAAGGAAATCAGCATAATATTATTTATTTTTGTTATCTATAGAATCAAGCAAAAAAAGGAGTTGAGACTAACTTTTAGACTTAAACGACGTAGAAGCCATTAGTATGCATGCTCATTACCCAAGTAAAATTTGAAAACCTCTTGATTCAGCAATATTAACTGAGCAAATCAGTTGATCTGATGATTAGCTTGATAAAGTGCACATTAGCGGCTTTTGATCCTTAAAAGTAACACATACGTTCCTAACAAAAAGTCACGGAACAAACATAATTTAGCGGAGGAGTAAAAAAATAGTAATTAAAATTATGTGAAATTTTTTAATTAAATGCTTTAAATTATAACCAAAAAGATATTAAAAAAATGATACGAACCTGGCCATGAAAATTATACCACCAACAGGCAAAAATTCCCATCGCACATGTATTGATAAGAAGCACCGTAAAATACAGATTGAGTGCTTCTCAAATTTTGATGAGAACTACTATGACGGCGAATGTGACAAATAAATAGTACCAAGCGAGAGGAAGAAATAAAACCACTTATAATTGTAATACTTAAATTTTAATGAATTTAGTTATAAATATATTATATATGACTAGAGGAATAAAGAAGAATGAGACAACTTTTAGTAAATGTTATATATATATTATATATAACATTTACTAAAAGTTATCTCATTCTTCTTTATTCCTCTAGTCATGACTAATTTAATTAAAACGTTTAATTAATTACTAATTTTACTTAATTTTGACTAATTTTATTATACGTTTACTGTGCATAAGAGAATAATATGAGTGTTAATAACGTCATTTATAATTTACTTGTCGTTAATGGTTGTTGGAAGAGATGGAGCGCTGCAATGAGTTCATGAGCTTTTGTATTCTTGCTAGACAGAGCTGTAACGGTGAGATGGACAAGTGATGGACACAGCAAAAAAATAAAATGTGCCATTTCAATGTTCAACCTAAATTTAAAATTTAAACGAGGAATTTCGAACTTACTTTTTTAAGCACTAAGCATAATCATTACGGGTCCCCGACCAGACGGATGTAACTTTTCGGCCCATCTCTTTGTTTTCTGAATACTGTACAATAACTTAGTTTTCAGAAACCTAAATACATACAACGTAAATTAAATACTAGTATTAAAAATCTATAAGGATCCAAGACAAGTAAAAAAAAAAAGTAATTTTCCAAATTGCAACTAAATCCTATGCTTTTATTGTCAGGATTCCAAATCCGAAAAAAAAGTTTATCTAAAGTACTCTTTTGTGTTTGATTATGCAACTAAATTTAATCGTTTTAAAAATAAACATATTAGTAATCCTCCGAACCATTAAAATTGGTATTCAGTACATAAAAATTCGATAGTTGAAAAAGTATAATTTTTTTTTTGCTGCTTAATGTACATTCGTTTTTGAGTTTATCTACGAAACTGTGTTTGTACCAAATTTTGTACACGATTTAGTATAAAAGAAATTAACATACATTACAAAAATATTATATCGTTATGGAATTGATTACTAATTAAATTTGACGTAATATTTTCGATCTTGGCGAAAATGTCATTGGGCAAAATATGATCAATCTATTTTTCAAGGTGCAATTTAAATATTCGTCCTACTTAGCTTCTTACTTTGCAGAAAACGCTAATTGAATTGAACCTTTCAACTCCATTAACTATTTTTTTTAAATAGTTTTATATTTAATTGAAGTTAAAACTAATACAATTTTTAGATTGCAGTTGAAGCTAATATGTATTTCAAAGATTTAAGCACGTGACAATGAGAATACTTTGTAAATTCTTTGTTTGAACATCTGTAACAGTTATCATTTTTAAATTAAATTAAAATTTAGAAGAACATTTTAAAAAGTATCTAAGAGATTCCTATAGTAATTTGATTTTTTTACGGCATATTCTGCCATGCAATAGAAAGATCAAACTATGCGAAATAGTGACAAAAAAAAAAATTCAAAATTGAAATTTTTATATAGTTGGAGTTTTTGTTTAACCTTTTGAAACAGAATTTTTACTAAATATATTTTTTATATTTTTATTTCGTTATTTTGTATTAATTTAGGTCAAAATAAGTGAAAAATATCATGTTTGGTGTTTAAATATTTTACGGTTATGAAATACAGCATGAATCACTTTTTCTGCGTTAAAGGTAAAATCTGATAAATCTAAAAATCTAAAGGTAAAGGTCGAAGTTCACTTCCAAGCAATAATTTTTCAAAGTTGAACTTAAGTTGATCAACGAGAAATAGTTATTCATCAATGAAATTTCCTTAATTTACGAAATCAGTTTTTGATAAATGTTTGAATATAAATGAATTTTTTTTTAAAACAACTTTTTTGGATTTTATATTTTAGTGTAAATATAATTCCTAAAATCTAACAGAATAACTATTACATTGTTAGCAAAAATGTAACTGCTAGACTTATAAAAAATGCCAAAATAAATGTTTGCTTGTAATTCGAGCATCAGTAAAAGTATATAAAGGGACACCGGTATTTCATATGCGTCAAAAAGATAAGATTAATTATTACATAAATTATTACTATTACAATTTTTTTTTGCAAAAAAAAACTTTTTTATAAGTTTTTTGAAATTCTATTTTAGTGTTCGTAGCATTATAAATGAAGAGAAAATGGTTGCCAAGTAACTTTTCATGAAATACTAGTAGGCTTAGCCCCCTGTTTGCTGCCGATCACCAACCCCGATGATTGCTTCGCAATAATTGTCTTTTCTTGGCAAGAAACAGTTTTTATTAACTTAAATTAATAAAAATTATTCACTTAAGATATATGTACTAAATGAAATTCTGTTTGCTTACGCTTGTGCCTCTACTTCTCACGTCCAAATATTACTATCTATTAGTATTATAAACATTTAGATCTCTTGGTGAACAGAAGTGATTTTTCGAAGTAATCATTTTTTAAAATAACATTTATATTCTTATAACATTATAATTCTTATAACATTATAATATTCTTATAACATTCTTATAACATTCAAACAAATTTGATGAGTTTACAAACATAATTTAGTATTTTCGCCAATAATAGCAGTACTGGAAAATAACTTTAAAATAGGGATACAAAAATATTTAAAGGAAAATAATGCCTTTACTACTTTTGTTAATTTTATGATGATAACAGCCAAAACAATATTGAAATGAATGACGAAAAACTGGATCCTACCACGTGATTTTCCGGCCAATAAAAATGCGCCGACAACAATGGAAAACGGTGCTAGAACATTATGATTTTATGTTATATAGAGATATCATTAAGCACTTATAGTGCTTTTTTCCCCACTTTCACGGCAGTATTTACTTTGTTTATATAATTATGAAAGTTCTACTCTCTGAACTTTTCAATTAAAAACTAGTTAAGCATAATCAAAATTACGCTAACATAAGTTTATATGTTTGATATCGCTTAATGACACTGTTTAGTTTCTTCATAAATTTGACGCATTTTTTAATATCATTTACTAAATAAGTATAATGAAACTGGGGACTATATTAGACAAGTAGTTTCTTCTGTTGATGACTATCAAATAGTATCTGTTGAATGTCAAAATCAGGTTTTAATTAATAGACTGCAGATTGGTCATTCTCAGAATGACCACAAACATTTACTAAGTGCCAATTCTGCACCTAGTTGTTTTCAATATACAGTCAACATTTTAAACATATTTTAACTGTCTACTGACGAGTTGCAAACTTAATGCGCAAATTTTTGCGGAACAACCTTAAACTTATATTTGATAAAAACCTCCTAAAATAGAGAAGGCCTCCACACGTATCAATTCTGTAGTCTAATGTATTTAACATAAAATGCGCGGTGGGGGAAATAATGTACGTAACTCATAACGTTCGTAGTACTAAGCAATCAGATTTCTCGTTAATGATAACCTGTGCGAATGCTTTCTCTATTATAGGGAGTGTTAGTTTGATGATCCTAAATAGTTCGTTCACTCAGAGTTGGCACTTGGCTCCACCTCCTCGAACGCAGAGTTTATTTCAGCACGGGAGTAAGAAAAGAAACATCTCCGCGCTTGAAATTGTGACAACCCTTAATGCGTGCCAAACGCAAACAGTGAATTCTTTTTCAGTCACTTACTTCGCTTTATATAATATATTTTAAATTCAAAAACTGCTGTTTTCCCACATAAAATGTCTCAAAAAAGACAAACTATTCACTCAAAAGAGAGAAATACCGTATTTATTGTTGAAAAAAAGGCACGTAAAGATTGCGAAATAAATAATTTTGTCATAATGATAGCCAAATAGAAACCTTGTTTAGGATTGTTCACATCCTTCTCCCACAAAATAGAGAAATAATATCGTCGGATATCACGTGATGAAGGCGCAGCCAGGTGCCAAATCCTGGTGAACGAGCTTATACATCAGAATCAAATAAAGTTTATCAAAACAATGGGATTAGGTCACCAATACAATTTACAATAGGTCCATTTATGAATACAATTTACAATAGGTCCTTTTTTGAAAATAACGAAGGCTTAAAACCATACTATGCGTTTTTATCATGGTTTGCTAGTTATTTTTTTAGCATAACTCCTGAAATATTGAGGAATTTGTGGTAAGCAGAAGATTATATAATAAAATTATTTTTAAATATAAATGGAATCAATTTTTTCTTCTTTTTCAAAATTTGTAAAGAAAACCAATCAGAAACTGAAATATTTTTTTAAAAAAGTACATACTTTTTAAAGTATTTTGTTGAAATATTTTAAGTATGAGTGGCTATAAGGATATTTAGCAGTCATCATTGACGTATAAATTTTATTATTGTTTGAAATAGGAACTGTCCCTTTTTATCCGATGTTTGGAGCTACTCAACATTTTCCTCAGTTTACATGAAAGTTCCATCCGCTATTGTTCTTTCAAGTTTAAGTAAGAATAAATTCGTTGGATTGTAACATTCTTGGTGTTCTGTAATCAATACCCTTAATATGTACCTTTAGAATTCTGGTCAAAAATTATGCCAAAAATGTACACACAAAAGTGGTCGCAAATTAATATGACGCAAGGAATGAAAGATATAAATGCTATCAGATTCTGAGTGGGTTGAAAAACATCACAAACTGTTTGATTGCGTCAGGAAATAAGGAAGAGTTGAGTTGAGCAGCAATCAAATTTGTTTTTGTGTTTTTCAACAAGCTTCCGCACTAATAATTCGGCTTATTTTGATAGCGTATTTCTTTTTTCCGCTCTTAAATATGAATATATATGTTTTATATATGTCTTATATATACGTTTTAAATATGTTTTCCTTTCTTATTTACTTTATTTTTAACAATGATTTTAAAAATATAAATTAAAGGAGGAAATTACAGAAACGTAAATCAACTCTTTACCGTGATATACTTTCACAAAGGCTTAAAATAATTCGCTTCACAGCAAATCCCTTTGAGTTTGTGAAAAGAAATTTACATTAATAACTGTTTATTTTAAATAATTATCAGTTTAAAAGTATGGATATTAAATGAGTATTAACTTTTAATTTTGAAACTAAACGCTTAAAAAGAAATCTATTTAAGAAGTTGCAAGGAAGAAGAAACTTTTTTCAATAGTAAAAGACTCAGTTTTATGCAGAATATATTTATGGGTTATATCTTTTAATACAATTACCATAATAAATTTAAATCTCAACCAAGATCAACGTCTAAAATTAAAAAAAAAGATATACAAGTTTTAATTAAAGTATTTAATGAGATGAATGAAATTGCGATTTCATTTTTAAAAGTTCCTTATATTGAGGTTCCAAGGGAGATGCACTTATTCTAAGGAACAAGTCTAAATCTTTGTCTGTTAGTCTATGTCTGTTAGTCTGTTTGTCTGTTCTGAGATAATTTTTTCTAAGGTTCATAGTTGAAAACACTTGTTCACATATACACCGAAGAGCCATTACATTATGACCGCCCTGCTAATAACATGCAGGACCACCTTCAGCCCTCAAAACTGCTAGCACCCTCCGTGGCATTAATTCCACAAGGTGCTGATAGGTAGTCTGAGGTATCTGGTACCAAGCACTCACCAACAGGTCCTGCAATTCTCTCATATTGCGAGGGGGTAGCGTGGCAGCACACATTTGGTTTTCCAAGTAGGACCACAATTGCTCTATTGGATTAAGGTCAGGTGAATTTGGGGGCCAAGATATGACTTGAAAGTCACTGGAATGTTCCTCGACGATTCGACCCTTACGACATGGTGCATTATCCTGTTGGTAAACACCACCCCCTCAGAAAAAACTGTTGCCATGAATGGGTGAACCTGGTCTGCAACTATGTTCAAGTATCTTACAGACGTCAGGGATAGTTCTATGAGGATTATGGGTCCTAATGTGCCCCATGAAAACATTGTTCCTGGGCGAGAAACCATGAAAACCTGTGCGAGTCCATTGTTATAGATGAAGGGTGGTCATAATGTAATGGCTCTTCGGTGTATAAGATGAAGTAAACATAGCCCTGATTTTCTGGGCATGAAATATTTAATTTGGAAAACTAGCTTTTGGTAGACTCAAACTTTGCCATACTTAGAAACAACTGTTTCAGATGGCGCCAATCTACGGCTATTCTATAAGGAACTTCTGTTTTCAATACTTTACCTACTGAAGCTGTCTCTATTTCCGTCAATTTATGTTTTGTAGAACAAAAATAGAGAAAGGTCATCAGTACTTCGTTAAAAAAGAAAGAACAGATATTTTTAAACAAAGTAGACAAGAAAATGAATGTATACTGGGCTGGAAATGAATGTAATACCAATGAATGTAAACCTTCTGGCTGGCCACAGTTGGCTCGAGAGCCGTTATCAACAAATAAATTATTTCATAAACGTGATTATTATTTTTTGTATACAATGAGGCAGCTAAACCCTCTGTTCGCCGCCGTTCACCAACCCCGATGATTGCTTCGCAATAATTGTTGTTTCTCGGCGGAAAACAGTATTTATACTAAAGTTAAAATTTTTCACTTAACCCCTTAACGATCGGTTAATTTTCAAGAAAACGGTCATAAAAGTGCCTATTTTTTTGTCTTTTGTATTTTTATTACGTATTTGATTAGTGCTGACATCTAGTTTAAAATAAACTAATTATCTACAAATACCTTAAGAAATATCCTGTTACTGCTATCTGGTGTGTAAAATGAGAAGAAAAAAAATTTCCGGGCAAAAGAAATGAATTAGTTTTATTCTTATTAGCGCTTTACTACAGAACACTCCGGCCCGTCAATATCACGGGAGCGAGAAATAGAGGGCGAAACCTCACCCCGTCATTTTCACAGGAACGAGAAGGAAGGGGCTAACATACATGTACTAAAATAAATTCGCTTTTCTTAAGCTCGTTCTTCCACTTCCCACCTTCAAATATTATATTAGTATTATAAATATTTAGATCTATAGGTGAACAGAAGTAGTTTTTATAAGTAATCATTAAAATAACATTTCTATTGTTATTCCATTATATAACTTTATATAGTTCAGACAAATTTTATGAGTTCAGTATCGTAATTAATATTTTCGCTTACCAAACGGGCGGATATATTAAATACTATTACTTCCGTCTCATTGTGCATTAAGTTTAAAGTTCTAAATCATTTAACAGATCGCTTTAATTGTAATTTATAACAGTATATTAATGTTATTTGCCCAAAAATAATAATAGTAAAACGGTTAAGAAGATTAGACCACCTTTCAAATTAACTTTATCCTAAACTGTTGCGAGGAATTACATTTTAATAATAATAAAAAATAGCAATTCTCTCAGTTTTAAACTTTTGAATTAAAAGTGTAATAATAGCAGTACAGGATACTGACTTTAAATTAGGGCTACAAAAATGTGTATTGAAAAAAAATACCTTTTATGCTTTAGAAATTTAAGATTTAGAAGAAGAATATTAGAATTAAAGAGAATATTAAAATCTATTTTATACTTTAGAAATTTAAGATTACTTTATCTTAATTTTTAAACTGTTCATAACAAATCGTAAAAAAAAAATTCGAACGGAAAACTTAAGAAATACATTTTGTGTTCGAGAAAGATAATTACACATTTAATTATACTTTCACAAACTTCAATTTAAAGACAGTTTTTGGCATAGAACAATCATACAATTCTTATTTTTTTTTCAATTTTTTTAAGTTTTGAGTATCTAACCGTATTAGAATGCCCATAGAAATGGTCCTATAATTTAATTTTAATTACTTGAAGCATGCAATTTTCGTTTAATATAGCGATAAACAGTTTATTGTTTTTTTTTTCTATAAATAAAGTGAAATGTCTTTAATGTTGCAATAGGAATGATTTATGATTTTCATCTATAAGGAAATAATATAACTTAAATGAAACCTGCCATGTTGATCACTAATATCAATAATGATAAGTTTTACAATTATCTGGATTGTATTTTGATTTTGTTATTGATTTTATAGATTGAAATTAAAGAAAAATAATAATAAAAAAAAAATACATACTAATTTCATTCTAAAATTTCGATCATATGACCAGTAAAAGTGTGTCCATTCAATTAACAGAAAAATAAACTGATTGGAATATTTCTATACCTGTACGGGTTTCAAACCGTTTACAACTGATATAGATAAAAAACCGTGAATATAAAACTGCACTTGAAACCTTTTACAACTGTTTCTAAAACCGTAAAAATAAAATTTAACTTGACATTGGATTTAAGCTATAATAGGCATTTCGTTAGGTAAACGAGATTGGAGTTATGTTGTGGAATGTTGCATAATTAGTTAATTTAATGGTGCCACATATCATGCCACATATGGTGCCACATATTTTGAGAAATAATGGACTTTTGGTGTTAAGCAGCTCTGTGGTGCTGACATCCATGCATGAATAAGAATTTAGTTTTCCAATAGTACAGGGTCACCAATTGAAGAGTGTAGAACACTAGATACTCCTCATGCGTTGCTCGAAAGTAAGAAATATTTTAGTGTCAGCAACGGGATTTGAACCCTCGATCAGCTGGTTATGAGATTGACAGATTACCGATATAGTAACAAAGCTCAATTTATTACAATTATGCTTAAAAGCAAACAGTTTTTCATTTTATCGTCATTTAAATTTTTTTTAAAAAGTCATTTATAAAAAAAAATCTAACTGAACAAAAGCATTAGAAATTCCAAAATGTGATAACGTATAAAATGCAGCAGCAAAAACTAGTATTGCGGTTAATATAATAGCGCAAAATATTAAATGATTTCCGCTAATAAATGACGAGCTCCAAATTTAAAATTTTCTTTTTCAATACAAATAAGACTTATAAATTTAATTTAAAATTTGGGAAAAAACACAACTTTAAATATTCTAATAACTTTCAATATTGTATCGTATTTACGTATATTTATCATTGTATTAATACTATTATATTTTCAGAAAAATTCATCTTTTTAATGATATTTATTTTTCAATTTTTCTCACACTTTGGCAGATAATTTGATGTGAATATCATCTAAACAAAATTTTAATGCTTGAAATGGAAATTTTTTTTTTTTACGAATTTTCAAAATTACGCTACTTTTAAGACTTTTTTTTTTAATCTATCTATCAAAAACTATAGCTACCGAATCCACTTTATGAATGATATTGACATGCAAATGGTAATATAATGATGTGACATTGACATATAATTTGATATAAATATCAATATCATTTGAACAAAATTTTAATTGTAATAAAAAGTGAAAATAAAACTTTATGCGAATCTGAAGCGAGCTACATAGCTATAAGATTTCGCGAACTTAGAGAAACTTTTTCAAAAATTATAGCTACCAAATCAACTTTACGAACCGAGAAGTGTGAATGATATTGACTTGTAATTGGTAATATAATAATAATATGACGTTGAGAGATAATTTGATATGAATATCAATATCATTTGAGCAAAATTTTAATTTTAATGAAAAGTAGAAGTAAAAAAATTTTATACGTACTTTCAAAAGTATACGAACTTTTAGAAACTTTTTTTTTTATTAGTCTATCAAAAACTATATCTACCAAATCGACTTTACGAACAGAGATGTGTGAATGATATTGGGTGATTCCGCACTATTTGTAGTGTAGCATGCTGAAAAATATTTTTTTAACAAATTTAATAAATCACGTGTCAAATTAAAAGTCATCAAATGTATTTTATGAATATTAAATTATTTTCTTTTTTAAGTAATGACGCAAATTCTTTAAATTGCATAAAATGTGAAGAAATTGAGTTTAAAAGTTGCGGACAAGGAGAAATTTTTTTTGCAATTGCAACAATAATATTTGTAATTAAACATAATATTTTAAGAGATATATTGTATTTGTATAATTAATGACTGAAAAAACGTCATTTTTACTTTTAGTATTTAAATATGGGGTGCTTATAATAGAACATATTTGCTTTTTAAAGATTTTTTTTAAAATTTTATTAAAACAAAGTAGTTAAAAGATTTATATTCTTAAAAATTAGATTTCTTTCGACAATTTGCAGTGTTGCATTATTATGATTTTTAAAAAATTATAATTTTTCTAAAAGAAAGAATTTTTTAAAAGAAAAGAAGAAATTGAAGAATTTTTAAATGGATCATGTCCGCAACGTTAAAGACATAAGTTGCAAAATACAATGTCACTAATTTAAAATAAAAATTTGAGCTTGATAAAAAATCCCATTCAATAAACTTGTATCACAAACTATAAAACTTATAAAATTTGCCCTGTTGTCATTTAATTTTTTAATTACCAATTACATTGACAAATTACTTTGTTTAAAACATGTCTGAATTCTTCATTCATTAAAAAAATATGTATTTTAAATTTAAGCATTTTCATTTAAAGCAACATGTGTATTTGTTTTAAATTATGTTAGGAACAATGTCAACAATACAGTTAATAGAACATTATTTAGAATAGAACATTGTTTAGAACAGAGCATTATTTTTAAAATTATTTAGTTTATGTTCATGTTTATCTGCAGATGTATACTATTAACTTTTTCTTATAGTTTTGAAAGAATTTAACCTTTCCTAGTTGATTTATTTGATTATTATATAATTAGTTAAAGTTTATAAAACTTGAAACTGATTATATAATTTTAAACTAAGTTTGCAAAACTATAAAATTCCTTATGCCATGAACAAGTACAGAAAGGTCTCAACTGAAAAAACAGAAATGGAAAGCAGGAGCAGTGAAATATGAAGTTATCAAAGAAAAAAAAAACACACAAGAAAAAAGAAGAAATATAGGCATTTTAAGGTTCTTACTGAAGAACAGAAGGAGTACATAAAGAACAAAACAAATCAAAATAAAAAATATTTTTAAGAACTACGCTTTTGTCATGGAGAATAATAATTAAAAAATAAAAATTTGAAAAACGAAAAACGTGGGGCGCATGAAATACATAACAGTAATGTTATATTAGTGTCTGTGTGCTCATGAGAATATGTGCATGTATATCTGTAATTGTAATAGTACTTGAATGTGTATGTGTATGTGGATGTATTTGTGGATGTGGATGAGTAAGAAAATGTGTATATGTACTGTTATGTATTTCATGCACCCCATGCTTTTCGTTTTTCAAATTTTTACTTTTTAATTATTATTCTCCACTACAAAAACATTGTTTTTAAAACATTAATTTTTTTTTGTACTCACTTCCAAAATCTCAATTTTTTCACTCACTGTACGCAAAACTTTTCAATTGACATGTGACACTAATTTAAAATAATCGAATCGACAACAAAAGACAATCGCGAAAACACTAATTTTTCTTTAATTTTATTTTATTTTGTATATCTTCTTTCTCTTCATTTTCATGCATTGTCATCCAATTCTGAACTATGTGCCAAATTTGAAGTCTGTAGCTATCTGGGAAGTTAGTTTAAAATCGATTACAAAATTCCACTTGAACAGACATACACGAAGGCAAGTTAATATAAACGTGGTAAAAAATAAAGAAGCACAAAGGAAATGTAGAAAGAAGAAAGCAGAAACTGAAAAATCAAGCATGAATATATCTGGCTACCCAGCAGACAATCTTTGGGAAAAGTGGTAAAGAAAATGAATAATGCTTTACCAAAATCTCCGCAGAAGAAACTTCACGTTTTAACAGATGTGATATAAAAATTTTCTCCAGTAAAAAGAAAGCAGATTATTGAAAATACCGTTAAAAAGAAAAACATCAGGTGCATATTTTAAGAACAGATTACGAAACTAGTAGTTGAAAAAACAAGGAGTGATAAATTACCAGGGGAAAATGAAATAAAAGTAAAACAATTTTTTACTAGAGATGATTTTAGCCGCATGTGGCTAGGAAATAGAGGAAGTGAAGCCACCTGAAGGAAAAGAAAGACATCAAAAGCGCTTAGTGCTAAGCTTTGGAAAAGCATATGAGTTATTTTTGAGAAAAAAATTCTGATTTAAATATTGGGAAAACTAAGTTTCATGAGCTTCGTTCTAAGTACCTTCTACCTTCTACCTTTTATAGAGACCAGGAAGTCTGTATGTGCGTATACCACGAAAACATATCTATGATTCTTTCAGGAATCGAAGCTCTCTGTCCTGATATTCCAAAATATTCTGAAACGATTGCAAAAGAAAGTGTCTGTAATTTTGATGAAGAACCTAACAACTGTATAGACAAATCCTGTAGCGTCGAAAAATACTTAGATGCAAAATTTAGACAATATTGTCCAGTATTATCAATGGCAACAGAATGAACAAGGTTTCACTGTTAAAAAAGATATTGTTGCCGATTTGGGTCGCGCTAAGGAAGAAATAGGATATCAGCTACAATCATTTGCAAGACATATTCATAATGATTACAAACAACATTTTGAATTACGTCATTTGAAGGACAATCTTTCAGACAATGAAATTATTATGCATATCGAATTTTCCGAAAACTATACTGTAAAACATGATCGGGAAGTCTTGAGTGCACACTGGGCGTCAGACAGTGTCACAGTATACACTTATGTTGCATATTTCAGAAATGTCAGAAATAATTCGTTAAACCATCCTGTCGTATGCCATTATCTCTGATGGCAGGGCTCGAAAAACAGTTCGTTTGCCCGTCCTCTGCGGTCAAAAATTCCCCGCGGACAACAAATTTCTCGAATCCGACGTCCTCGCGGACGGCCATTTTCCCGTTAATGCTCGTGATACATTTTCAGTTTTTGTTATCTTACAAGAGTCTAGCGCCTCACTTCTAAAATGATCCTCTAATCTAGAAATACAGCAGCATACTGCGCATAGTGGAATTGATGTTTTCTCTGTCTGGGAGTACTGCAGCGGTTGAAAAAGGCTTTTCGGCAATGAACTTACAAAAAAACACATTACATACTGGTCTTAAACAAGAAGCGTGAAACGCAATTATGAACATCTACCTGAAAGGAAAACTCTTTCAGATTTCTGTGCAGAAATCTCTGTAAATCATTGGCTTGATTGTGGAACTGGAAAATGTTATATTTGATTCATTTAAAAAACGCAGTACCCTCGGATAAATGAACAAGCCGTCCTCGGGGACGGGTAAAATTTCCGAGTTTTTTCGAGTCCTGTCTGATGGTCTATCACACAATAAAGATACCGTGAAAGATTTTAATAAAGAAATTTTAAGACATCTAATGAAACAAAAATAAGAACAAAAAAAAAAGAAACAACTAAAAAAGCACATTATTGGTCTGATGGAGCTACCAGTTAATTCAAAAATTGATTTTAATTCGCAAATTTAGCTTTTCACAAAGAAGAATTCATTATTGATGCTAATGATATATGACCATCTAAGAAGGTTATTTATAATGAGAAATTTTTTGTCGAGTCAAAACGTCATGTCCGCAACGTACACGTTATTTTTAATTTGGTAAATTTTAATTGAATTAATTTTATCTCTTCAAAAGTCCTGTGATTTTTTTTAGACAAATACATATGGAAATCGTACCTAAAAAAGGTTATCATTTGTTTCATAAAATTCAGAGATTTCGGTAAATGTAGAAAAATTGTTTAAAAACCATATTTTTTAGCGTCAAATCCGCAACACTTCAAATTTTTATTTAAATGATGATTAAATTCGTTTTAATTTTTATACATGCATTCGGTCAAAAGAAGACACGTCTCCTGATTTTATAATACAAAAAAAGTCACCTAATTCAGTTTTTATTTAATTATGAGTAATCAAACTTTGTAAATGTCATGTCGGCAGTATGCGCAATACTGTGAAATCACCCTATTGACATTGACAGGTAATTGGAATTATAATAATAATAATATGACGTTGAAAGACAATTTGATATGACTTTTAGACTTAACTTTTAGAACCTTTTTCTATCAAAACTATAGCTACCAAATTGACTTTACGAATGGAAAAACGTGAATGATATTGCCACGTAAATGGTAATTTTACATATAATTTGATATAAATATCAATATCATTTGAACGAAATTTTAATTGTAATAAAAAGGGAAAATAAAATTTTATGCGAATCTAAAGGGAGCTATATAGCTATAAGATTTCACGAACTTAGAGAAAATTTTTTTTCTTCATTCTTCTTGCATTTCAAAAACTATAGCTGCTAAATCAACTTTACGAATCGAGAAGCGTGAATGATATTCACATGTAATTGGTATTATAATAATATGACATTGACACATAATTGGTAATATAATAATAATATGACATTGAGAGACAATTTGATCTGAATATCAATATCAGTTGATCCATATTTTTATTTCAGTAAAAAGTTAAGTAGAAGTAAAATAATTTTATACGGAACTTCAAAGTATACGAACTTTCAGAACCTTTTTTTTTTATCAGTCTATCAAAAACTATATCTACCAAATCGACTTTACGAACAGAGAAGCGTGAACGGTTGAACAAAAACCATCGGAAACCATTAAAAATCCCTTTCTTTTATGTCGCCAATTAGGCAACCATCATTGCCGGGGTAGTCGACCACCGATTTTCCTCTGTTGTTGTTCCCACGATTCGGCATTCCCACACTCCACCGCAATTTGTAGTTTTCTATAATTTGTAGAAAGTCCCTCTGAGAAGTTTTTGTTCCTTGGATTGGTTGATTGGTATATGGTGGGATGCAACAAGAGAGTTTTGTTGGGCAAATAGAGGAAGAAGTTAAGTATTTGTTTATATCTTGTTATTTTGTGATTGGGAGGAACAGGGCTGTAAAGTCAGGTGTGAAATTCGATCTTGATATCTGTTTTTGTATCTTTTGGGGGAAAAAAACGAATCTTACCTGCACAACCGAATTCTCATCACTGGATTTGGATTCTTTAGTATGAACGACGTCTATATACCGGAGGTAGGTTGAATCTTTTTTTTGTTTTGTTGTTGTTCTGTTCATCTTTCAAAAATATTTATGTATTGTTTAGTGAAAATTGATTTCCAATAAACAGTACTATTTTAAACAGTATTATTTGAATTAATTTGGGAAATTGATTTACAGTAAATATTGCAAAAGTATTATTTAGAGAAACTGATTCCTCTCAAACAATTAAAAGTATTGTTTACGGAAATTTGATTTCCAGTAAACTGTACAAAAGTATTGTTCATGGAAATTGGTTTTCAGTAAGCGATACAAAAGTATTGTTCGGCGAGATTTATACCTAATAAACAGTACAAAAGCGAAAGAAATTGATTCCTACTAAGTAGAATTTATGTATCTAACATGGAATTTAGTAACTTGTAAATTGAAAAAATTCTTTTTTATGGTCACTGATTTTCAGTAAATATGACAAAAGTATTGTTTACGAAAATTGATTCCCAGTAAACCGTACAAAAGTATTATTTACGAAAGCCGATTTCTCACTAACATTGCAAAAGTATTGTTTGTTGAAATTGATAAACAAACAGTACAAAAGTATTGTTTAGGGAAATACGATACAAAATTATTGTTCGTTGAGATTGATACCTTATAAACAGTACAAAGGCAAAAGAAATTGTTTCCTACTGAATAGGATTAACGTATTGTTTACGAAATTCCAGTAAATAGAAGAAAAAAAATTGTTCATGGTAACTGATTTTCAATAAACGTGACAAAAATATTGTTAGTAAACAGTACTGAAGGATTATTTAGAGAAATTGGTTTCTCGCAAACATTACAAAAATATTGTTCAAGAAATAGATTTCCAGCAAGCATTGAAAAAGCATTGTTTATGGAAATTGATTGACAGTAAACGATGAAAAAGTATTGTTTAGTAAGATTGATATACACAACAGTACAAAAGCAAAAGAAATTGATTCCTACGAAGTAGGATAATTGTATCGTTTATGGAATTCGATTCTTTGCAAATAGAAGAAAAAAATTGCTTATGGTAAATTATTTTTTAAACATAACAAAAGTATTATTTAGAAAATTTGATACCCAGTAAACCGTACAAAAGTACTGTTCAGGAAATTAATTCCCAGCAAGAAAGGCAAATGCATTGTTTGCGGAAATTGATTCCCTGTAAGCAGTACAAAAGTATTATTTAGGGAAATTTATTTCCTGTAAACGATACAAAAATATTGTTTGGTATGATTGATGCCCAATAAACAGTACAAAAGCAACAAAAAAGTTATTCCTACTATATAGGATAAATATGATGTTTAATGGAATTCGATACCTGGTCAACAAATCAAACATTTGTTTATGGTAACTGATTCCCAGTAAACATGGCTCAAGTATTTAGGAAAACTGGTTCTCTGTAAACAGTATAAAATTATACAGGGGAAGTGATTTTTAGTAAACAGTGCAAAAGGATAGGAAGTTGATTCAAATTAAACTGATTAAATGTATTATTTATACTTTATTTCTAATAATAATTAAATAACTAGTGAACAGTACAAAAGCATTGCTTATGGAAATAAGCTCGCAGTATTAAGCTAAAAAAAAATGTAACTTACATATTATTATTATTATTATTTTTTTTTGAAGTACAGATTTTATTAAAATCTGTCCTTTCGACTAAACTTATAAGTCTAAGTTTAAGATTTTGATTAGGAAAGTGCTTAAAAATGAATGCTTGCTTAAGACTTTACATACAGTGTCAACTTCAAAATTCATAGAAAATTATCGCCTCTGATCTTTGCAGCCTCTAAAATTCACTTAAAATATTTTTCAAAGTAAATAAATGAGAAAATAAATAAATAAGGAAAGTTTTTTTTTGTAATAACATAACTTAAGCTTACCGTATTTATTCACGTGTAAGTGAGCTTATCGAAGAATATCAATAATACTGGAAGTTTAAAAAGCCTTTAGTATGAAGAAAGCTTTTAGCATGTAATTTGTAGGTGCCCGTCAGAGTTATTAATACTGATTTTACACGTAAAAAAATTCAAAATTAAGCCGTGATTAATAAAGAAGTATTTATCGAAACATATATTTTGCCCAAAATTTTGTTTACACTTGAATACTAGTGAATTTCATTTTACAATAAGTATTACTGCACTGTTAAACTAGGAAAAAAAGTTAGTGAAGTGTTAATTATGTACCAAACTGTAATGAAATTAGACCTCGAAACAAAATACTTTGTCGTCCAATAAACTCCCCCCCCCTTTTTTTTTGCACTCAATTATACATTTTCAGTGGAATGAAAATAGGTTTTTGAAATTTTCTGATTTTAATTTTAAAGGTGCTTCAACTTAAGTTAAAAATAAATTTATGAAATTGCAATACAAGTTTCAAAATAAATAAATAAAATTAAATTCAAAACTGGCAGTCCATCCAAAAATTCATTTAAAAAAATTCAATTTAAAATTGGCATTTTAGTATAATAGCGCATAATTGAAATTCACTATATTAAAATATTTGAGCAAGCATGAATTAGAAAGCAAGCCATTCTTAAATTTGTTCGAAAGCTCTTACGGAGACAGATTGTTCCCTTGGCGTAACCCGTTGACGTTCCTTGACCCCTTAGCGTAAACAAATTAGCAAATAAACAAAATATAAAGCAAAAATTTATAAATTCATAGAATCAGTAAAAGTTAAACATCTTTGATGCTCTTATTGTTTGTTCTAACAGTACGATTAAGAGTAATTTTTTTTTTAAGCCTGAGAAAATTTATATATTTGATACTCGATATAACGAATCCTGTCGAGCAAACATTAGGCCGCTATATAGAGAGTATAGAGAAATATCACAGATATTTACACATAACCAAGAAACTCATTTCGACTACCATATGAAATATTCTCTATTCATATTTCATCCAATGTTTGATCTAAGTTCACACTCACAACAATTTAAGATAAGGAGTTAGGGTGTCATGTATCGACTGTTCTTCAATCGAAACGCGAGATATATCTCGCGTATCGTTTGTAAATTGTCGTTTGTAAGTTGAATTGTCGTTTGTGAATTGAATTCTCTTTGAATAAAAGCAATTTAAGATACAAAAGTGGCTTCATTGGTAAATGAAACCACTTCAAGATTCCAATTGGCGAACTACCTGAGTAATAGATAATTGTTTTTTAATAGTTGACTTTATTTTAGTTTTGCCTTTTGAGTACCACTTCCCAGAATATATTTGCCCGGTATGCCCTACAATGATTTTTTTAAGGGTAAATGCTGCTGCCCGACATACACTAATGTTTTTCAAGGCAAAGTACCACTGCCCGGTATACTGTACCATACTATACTATAGTAGCGCCACCAATTGATACGCAAGTATCTACTCAGATATATCGCATTTTGATAGAGTGCCATTACTTTTTTCTCTCCAAAGTCTAAGAAAAAAATGGTTTACATTATGTCCTTGTAGCTATTGCAACCAATTGACTCAATCGTTTTGAAAACAACTTCAAAACGATTAAATAATTTTTTTAAAAAATTATTTTCAAAATCATTATCTTGAGAACGAAACTACGTGACTTTATGTATCAGTCGTTGTAGCGGAAGGTCGTTCTACAGAGAGTTATTTGAACTAGTAACAAAACAACATTGATATATGTTACATTACAACATCAAGTTCAACAACAACATCATAAAACATTCTTGGTGTATTCAGGGGTAGTATTGCAGATGAGTGCAATGGAGAAATTTGAAAAATTGATCTAAGTGAGAGATGAAATTCCGCAAATGGAGCTATCATTCCAAATTTTGATAAAATGGTTGATAAAAAGAACTCTCTGAAAAATTAAATTTTGCGGTTAGTGTATAAAAAAATTCCGAAGAATTCAATATTTTGAATTAAACTTTTATCAATTCCGATAAAATTATTTTTTAAAAAAATTGCTGGAGGGTTATTGCAGCTTCATGTATGCTTATTCAGTCATTTAATTTATTTTGCTTTTTTTACAAGAAAGTGCTTAAGTCGCGCACTGAAAAAAGGTAGACTTCGTAAATTTTTTTTTACTAAAGCTTGTCTAATAGAAAACAAGGGAGTACTCTACAATATTTAGGAAACATTTTGTCACTGCTCAAAGAAAAATTAGTAGTATAATGCAAATCAGTCAATTGAAACTATTTGAAAAAATGATGTAATTGAGAGGTTTCACAAATGAAGATGTTATTAAATAAAAAAAATAATCGATAAAAAAAGCTTCTTGTAGAATTCACTTTTTATAAAAATTTGATTTTGGACATGTCAATGTTTTGAATTAAAATTGTTTCAATATGGATATAAAATATTAAAAAATAAAAAACCGCAATAGAATAGTGGCGCCTTGATGTATGTAAGCTATGTTTTTTGATAAACTCAGAAGACAAGGAAACATCATGCACTAAGCGAATGTCGACAAACTAGGTTTAATCTACAAGAAAAAAAGGGAATAGTTTTAGGTGTTTGGGATTAATTTGTCCAATAATCCAGGTCTTAGTGAAAACTTATCAAAACTCTTTCCCATTTTCAGGCAACAAAGCAGAGTTTGTTTCCCAAGGGTGGTTAAGAAACTAACTTGTATGACAAGAATTTACCCTAAATACCGAAGAATTAGAGGACCATATAGTTCATGTATTCTTCTATCCTCTTTAGAGGAATACTACAAAAACCTCACGTGGTTAGCTCGATGGTTTGAAGATTATAACCATCATCCGCTTTTTATTGAAGGTATTGGGATCATCATAGTACGGGAATGCGATATAGTATCATTTAAGCTATTAACCAATATTGTTATAGCTTATATTGTTTTTATGTTATAGGAAAGTTATAAATTTTTGGTATAGAACGAACAATTTTGAAAATATGCTTGATATATGACGATTTTACCGGTGTAGTATCCTTTTTTTCCTGTATGAGAGCAGAAACTATCGAAAATTTTTATATTTTAGAAAGTTTATCATATTTTAAAACATATAATCGAATCACATTTAGACATTATAATACAAACATATAATCGATATTATTTGCATCTATGCTAAACTTGCACTAACTATCATGTTAGACGAAACACTTTAAAGCTCGAGTTTTCCTTTCAGTTTAATAGAATTTTTTTTCATTTCTCGAATAGTAGAATATTTTTTTCATTTTTCGGTGTTGCATATTTTAAAATTAATCTGTGTGTTTAAATTGTATATTTATCAAAAACGTTAATAACTAATTGATTATTTTTTGAATTAAAAAAATATGTGCACAGTTTTAAAAAAAAAGAACTTATAAGTATCTTCTAATTACTTTTGTATGGATATAGAATGTATGTTCCTTTTTTTTTATGGTATTTTTAAATCTTAGAAAACAGCATTAATTTAAAAGCTCATAAAAAATAAACATATACTTATGTTATACTAAATTTTAAAATTTTTCTTCTCGTATTATCGCAATAAAAAAAATTATCAAAAAAATTAGAAGTATTTTGTTTCGATAAAATAGAAGTGATGTACAGTAACGAAATTTATAAAAAAAAGAAAGACAGATTATAGCAATGAAATTGTGAATTTATGAACCATAATATCTCACAATTTGCTGCAATCATAAGGCGTAAAATTGAACCATGCTTTGTTGAAATTAAGAAATAGTAAAAAGTAAACAAGTTTGAAATAATTCTGATTAACATTTTATACATATTTTACGATTTGATCATAAAATTTAATCAGCTTTACTAATCGCTACGTCAACCAAATTTGATAATTTTTACGAAATATCAAAAAGTAGAAAGCTTTAAGAAATTTTACTTTTAGTAGCAGACATAAAATAGCCTATCTTACAGGGATCTTTATTAAGCATTGATAAATATTCTGGTTTTTATCTAAACATCAATGATAACAACAAGTAAGTAAAAGAAAACTAAAAAAAATGAAAGAAAAACTTACCTCAATCAGTGCCAATCTTAAGTTTTCTTTATGCGAGAGTGATTCTAGCCGAAATTCTATTATTTCTTAGCGTAATTGGGGTACTTATGATAAGTTACGTAATAGCTAAAGCATATGGTCAAAAAATATTGTACTTTTGATCCAAAATAAAGTAAACAAGAATTTTTTTTTCATGTTCTGCTCGCGGTCATCAACAAATAAGTCTTAAGACGAAATTCTATATTTTTAAAAGTCTCAATTTGGACGGATTAGCTCGGATGCTTCCGACCACCTATTTCTGCTGTAATTAACAGTCTGTTTTGCTAACTATTCCCGCTTATAAGTCGTATCTGCAATGATCACATAAGTTAGCACATGTATGCTTAAGCAATTCCTGTTCGGGACTCCCTTTCCGAACGATTTCCACTGTCGCACTAGAGCTGCCCAATGAGCAATTGGCGACGTTCTGGTAAACATCCCTGTGGATGATTCGAAAACATGCCACAGCAATTTTAATCTTCTGCAGAGGGGATGGCTCCCCTGCTTTGGTAGCCCGATGACCTGCGCTCGAAGTCGAGCACCTTGCGGTAGAACAGTTTAACGAGGACCGATTCCACGCACTCTCGGTCCCTACGCAGGCTGATCAAAGTAGTCACCCTCCCGCTTACTGACCGCAGCCAGAGATACTTGACTTCGGTGTTTTAGTGGGTACCGTGTCTTTACGATCAATTCACTGTGGGACATGCATATATATATATATATANTATATATATATATATAAAAGCCGCATAATACAAGGCTGCATATGTATTTGTCCCGATAAATGAAATAAAGAATACTTTTTTAATACACGAACCTGCGACCTTCTTTTTCTCTTCCCTGTGCTTAAATCAATAGTAACGAAATAGTTTGGAGGGGAGTAAATAAAATGCAGGGTAAGAAATTAGTAGACAATTTATTGTGAAAATAGTGAGAAAATTACAATTATCAAGTATCTTCCGTTCTACTATCTCGTTGCCAATCGCTATGGATCGTAAGCCGTAAATTGTTCGATTCTCATCTTAACCCTAAATGTTTTCTTCACTTCTTTTGATGTCTGTTGGTACATCTATAGATGATAGTCTATATTTTCCTTATGACTTGACGAGAGTTAATAAATTCAATCCTTAAAATGCAATCTTAGGAAAAATTTGGAAAAAGAATACTAATGAATAATAAACAACAAATCGCTGTTGTTCTGGTTGTAGTTCATTTACGTCACACTAGAGCTGCACAAAGGGCTATTGGCGACGGTCTGGGAAACATCCCTGAGGATGATCCGAAGACATGCCATCACAATTTTGATCCTCTGCAGAGGAGATGACGGTAGCCCGACGACCTGAACGCGAAGTCGAGCACTTAACGAGGACCAATACCGCACACCCTCGGTCCCTACGCAGACTGATCCAAGTGGTCACCTACCCGCACACTGACCGCAGCCAGTGATGCTTGACTTTGGTGATCTTCCAGGAACCGTGTCTTAACGATCAGTCCACTGCGGGACTAACAACACATCGCAAAAAGGCAAAACTAATTTAGTTGTTTTGTTCAAAATATCAGAAATTTAAAATTTGTTTATTTTCAATATGGAATTTTTGGAGATCATCCTTTATTTTCGTAAATAAAAAAAGGTGTTTTAGATAAGAAGAAAGACTTTATGAAAATTCAGAACGTGTGAGGATTTAGAGTACAATAAAAATGTTATTGATGGGTAATATTAAATATTTTTTAAATAATCTGTCCATTGCATGAAGAAAAAGAAAATTACCAATGATGCATAGTTTCAATAAGATTCCCCAAATGACCTTTTTTAACCTTTCTTTAACCTCAAAATGGCCTTTTTTTCAATCTTCTTTGCCTCAAATAAATAACGTCATTCAAGTGATTCAAAATCACGAATTAAACAGATATTTTCATAAATTAATAGGAGTCACGGTGACTTAGGGGATCAGGCGCTCGTCTCCCATTCAGGTGACCCAGGTTTGAATCCCAGCATTGGCTGGTCAAAACGAGTTTCTCTTCCAGCTCGCACCAACTATAGTGCTGACATAAAAAATACCCTCAGTGTTACACGGATCAAGGGTAAGAATCCCCTTGCCGTCGGGCTAACCATGATAGTTTTTCGAGGTTTTCCTTGCCATGTAACGCAGATGCGTGTTAGTTTCATTAACAAGTCCTTTACAAAGACCAGTTAGTCCCACAATTTGTTCCAGGAGTTCTCTTGTCTTCTGGATTGGGTTCAAAATTGCATAATTGAACTTTAATAGTCGCAGAATCCTTTGTTTAGACTGATAAATTTATGATAATTGAAAATGAAAGTAGAGGTATGTATAATTGATTTTCAAAACGATATACGCAATGTCCGACAAGTAAAAATTCATTATTTCGGTAAAACATAGGTTATCAAAGAAATAAATACCGCTTCTAAGTAATTTAATATCCTGTATCCAGTTGACTTAATTGTCATGGACATTGCTACTGATGAGTTTTATTTGCAATAAAAGAGTAGTAAAAAAATGTAATGATTGTCAGAAACGCTACTAAGTTTTATCAGACAATCAAACTGGTTTTTATGTTTTTCATTCCCTCTTCAACACCAGCCCTTCCGCAGATTTTGTCTTATTAATGATTTCAGACCTACGAACCGAATAAAATAAAAATTCATATAGGACTAAATAAATTTTACTGTTAAAAAAAACTTTACTGTCAGTCAGAAATAGTTATTTAACAGAACATATTTCAGTTCTTTTTTTTAATAAAAAAATAACTATCAATCGTGGAAGAAAAAACTCACTATGAAATTGATAATAGACATTGTTTGAATATACAAGACTAAATAAGAAAATTAATTGAACAAAACTGCTTAAGTAACACTGAACTTTGAAACGGGCAAAAAAGTAACCTTGAAATAACATATACATTTTTTACCATTCTTCAATTACAGATAAAACTCATCAGTAGCAGTCCATGACAATTAAGTCAATAACAGTTATTGGATATTAAATTACTTAGAAGCGGTATTTATTTCTTTGATAACCTACGTTGTACCGAAATAATGTTTTTTTTTGCTTGTCGGGCATTGCGTATATCGTTTTGAAAATCAATTATACAAATCTCTACATTCATTTTCTATTGTCATAAATTTATCAGACTAAACAAAGGATTCTATTTCTGTTTTAGGCGTAATAACTACGCATGAACTACAAAAACCTATGGGAATGTAAAATGTGTAAAATTCCCTGCCATCTTTTACTACGTCAAGCGAATTAATTTTAACACTGTATTATCTCGTTTTATTATTTTTTTAAAATTTATTCACAATTGGCAAATTTTTTTTCCTTAGATTGAATGTTTTAGTTTTAAAATATCGCTTTAAACGTCTTTATTGCTAGTCTAATCAGAGATTATTTCCGGATTTTTATTGGGTAAAATTGATAAATAGTGACGCAATTGTATTTCTTTTTTAGAAATTTCAATTAATTCGTAATCAACCGTCCTTTTTTTAAAGTGTTGAATTAAAGGCTAGTGGAATATTAAAGGCGTGATTGCATTGCTTACAAGTCAACAATTGTAGGCAAGTTATTTTTCCCACTTTTATTGAAAAAAAATAATGTTAATAAAACATTTAAATTCTTTTTATATATATATTTTTTTTTACATGTTATACATTATTTTTAAGCTTCCCAGGGGTAGAAAAACGTAAGTTTTTTTATTATTTGTTTAATAAATTTGAACAACAAAACATTAAAAAACCCTAACAAATGCATAAATAATCTGATCACAATGTAGTGATATTTATAAATGACTGTAAAATTAAATGAACTTCTGCCCTTTGGACCATATTTAGCTGAGCAACTATGCCAAAAAAAATCTTTCATGCACGTTGCAATACGATCTTTAAATCTAAAATTAATACGAGTAATTTTGTCTATTTATTTATTTTGCCCACTTTACATATTTATATCATAAACATTAAAATATGTTAATATTCAATACGTTTGAAGGTGTTCCGTTTTCGGGGTGTTCCGTAACGACCGCCTTTAATTTGTACTTTTTAAATTCTTGTCAAAAAACGTAGGCGAAAAATGAATACAAATCAAGGGTCATAAATTTATATTTCATTGAGAAAAAAAACAAAAATTCTACCGAAATAACGCAAATTACAGGAGAGTTAAATAGGTTAAAGGCATAAAAACCTGTTTGATTGCTGAAAGTAAAAAAGTGTTTTTGAATGTGATTAACGGAAACACCATCAAATTTCATTAGGTTTCTGATCTTACTGATTTTGATGTTTTTCCTCTTCCCCTCCACACCAGCAATGCAGCAGATTTTGTCAGCGTTTTTGTTTTTTTTCTCTCTTAAATATTAATTTGGGATCTGTAATTTCTCTACTTTTTGTTTACGTTTTTGAAAAGGATTTTAAAAAAAGATATATTAAGAGTTGTCTTTACTGAACACTCTGTGAATTTTTTTACGGAGCTAGAAACTGAGCCATTTTGCTCACCTTGTTCATTTTTATTTCTTGACGAAAAATTATGAATAAATAAACAAGTATTAAAAATACCTTTAAAGAAAAGATAAAATTAGTGAAGAACTGATCTCCCTGTATCTTTCGATCTCGTCTCTAAACCCCTTTCGCAAAAATGTATTTGGCGATTCTATCTCCGTTTCGATCGATTTTCATGTTACTGTTAACTCTCGAATGTCGTTAATACGCACACTACCTATACTCTGTTGGAAGTGAACTCCCGTATTGGACTAATCTTAAAGACACGGTTCCCAGTAGAGCACTAAATTCAAGTATCACTGGCTGCTGTCAGTAAGCGCGTGGGTGACCACATTGATCAGCCTGCGTAGGCACCAAGGGTGCGCGGTATCGGTTCTCGTAAAATTGTACTAAAGTAAAGTACTCGACTTCGCGCTCAGGTCGTCGGGCTATCAAAGGAACGGAGTTATCCCCTCTGTAAAGGATCAAAATTGCGATGACATGTCTTCAGATCATTCTCAGGAATGTTTCCCATACCATCGCCAATAGCTCATCGTGCAGATTTAGTGCGACGTAAATAAAAAACCTACCTACTTGTTGCAAGTTAAGAAAAAACTATTATCCCTATGAAGAGAGTCTGCTCGCATCTAAGTGCAAGCCTCTTAATGAGATAACGAACCCCGCCTTTTTTTGGCAAAAATAAGCTAATTACAAACACAAGTTTGCAACCAAAACACAACAACTTTCTTTCATGTTTTTGATTTAATTTTGAATATTAATCTAGGAATTTAGTTTCAGGGCTAAATAGGAAAAAAAGATTCATAGGGAATAAAAAATTATAAAGAAAAAAGACCTATAGTAAAAAATATGTAGAGAAAAAAAAAAGAAAAAGGTAAATGCATAATGATACGTTTGATGAATTGAAATTTACATTTTAATTCAATTTATAAAATTCCGAGTTAAATATAGGTAATCTGGGTTGAGTAATCTTGTGGATTTTTTTGTGGTCAAATAACTTGACATTTAAAATTTATTGAAGACATTTCTTTTTTCCTTTTTCTTTTCCCAGATTTAATTTTGATTTCAAATTAAAAATTTTTCCAAGTGTAATATTCTTTCAATTTTTAATTTTTTTTTTTTTGTTTGCTTTCTAAAAAATATTGAAAATAATGGAATGTTATTATCTTACATTGCTCATAAACTATATTTACCCTTGCCAACAGGAATAAGCAAATCACTATATATATATATANATATATAAATAAAAAAATGCCTTCTTAAAAAAATATATTGTTTCCAAATCTACTTATTTGAAAACATTATAAATAATTTTATGTAAATATGCTTTCTCACCTTTTTATTATTTTCTTTTCTTTAAATAAATATGAAATAATATTAAATATTTTATTAATTTGATAGTTATTCTTTATTTATTTAAGCAGAAAATTAAGATTATTCTACGCTTGTTTTTTAAAAATTTTTTCATCATTTCAGATATGAACCTTGTAATTAAAGAAACTCTTTAAAATAATGCCTTACATTATTATTATCAACAGTTTTTTTTAATCGTTTAAAATTTTCAAATTTTGAAAAAGTGACTACATGTCTTAAAAAGTGGCCACCGTTAAAAATGCTTTGCTACTGGGACAGTATAGCTCTCAAACGACTATACTTAATTTTTTCATTTTTTATTTCTGAGCAAAAATATTATATTTTTTCGAAATCTACATATTTAATAAATTATAAATTTATTTATGTCAATATTGCTTCTTGCCTTTTTTATTATTTCTTGTTTATGCATGTCTATTAATCTGGGGTTCCAAAACCGTTCAATGACTAGGGTTCTAAAACCAACAAATAAAACTCCGTGACTTCTTATAAAAAACTAAAATTTAGTAAAAAATTAGAGGGAGCTGTTTGAAGCATTCATGATACTTGGTATGCAAAAAATGTAGGGAGGGAGCGGCGACCCCACGTCATAATAAAGGGGGTGGGGAGGGTAGGCACTTCAAATAATGTTCCTTTCTGAAGTACCAAAATGATCGTCAGTTTAGTTCCTACTAACCGACGTGATAACATCGTCTTTTGACGCTTTCAGTTGTATTGTGCATGGTATAAAACTCGACTGAAGGGTAAGTTCGTTTCTTTCAAGGATAAAATATATTTGTTTATGGATGTTTTTAATAAAATTTTATGTCATATTACTCTTTATATCATTCACTCTTAAGATGTTTTATGTGCCGATATTGCCCATAACGAATTTTGAAGTTTAAGATTGTTGTTAATGTTATACATAATAAATTAAAAAGTAAAAAAAAAATTATGGGTAATGATTAATATTAATGTTTTATTTATTTTAAAACTTGTAGGTGGTATTTAATAAATGCATAATAAATTTTAAAAAATGTGATTGATAATTAATATTAAATTTATCTATAATGATCAAAAAAAGCTATTGACCGCAATTTTAAATAATAGTGTTCATAAGAAATTTAAAAAGTGTATACGGACAATACTTAACATTTATTTTATTTGTAATAATTAAAAGAGCTACCGATATTACCCATAACGAGTTTTGAAGTTTAAGATTGTTCTTAATGTTATCCATAATAAATTAAAAAGTAAAAAAAAAAATATAGATAATGATTAATATTAATGTTTTATTTAATTTAAAAGTTGTAGGTGGTATTTAATAAATGCACAATAAATTTTAAAAAATGTGGACGATAATTAACATTAAATTTATCTATAATGATTAAAAAAAGCTATTGACCGCAATTTTAAATAATAGTATCCATAAGAAATTTAAAAAGTATGTATGGACAATACTTAACATTTGTTTTATTTGTAATAATTAAAAGAGCTACCAGCAGCAATTTACAATAATGGTATCAAACGTAAATTTTCAAAAAAATATGGTCAATAATTAATTATTAATTTCATTTATACTAATTAAAAAGCTACAGAAAGCAATTTGAAATAATGGTATCCTTAATAAATTTCAAAAAAAATATTGATGCTAATTAACATTAATTTTATCGCTGATAATTAAAAAGCTACAGACAGCAATTTTCAGTAAGGTTATCCATAATAAATTAAAAAAAAGTAGTTAACATTAATGTTACTTGTAATTAAAAATGCTACAGAGAGCAATTTACAATAATGATATTCATAATAAGTTTAAAAACAACTATGGATGATAATTAACATAAATTTTATCTGTAATAATGAAAGAAGCTACAGACAGCAATTTACAATGATAGTATCCCAAAATAAGTTTAATAAAAAGCACGGATAGTATTTAACATTATTTGTTATGTACAAAAAGCATTCTCTCAAATATCTATATTAAATTCGTTATTATTTACATCAAGTCACGAAATCAGACGCAAAAAATGCTCTTTCTCTGAATAAACATACTTTTCTTTTGCCGGATTCAGATTTCTGACCTCCAAGATATAAGGGATAGCTGCAATCTGGAAAATAAGATCCCAATAGTTTGGTCAGGAGAGTAGTACAAAGTTTGAACCTATTGACTGTAATTTTACTTTTTACGTATGCCGCCATATCTCGGGATTTTCTTACAATTATATAATTCCATTATTCAAAAATGAATCCATGCAACAAAAATAATCTTTTTAGTAAATATTTATTATTTTTTTTCTTTAATAATAGTCGAAAAAAGTTTGAATTGTAAGGTGCACATATTTTTACATCATTTTAAAGAATTTAATTTTAAATGACACAATACAAATTTCGAGCGAAATAGGTGGAATAGTTTCTGAGATATCCAATTTAAAAAACATCGTGTTTTTAAAATTAGATTTCTAGAACATTAAAATTGAGTCCTAAAACGTGAAGATCCGATCATTAGGACGGTAAGTTATTTAGGGTGGCTCATTTATTTTTTTGACCACCGTACACAATTTGTGATGCTTACAATTGCAATAAATGGTTTGTGTTTACAATTGCTGATGAATTTTATTTTTGAAATTAAGGTTCTTCCAAAGGGAATGTTGATTATTTAGGGTTCTATAGTCAAAAGGAAAAAAATTGGGACCGTTGAATTAGAAGATTTTCTTGTCTTTTGATCGACTCCCAAATTAATAATTTGGATAGAATATGAATTGAACTTTTGAACTTACAATTTAATAGTAGTTTTGAACTGTAGTTTGTTTCTTAGTTTTTCCTCTTTCTTTTCCTTTTTTTTCTGAAAGTTCAAGCAATTTGACAATGTAAAACAATTTTTTCTGATAGGTAATTTTTTTAAAGTCTGTCCTAATTTGTTTTGTAAACTTTTTCGTATATTTATATAAAAATATTAAATTTTAAAATAACAGTAATAGTTATATTATAGTTTTATTAATAGTTTTATTCAAATTAATAATAATAGTAAATTTAGTTTTTTACTTTATCATTATTGATTGTTTTGTTACTTTAAAATTATTCATTAATATGAAAGAAATTTATTTTTGATTACTTACGTAAAATTTTTTATTTAAGGTAGGTATTTTATTTACGTTGCACTAAAGCGGTACACTAAAAATTATTTAAAGTATTACAAAAAATACATATATATAAATATATATATGAATTGAACTTTTGAACTTATTTTTTAATAGTATTTTTGAGCTGTAATTTGTTTCTTGGTTTTTCCTCTTTCTTTTCCTTTTTTTCTGAAAGTTCAAGCAATTTGACAGAGTAAAACAGTTTTTACTTTTAGGTAATTTTTTTTAAGTCTGTTCTAATTTGTTTTTTAAACTTTTTCGTATATATAAAAATATTAAAATTTTAGAATAATAGTAATAGTTTTATTATAGTTTTATTAATAGTTTTCAAATTAATAATAATAGTGAACTTAGTTTTTTACTTAGTCAACATTGATTGTTTTGAAATTTATTTTTGATTACTTACCTAAAAAAATTAATTTAAGGTAGGTAGGCATTTTATTTACGTCGTACTAAAACTGCACACTAAAAATTATTTAGAGTATTACAAAAAATATATGTATATAAATATATGTAGGAATTGAACTTTTGAACTTATTTTTTAATAGTATTTTTGAGCTGTAGTTTGTTTCTTAGTTTTTCCTCTTTCTTTTCCTTTTTTTTCTGAAAGTTCAAGCAATTTGACAATGTAAAACAGTTTTTTCTGATAGGCAATTTTTTTTAAGTCTGTCCTAATTTGTTTTGTAAACTTTTCGTATATTTATATAAAAATTTAAATTTTAAAATAACAGTAATAGCTTTATTAATAGTATTATTCAAATTAATAATAATAGTAAATTTAGTTTTTTACTTAATCATTATTGATTGTTTTGTTACTTTAAAATTATTCATTAATATGAAAGAAATTTATTTTTGATTACTTACGTAAAAAATTTTATTTAAGGTAGGTATTTTATTTACGTCGTATAAAGCTGCACATTAAAAATTATTTAAAGTATTACAAAAAATATATATATATAAAAGCATTACATAAAAAGAGATAAAAAAAATTCACAGGAAGAAAAAAAGCATAAAAGCAGGAATATTTAAAAGAAAAATGTTTAAAAATACCCATTACTAGATAGACTCATCGTGTTTATGAGAAAAAATTGCATGCGTATTTTTGTTTAACATCAAACAGTTATAGTGATATATGCGCTACGTTTAGAACTCGTTGGAGCGTTCATCTAGAAAAAATGACAATGATTTATTTAAAAAGAAGAGCCGTTCACAGTCGCTGATTATATGCTTTGTTATTGTGTCATAGCAATTTAATTTATCTGCATCGATTAATGTGTAAAAAGAACACGAAAGAAGTCGAAACAATTTTCACGCTAAGAGAAAAAAATTATGCTTTTTTTTTTAACATTTCAAATTCATTTATATATTTTTTGTTTTAAATTTTAATTTCGAAACATTTGTAATATCTTTTTTAAATAAGTTTTTAAAAGATGTCCCTTAAAAAAATCTAAATAAGTACTAGAGTCGATGTCACTTCAAAAATTTTAGTGCCACATACACATTACAACCTTGCCCCTCGTGTACCGATTACATAGAGCTTAAAAGAGCTTCGACCTCCTAACTAATAATACTATCTGCCTGAAAAAAGCCATATACTTTTTACACCTTCTGAAACAACTGCAACAGAAATTAGGATTTATTTCTCAACATTATTATCTTGACTATCAAGGGTCAACAAAATCGCAAAATTTCTAAGAACAAGGACAGCGTATTATAAAAAGAAAAGTAGTGTAACACCTTTTCGCTATTATAAAATTATATTAAGACAATTCTTATTTTTAATCCAATATTGAGAGATTGGGTATACATAAGTTCAAAATGTCTTGACCAATTTTTAGGAATAGGCGTGTTATTAAAGGAAAAGTAGCGTGACAACTTTTTGCTTTAGAAAATCACCAAGACAATTCTTGGTTTCCAAGACAATTCTTCTAATATTGAAAGCTCGGGGATGCAAAAATGCAAAATTTCAGGGAGCAAGGACCAATTTTTGAAAAATCGGCGTGTTATTGAAAGGAAAGTAGCGTTGCAGCTCTTTGCTTTAGAAAATTGTGATAATAATTCAAATTAATATTGGAGACTTTATATAGATAAAAATTTAAAATTTCTAGGAGCCAGGACTATTTTTTAGAAATCGGCGTGTTATTGAAAGGAAAGTAGCGTTACAGCTCGCCTTAGAAAATTGCAATAATAATTCTTATTTTTAATTGAATATTGGAAACTTTATATATATGTATATAAAAACTTAAAAATTAATTTTATTTGACTTTAGAAACTATATCTTTATAAAAAAATAAAATTTCTAGGAGCCAGGACATTTTTTAAGAAATCGGCGAGGTTATTGAAAGTAAAGTGACAGCTCTTTGCTTTCGAAAATTACAATAACAATTCTTATTTTTAATTTAATCTTGGAAAGTTAGGCATGTAAAAATTTATAATTTCTAGGAGCGAGGACCAACTTTTAGAAATCAGCCTGTTATTGAAAGGAAAATAACGTAACAACCTTTTTTCTTTTAGGAAATTACATTAAGGCAATTTTTAATTCAAAATTGAAAGTCTGGGTTTACGAAACCGCAAAGTTCTTATGAGCCAGAATCAAGTTTTGGGAGGCAGCATGTCAGGGAATGAAAAGTAGCGTAAGAGCTTCTTGTTTTTCTGAAATTACATAAAAGAAAATTATTTTTAATTTAATAATATTAAAAACAAATATAGTGTTTAGAAATATAAAATAAAATTTTTAAACTAAAACTAAGAAACCAAAGATAAATTAAAACTGAATGTATAGATAAGGATATCGTTCAGAATTTAGTGCAAGCATTGAGGTTATCGGAAGTAATAAGCAAAGCAGATTTTAAAAATGTTTCAATTAGATGTTAGAAGAAAACAAAATTTCCTCGAAAATAGTCATTTAATTTATTTTGCTTGAAAGGAACAAGCAATACTTTTTTACGATATTCAAATATTCGATGTTTTACGAAGTGTTCCGTAATTGACACCGGTAACATATATTTGCTAATATCTGATACAAATAGAGGTATACACTCTTGTTAGAGGTATACTCCTACAAGTTACTCTTTGAAGTGTTAATATTTACGATGTTTTGAACATAGCCTTTTAAATGATCTTTGTTTCTAAAATAAGTAAGACTTTATTACGATATTTAAATATCAGATGTTTTACGGAGTGTTCCGTAATTGACACCGGCAACATATATTTGCTAATATCTCATACAAATAAAGTCGAAAAGGTATACATATTGAAGCTAAAAATACTCTTTGAAGTGTTAATATTTGCGATGTTTTGAACAATGCCTTTTAAATGATCTTTGTGTGTTTCGGCATTCAAACTGTTGGACTTAGTTTTTTTGGACAATTTTAATATCTTCAATTCCTAGAGATTTAAAGAGAGTTTTTTTTTCCTTGCTTAAATATTAATTTCCGTCTCTTAACATTTATATTTTTTCCCTTCTTTTTTGTCAAGGGTTCTAAAAATATTTAATAAGGACGATAACCACGGAACACTGTATAATGTTCTTTGAAACCTTTAGGCCCAGATCTGGACCTGACACTCATGTCGTCTGCATGTTGTCGTTTATTCTCTTATTTTGACTTTTAGTTTTTTGATTATACCTATTTTTGATCGTTTTGTCGGTTTTTACATTTTGACCTATTATTTATTTAGCTTTGTTCTTTCCTTTGGGTTTTTTTTTTGTACTTTTGCTCTTGGATTTTACCTTTTCCCCTTGTGTTTTTTAAAATTTTTATTGTGTCTTGACTTCGTTTTATTTTAGTTTGTCAATTTACCGTTTTATACTTTTTCTTGAGGTTGGTAATGTTTTACTGCACTGTACCTCTTTTTCAACTTCTATTATTTTACTTGCGTTCTACTATACTATTGTCTTTCTCTTTTGCTTTATTATTTTTAATGGGGCCAGTTGGCCTGATTTGTCATTATCTCCTGTTTTATTTTTGGTATCTGTTGGATGTGCCACAACTATATTATATAAGCACTGGTTTAAATTTTTTACTGAATTTTTATAATTCTGTTTTTATTTCCACCTCCTATTTTGATTTTTTTACTTGTTGTTTTTTGGAGTTTTATGTACATATAATGTATTATTTATGTATGTATAAAGTATGTATCATCTCTCGCATGCCCTTAAATAGAGCGGGTCCTGATCCAAATAAACATAATGTTCTTCCAAGAGTCGCGATGGCTCAGGGGATAGAACGTTCGCTTTCTAATGCGGCGAACCAGGTTCGAATCCCAGTCGATACGAATTCCGCATCCCCCTTGCACCGACCACAGTGCTGACGTGAAATATCCTCAGTGGTAGACGGATCATGGGTTAGAGTCCCCTTCCCGTCAGGCGAACCGTGGGCGGATCTCGTGGTCTTCCTCTCCATGTAGCGCAAATGCGGGTTAGCTCCATCAAAAAGTCATCCATGAAAGCAAATTTCTCCCAATACTCGATGCAGGAGTTCCCTTGTCTTCTGGATTGGGTTCAAAATTACAAGGCTACGGAGTTGAACATTAGTAGTCGTAAACCCATAAAATTGGGTCGGCTGTTCAACGGCGGTTATAAAATAAAAAATAAAATTATGTTCTTTCAGCAGTCTGATTGCAGAAAACATCATGCTAGTTTGACAAAATTGCATCTCAAATATTTCTAACACTTTTTATATAATTTTTTTTAAAATTCTTATAAAAAAACAATATGAAGTTTAAGCAAAATTGCTGCTTTTAATTTCTTCTTGAAGTTTTTCTCTTGTGTCCGATGATGTATCTGTGTGACGTTACTCGATTAAAAATTTCTTTTGTTTTAAAAATATATGAATAGGAAATAAAAGTCGACATTGTTCAAGCACTCAAAAAACAGGCTCCCATTCTCCAGACTTGATAGACGAGAATGAGAAACAAATATGATTTAAAGTAGAATACAAAGTTGCTAATGAAAAATGGAAAAATAAAGGTGAGAAACAAAATTAGAACAACTACAGTTCTGCTTGCTACAGTCCAGAGAAAAAAATATGAAAAGCAGAACAAGAAAAAATCACAGTAGCCGAGAGGGTGAATCAGAGTAAAAGGCATTTCCACGCCCTAGGGAGAGGTTGTGAGGTCGTTAAAAATGAAATCAGTATTCATATAAATAAAGCAAGATTCCAGGGCATCAGGATGAGTTATACAAAATGTATTGATACTATGATTCCTGAAAACTCAAAAAGCCATTTTTCCATTATTTGTAATTTTTAAAAAAAAACTGTTTTCAAAAAAAGGTTGGGGGTGGGGGGAGTGTTGATAAAATGTACTGAGTAAAAAGATGAACTCAGATATACTCAGCAAACTCTAATATGGAAGAATTAGTTCGGAATTCTTCCTCAAAAAATTTATCTATTGATATTTTTTTGACACTTTTCTTCTTCGATAAAATGAAATATTTTGTCGAAATATCCTAAATACAGGAATGGCGTTTTATTTCCCTAGACCAGTGTTTCCCAAACTTATGACTTTTGTGTACCCTTTCTACATTTTGCGTAAAGCTGTGTACCACTAACAAAAAAATGAATATATTTTTTTAAAAAATATGTTTATTTTTCTTTTTTGGTACAAAGTTTTTTAGGTACCAGCGATAATTTTTATTCTTATGTTAGGAATAAAAATTATATTTTGTAAAAATAATCAAAATAAGTAGAATTTATTACAAATCTTTACGATAAAAAAATTGCACAAAAGTTAAAAATCACAACTGGCTGTTGACACCACTAATTATTAACTATCAACTCTGCAAAAAATAGCCTATAGTATATACATAATATAAATAATAAAAACAGCCTATATATAATAAAAATAGCCTATACATAATCGTAAATTTTCATGGCTAGCTCTGTTTTTAAATAAAAGTTTTTGAAATTTTCCTTTGTTGCAAGATATTTCCCATAAGAAAGTGTACCCCCGCTAAACTGTTCCCGTACCCCTGGGGGTACGCGTGCCACACTTTGGGAAACACTGTCCTTGACTGTAAATCAGCGAGGTAGTGGCGATTATTGATAAAATATACACTGCAAAAAGTCGATTAACGAACATGTAAAAGTAATTTCCGAATTGATCTACAAATATTATTCATTGATAATTTTTTGACATTTTTCTTCATCTATAAATTAACTATTTTGCGATGTATCATAAATACAGGAATCGTGATTTATTTCCCTAGACTGCAAATCAGCTGGTGGGGGGGGGAGGGATTGATAAAATAAACTGGTATTGTAAAGAGTCGATTCGCAATCCCTTTATGAACCAATAACGAGTGGTTTGTAATCCGAATGTGGGGAGTTATGATGTTTTCTGGCAGAAAAACGAGGAAAGGCTGGTGGTAGAGGCGACATCCTTTTTCCCACGTTAGTTGGAGTTCAAGGTCAGCGTGGGGAACGACACTTTCACACGGTGGCTCTCTCTCTCAACTGTTGGATGGATACGCTAGGCTAAATGTCGCTCTAAACTTCCGCGCTCATAACGGCTCTCATTTGTTCCATCAACTCTGAAGAACAATATTTCGGTCATTTAATAATCATTAGATTAGAATTGGTAATGGGTCCCTCATTTATTTATTTATTTAAAAGCGATGAACTTGTTTTATTAAAAGGGCATTTAGAATTTTCTCCGCATCCAATGTCAATTACGTACAAATAAACATATTTTTGTCAATTTCAGACGTCCCCTGCTCCCTAGCCAGCAAAAACAAGGAAATCACAAACCCCTTTTCATGCTCGTGTGACTTTTACAGAAGAATTCTAATTTTAGGATTAAATTCAAATCAAAGATGTAATTTTGCATGAAGCAAAATTTATGTTTCAATTTATTAGATAAAATTTTTAGTAGATATTTAATAATCTTTTGTGGTTTCAATTAGTACTCTGCTTAGGTAACAGATATTTAAAAAAAAAAAAATTATTTGAATGACTATTTATTAAAAAATAGTGATAATTTTTTAGGAAGTATAATAGTATAGTAATAATAATTAATAATAATATAGTAACAGTGACAAACACTGTATTTAAAAAATAAAAAAAATATACTTCTTCACAAAATTTTTGTCTTCTTCTTTTATTATTATTTAACGCGTATGATGTTTTTTTATTTTTTATTTTATTTTAATTTTGTCTACAGTTTTTTGAAGGTTTTTAACATTTTTTTTCTTCAAATTCTGTTACTATGTTTGTTTACCTATTCTCATGTTTTCATTATTTCATTTGATTTATTGAAATTATGGTAAATTCTACGTTGGGGGGATTTCATTCATGTAAAAAAATAGTTGATTTTCGTCAAACGGTATTGATGGACACGGCAAATTTCGGCGATGGTTCAGTGCTCATGAAAAAAATACCAACTATTTTACGGAAAAAGTGATTCAAGCTTTGCTAATATTCCTCCCCTCCCAAAATAAGCTAAACACAAAGTTCCTCCCCTTCGCTAAGTGCTTACGTAATGTTTGAACGGCAGCAAAATATTTTTAACTGTTGTTAATTCAGAGTTGTGGAGCCAGAGTTTAAAAAGTTTAGTCGATTTCTGTTACAAAAAAGAAAAAAAAAATTACAAAATTAATACATTAAATTGCAAAATAAATAAAAAATGTTTGGTATGAAAAGAAGCGAAAAATATTGGATAAGAATTATGTGAACATGAATATTATGAAAATTATTTAAAATATTACTTAGTACAAACAAAATTAATTACATTTTATAGCCTACCTTTAAATTAAACAATTGAAAAAGTACACAGAAGATCATTGAGACTATTGAAAAATCAAGATTAATGAATGAATTCTTAATAAGTTATAATTTAATTAATAAATTTCAATACCAAATTTATTTAGCTAAGTTACAAAGTTAATTAAAAACGGAAAAAAGATAAACATAAAGTAAAATAAAATATTTTAATTAAAATATATATATTTTAATTATTAAAATAACAATAATAATAACAATAATATGTGCATATATATATTCCGAAGAAAATATATTATTAACAATAAATCATTATTTTATTACTGCGTGTTCCTAAGTAATAAATTCCTTTTAAGTATTTTGTGTTTCAATTATTTAAATTTGTACTTCAACAAGAGAAAATGTTTATTTAAAATGCATTCAATAATTTTTAAAAAAAAATTGTTACAAAAAAATTATGATATATATAGAAAAGATGTATATTAAAATAGTTTAAACTACGGAACAAAAGCCACGTGGAAGGAAACATAATTTGAAAAGCGCGCCCTATCGCGTGTAGAGATAAAACAGTGTTTACGTTNTTATTAATGCGTGTTCCTAAATAATAAATTCCTTTTAAGTATTTTGAGTTTCAATTATTTAAATTTTAATTTTGTAATTCAATTTTATATTTCAACACGAGGAAATGTTTATTAAAAATGTATTCAATAATTTTAAAAAAATTAGTGACAAAAAATTATGATACATATAGAGAAGATGTATATTAAAGTAGTTTAAACTACGGAACAAAAGCCACGTGGAAGGAAGCATAATTTGAAAAGCGCGCCCTATCGCGTGTAGAGATAAAACAGTGTTTACGTTGATTATCGATAATGGATTCAAAACCACCTGCCGATTTCATTTCATTTAAGAATCAATTTGTCAAATACTTCTAAAACATTCAAACGGAAGAAAAAATGGTGAACGAAAATTTTAAAGAAACGGAGATTTTTTTACAGGATTTTTCCTCCGATGAGCTTGCTTGGTTAGATATACCTGTGAGTTTAAATTTTGTTTTGCATCTATATATTGTAATTAAACAATTGAATTATTTATATTGTATGTTACATTAAATGATGATAAATTGAAAGCAGAGAACAACTCTAGAAAGCAGAGGGTTGGGCTTTGGGTTGTTTTCTTGCATTTTTTTTTATTTATTTATTAAATAAAAATGCAGATATATATGTCCGCTAGCTTTGTTAAAAAATACTTCACACTAAACTTTATTTCTTTCTAATTCCTTAATAATGCATTGCTAGCAAAGTAGTTAGCTATCAACAAACACAAATCTGATCATGTTACTTATTTATTTTTTTACTGATATTTAATATATTTTAATCTTAGAAAATAGCATTTTTTTTAAAAAATAAAATTCACATTTTAAGAAATGTCATTTTAAAATCGATTAAAGTATTCAGGAGTTCAGTATATCTTTTAATAAATTTAAAATATTTCTTTTCAATGAGATGTTTTATATATTCTTGGATTATATCACAATTTCTATATAAGGTAAAAAATTTATATGTGTCGTAGGCTAATTGAAAAATTCAATTTTTTTCAAATGTAAGTGGCATTTTGTAATGCGCCTGGCTTATTAAAAAAGTTTTTAGTATTAACCTGCTTGATACTTTTAGGCTTATTATAATCATCCTATATCCCTCTAGGCAAATTAAGAAATGTGTGAATTATTACTGATTCAGCCTGAATTTTCTCAGGCTTATTGCAATAAATATTTAGTAAGGCTAGTTACAAGTTGTCTTTATTATGGATTTACAGCAAACTTCATGGAATAAATAAGCTTAATTGAGCAATGAATTATATATTTTCTTCAAAGTCTAAATGTGCGTGGGCTTATTTTATTGAACCTATAAAGTGTTTTATACATTATAAAACATTACATTAGCCTGGTGCATTGTACAATAATGACGGATATTTCCGAAGATCCGGATTATTTCATTAGTTTACGATGAGTCACGGTGGCTCAGTGATAGTGGGCTTGCCTTCACCTGCGATGACTGGTCGTTATAAATTCAGCTCCAAACTCGCACCCATTACAGTGGTTAACCGATATCATGAATTAGAAACCCTTAGTAGAAACCCACTCCGGAGGTAGATTTATAACTTTATTAACAGTTTTTGTTTTCAATTTTCATTGCTATACTTTTAAAAAAAATTTTCAATGAAAAAAGAAAAAAAAAAGAAGATTGCATTGAGTAATTAAATTTGAAACACTCTTTTATTCGTTAAATGAAAAAGATGTAAGTTTCGTTTTCTTAACTGACTTGTATTGATGAGGAAAAAGATCTAAGATTTTTTATTATGAATTTAGATATTTTTTTATTATGGATATCATATAACCGCACGTAAACATAGAAATATTACTAAAATTCAATTCAAAATACTTTTATTCCACATAATTATTTAATCATTTTATTTTACTCAACGATCAAGGGGATTATGCTAAAATCATTCTCATACTTATTCGCATTTTTAATCTTTTTTTCCCCTTCATTACATATTATGGATAACTTAAACCATTGAGAAGAATGATCTTTTTTTAAAGACTTTAAATGACATTGTATAAAATAAATTTCTCAGCTCAGATAAGCATAAATCAACTCATTCCTATTATTCAGAAGTTATAAAATTGTTGTGCTGCCATCTGCCGATGATAGAGAGAATCACCGTCGGGATATGATGAATACGATAACAGTTTTTTTTAAAGGCAAATGTCATAATCTGAACAAATATTCCTAAACTTTAAAAAAAGCATACATTTAGAAATTTAATTATTTAAATAATTGTATACGGTTGTGGTTGTAGTTGTAATTTATTTAGGTCGCACTAGATCTGCGCAATGGACTATTGGCGACTATCTGGGATGATCCGAAGACATGTCATCCCAATTTTGTTCATCTGGAGAGGGGATGGCACCCCCGCTTCGGTAGCCCGACGACCTGCGTGCGAAGTTGAGCACTTAACAGTAGAACAGTTTGACGAGGACCAATACAGCGCACCCTCGATCCCTTCGTAGACTGATCCAAGTGGTCACCTACCCGCATACGAACCGCAGCCAATGATGCTTGACTTCCGTGTTCTACTGGGAACCGGGTCTTAACGATCAGTCCACTGCGGGACTAATTGTAAATGGAAATATAACAGTTGTATATGCCCCAGATGTCATAAAGTAGCTAGGTCATATATTAAAAAATATGTCAAAAAATATGTCGGGCATTTTAACTTCATATAGTACTAAGCAATTAATCGCTCCCACATGTTTCTATTTTTTCCGAATGTTCACCAGAATATTTTATGGTTATAAAATTCTGAATGGTTATTCAAGTTATTTGATGCAGATTATTGTGTACTTTAAATGTTTCCTCAGATCAAAATTTGTATTGATTACATAATATTTCTTTCAGCATAATTTTTATTATATAATTAAAATAATGTGTATGTTTTTAATTTTATAAATAGTTTTATTTTAAGGATAAAAAAAATTTAAACTGCCATTCGTTATTTTCATATCTAAATATTGCACATTATTTTGCCTGTTCATCTCGGAACTATATTTTATTTTTGGGCAAGATCTATCATTTCGATAGATATCATCCAGATTTATAATCATTTTATAAATTGTATTCTTCTTTTTTAAATTTTATATTTCTTTTAAAGAATAGATTGTTTTTATTATTTTTTTTACATTTAAAAAATAAATAAAAGCTAGTTAAATAAGTTAGAATCTTATTACCTGCAATATTCATCTGAATTATTATTTTGGCCACAATTTGTATTATCCACGATTTTGTTTTCCGAGCGAAAAATTATTTAAGTGCAGCAGTGACTGCTAATAATAATTTGAGAAATATATATAATATCTTCTATAGAAGCTATTAACGCAGGAAAATTTAATTTTCATTTTATTAATAAGCATTTATTTGATATAAATTAATTATAGTTACATCTAGTAATAAATTGACTTCACTGAACATAAAAAAAAGGCAACCGAACATCAAAAGTGTTATTTTTGAAATCATAAATAAATAAGAAATTGCCTACTGCTCATCAGCGGTTACTCAAACCGGGGAAATCTTCAGGTTAAAGTTAGTTAACTCTGGATCCAACTGACACGCAGTTTCGTACATGGTGAATTGAAATTTTGGAATCCAACCTGGAGTTGCTCTCATAAAACCTGTTTCGAATTGTGGCTGAGGGTTAGTTTCCATAGTATATTCGGGCGTTAGCTGTCTGGCTAACCGTGAAAGGTTTTCGTGTTTTTTTTCTCTTCATGGAACGCAAATGTAAGCTAGTACTATCAAAAAGTCTTTCGCAAAGGAAAATTTCACGTAATATTCAGGAGTTTGTCTTATGAGTAGGGTTCAAAATTATAAAGTTATGAAGTTTAACATTGATTTTCGTAATCTCAAAATTGGGTCAGCTGTTTTACGCCGTTTATAAAAAAATAGTCTACGATGTTGTATAACAAAAGAATGCGAATATAAATCTAAGTAAATGTTTTTTCTTCGTTTATTTATTAATTATTTTCTTAATTTAATCTTGTAGCTGTTTGCCTACATTCATAGTTTTGCTTTTGATTAAAATTGGTTAAAAAATTTTTCTCGATGTTTTCCCCATAAAATATTTTATTTTAAAAAATATTTAAATTTTTTATAAATAATTTGAAAAAAAAATTATTTCTGAATACAGGAAAATGTACTTTTTTCTTTCAAAGGATGTAAGGTCAAGTAAGAATTTCCTGAAGTATACAAATTAGAATCATTAGAAATACTTAATATTTAATTATTGTTTCGATATGGTGTAAAGAAAAACTAACGCAAAAATCTTACTTAAAGAAAACTTACTTCTCAAAATTAATTTTTATAAGCAAGTTAAAAAAAGTATAGGTAAAAAAGTAAAGTATAAGTATGTATAGGTTGAAAATATTTATATTGAAAGCAAAATTTTCGTATTTTTGAAATATTATATACATATGTACGATTGCAACTGAATTATTAAACATCATCCATATCCAACAAAAAATAATAACATTTCTACAATTGTGAATTCTACAGAAATGTGTAATAACAATTACACATTTCTGAATTAAAATAACACAGTCGAAATATTATAAATACGCAAATCGAAAAAAAAAAATGATTATTTTTTCTATAAAAAAAAGAATTAAAAAAAAAATAAAATAAAAAAATATTAAAAAATTATAGCTTCAAAAATAAAAATTGACTAAAAAAATTATCAACGTTAAATCTCGTTATCAATCCACACGATTATATCCGAAAAATTAATGCTTTCTGATATTGCTTTAATGTATCCAAAGCAAAATATATCTGATGCATTAATCTGAGCAGCACCAAAAAATGAGACAGATTGGTTCGTCACTTTGAATTTGCCCGAAAAATGAATTTTCGTAGGGCAACAGTATATTAAATTAGTTAATTAAAAAATTACAATTACTATGTCACATTTTAAATACAACGTTTAACTCCTAAATACAACATTTAAAACAAAAATGAAGTTTCAACTTATTTTTTACAGTAGAAGTTAGAGATTTAGTTTCCAATTCTAGAAATAGCTAAATCTCAATTCCAAAGCTTTTTTTAATGTAACATTATTTATAATGATCCTTCGTAAAAAGAATTTTCGTAAAAATAATGGTCACTGTTGTTGATAAATTACTGTATTTTTTTTTTGAGAAATATTAACAAATTTTTTTTTTACCCTTTACGAGACTTGCTTTTGTAAACTATGGGAAAAATCTTAATCACAAAATTCAAAAATATTAGCTCCTCAACATTTGTAGGTGTCAAAAAAAAAAGTCTTTTGTTCGACTTTTTAAAATTGCTTAATTTTTGAGGAGGGGTGTATGGAGTTCTAAAAATACGTCTTATCCCATGGTACTCAAATCTTAAATATATATTCTTTTGTAAATGGTAAAGCTAACTTGAACATCAGAAATTATCTCTCCCCTGCCTATTAAAGGTTATAAACAATGTAATATCTTTCACTGTTTACAAGAATTTTGCATGCTTTTATCTAATCTATTTTTTAAATTGCGGATGTTAAAGGGGAATATACGTCAAGATTCGACTTGTTTGGTAAAAGTACGTATTTCTTTTTTATCTTTGTTACACTTTACCATTTAAAAACCAACTATGATGTTACTTAAAAGTTCATGGTATATTTATTATTTAACATATGTTTTTAAAAATTTCTTTTATTTTCCCTTTTACTCAAATAGTTTATTTCATCTTTATGTTGAAATATTTTGAAAATAGATTTTGATGCGTCTTAAGATTACATTAAAGCTATTCGTCAATTTTTTCAAGATTTCTATATGTAAAAGAAAAATATATATATTTATACATATCCAAATAATTTACACAAATCTATACCTATATAAAAATAAATGTCTGTGTCCTTTATAAACTCCGAAATCATCCGACCGAAGGCGATGAAACTTGGCATATAAGATATTTCGAAGCATGAAGACGGTCACTGTCGACATTAAAACATTCTACACCGAACCGAAAAACGAAACGGAATTTTCTGATTGGTTAAGCGTTAGTCATTGTTTTAGATTTTATTATAAGCAATTCAATTTTTCAAATATTTTAAACATAATATCAATAATATTTTCTAGCTTATAACTCTATTTAATTTAAAAAGTTTATTTCTCCTACTTAAATATTTAATTATTTTTATTCGGTGTCAGATAAATTCAATGAGCAACATTAACAAGGATTACGTAACCAAATTAATATTTCTAAAATTATCTGATACTACAAGTTTACTTTGTTTAGTTTAATTCCTTTAAAATGCGTTTCTCTAAAAGTAAACAATTTAAAAACAACGGTAACTGAAATAAAAAAATATTAATGTGTTCAAAGGCAAAATTAAAGGAAAAGTGGTACGAGTTCGCTTTGAAGAAACATTAAAAATCGCCACACTGTTATTGACGCCAATGATTGTTAATTAATTTCGGTAATATATGCATGTTGAAATAAAAGAAATAAGCAATGTGTTAAAAGGTAAAATTAATGAAGTAAAGTACTTATTCGCTTGAAGGAACCGTAAAAAATTGCTTTACCAATACTTACGACAATGATGCTTAATTAATTGAGCCCAACACGTATATCCAAAATTCGTTTAGATAACCCGTAGAGAATCACCTTTCGCAGATGATGCTTAATTTTGGTAATGTGTACTACTTTATTATTACGGTAATTGGTGCAGTTTTATTGCGAATTCTACAACGGGATTCCCGATGCTTCAAGAAATATTTTTCCTGTTATACAAAAATAGTTTATTACTATTTAAATGGATTGGAATTAAAATAACTTTTTCCACCACTACTTATAAATAATTTTAGCTGTAAATTGAAGGTCAGGTAGAGAAATGGTCTTGCTCCAAAATCCTTTCTAAAGGTCTAGTGAGAATTCTATTTGTTTTTAAAATTTCGGCTTTAGTTTGCCGCCACTGATAAATTTATTTCGCACAAAGCTCAAATGTTCAAGGGTTATGAAATAAGTACTATTTATTATATTGATATGTTTGCTGATTATTAAAACTGCACCAATACTATAATAAGTAATTTTAATACCGATACTGTGGAAATACGTGTCTTACAGCCCCTTGAAAGGGGCATGTACTAGATAAATTCGTGGTAAATTTTGACTATCATTGGTTAACCGCAATATCATCACGTTAAGTGATGTTAAATACAGTTCATCTCTATTCTGATGGGATGAACTACAAAAACCGTGTTTTGTTCTGTAAAAGAGAATAATGTTAAGCTACCGGGAAGGGCAACAAATAATAAAAAATTGAAATTATTTTAGCTTTATTAATTGAAGAGCTTAGTGGAGAAACCAAGAAAGAGACATTTTCAGAGAGGCTATAAGGGTAAGAAAAAAAAAAGTGGTTTCCGAACTATTAAATTAACCGCTTTATCAGAAGGCGAAGCTAATAATTTTCTAGGCTTACTTTATTTACCACTGCCTAATTTGAAAATAAAATCTTTCAAGCATATTAAAAACTAATGTGAGTTAGTTTTGCTAAGTTTAAAGTAAAAGCAAAAGCAATTCAGTTGCATTAAACATAACCACTTATATTTTCACTGATTCATAAATACCCCTAAAAATGTCACTTCCTGCTCCTTCCAATACTCTTTAGTTGCGTCGTGCTGCCAAATCTGTGCATGATTTCATAGTATATATTCATTAGTGATTAATTGTTTTTTTTTAAAATTAAATATAATGCTGCAATGTATTTGTGGAAGCACAGACGAACTATATGTTCCCAAATTAGAATTCCTAGGGTTGTCAGATAAACTCAATGATAAGCATGAGCTACATCAAAAAAGTCCTCCAAGGAAGGCAAATTTCTCTCAATACTCAATCCAGGAGTTCCCTTCTGGATTGGGTTCAAAATTACAAGGCTATGGAGTTGAACATTAGTAGTCGTAAACCCGAAAATTAGGTGAGCTGTTCAACGACATCTATAAAACAAAATATTTAATTTAAATAATTTCTATCGAAGCAAATTTCGCCATTTTCGGTGATAAAATAAACTTTTTCGGCTGTCTATTATGGCTGGATTTATACTATCTGTAGTCAATTTAATGGAAATAAATTGTTCGTGAAAATATATCGTAAGAGAATCGACTTTTTCTTTGAACTCCGTTCGTGCTTGTTTTATTCGTCTATTATGATGTGTTACATCGGAATTTTTGTTTCGCGATAGATCACCAAAAATATAAATATTTCATGGCATATCGCGATATTCTTCATATTAACTAATTTGCGTTATATTTACACTGGTCAATGTTTTTGTTAGAAGTTACAGTTAGTTATAAACTATACCATCCTGCTGTTGGTGGCGAAATTACGAAGCCTTAATCTCGACAGTGATTTCGCAATCTTTTTTAACAAAAATATTGTAAGTTTTATTGAATGCATGATCTATTTATTTTCGTATGAATATACAGATCATCATTATGACATAGTGACTTTTGAATTATTACATGAAATATGAAATCGAGTTAATTTTTTGTGCTTTTTACAGGAGCAATATGGCTATGGAGTTAATCAATCCTACCAGAATGAAGAAGGCAGACAATATGGAATGAATAATGCCATTCCGCAGTATTCACCAGCTGCACATTCCAGTGCCGCTCCAACTACATCGGGCAGCATGTCAGCCTACAGCTTTCCAAATCACGTATGGCTAAAAATAAATTTATACCCTGTTTGCTCCCCCCTTTTTTTTAAATAAAAAAATCATAAATAAACAAAAGTTCAGATCTGTAAAGCCGGGATAGCCTAATTGGTAGGGCGTTGGGCCCCTGTCCAACAGGGCGTGAGTTCGATACCCTCATGTGATTAATGGTAACTGGTTCGCGTTAAATCTGAGTCACAGAGTCTTCCAAGTTCCTACAACATATCAATATTTTTGGGGGTATTGAATTGGAGATTGATCGTTCACAGGTTCAGGTCAAAATTATAATCTGTAGATTAATGAATGGACGTATGAATGGGTCCGCCCTATCAACGAGTTGTGACGGTTGCGTGTGGTCGAAGTCGAATTCTTGGTCATAGATGGCGCCACTAGAAAACAAGAAGGTCACCCCTTTGCCTTAATGGCCTACAACAACAACAACTGTAAATAAGTGTAAAATTGTATAAAAAGGAATTAATTAATTTAAAGTTTAGTAGACAAACATGAGATACGTTATAGAGGTATTGAGAAAAACACCTTTAGAAGGCATGTAAACAACAATATAACTGATAATTTTTTTTTCTCAATTTATGACAAATATAGCTTTAACTTTAAACTATACATTATCTGAAAGAAAATGTGCTTTTCCTTAAAAGGCCTTAAACATATTTTTCCAATAAGTTCTATAATTAGAAACTACAAAGATATTTTATGCATTCAAAGAAGATTTATTAATCGAGGCTAAATTTAACATTTAAAAATGATAAAAAATTATAATATAAGGAAAACTATGTCAAAATTTTGAAAGCCTTTGAATACATTTAAATATGTTCTTCTTTTTTCTTCTCAGGTCGAACGCCCCATGATGATGGAGCTCAGCGAATCTCCCCATAGTCACGTGCAAATGAACGGTCATTCCATGAATCAAGGAGAAAACAGATACGAAGGCCGACCTGTTGATCTGTCTAGTCCTCGTCCCAATAGTCATTACGATCATTCTCATCTAGTTAATCAACATAGATCAAATCATTATCGATCCCATGACCCTCCTTCCTATGAAAATGGTCTGTCAATGGGCATGGCTAGTTGTGGTAATTATAATTTTTTTAAAACTATTTTTAATATATATATTTAATTGTTTTAAAGTATAAAGTAAAGCATTCTTGCAACAGCCCGTAGTAGGCTAGGGGAATCATGTAGGTTAAGGAAAGATCCACACAATTTCGTGACCAACCGCATGATGGTGGAGTGCACCGACTGCCACTTTACTTCTCAGACAAGCTGTCTGAGAAGTAATATAGTAGTAATATAATATAGTAGTAAGCTGTGTGCGAAGTATAGATACATATATATTTTAAAGGACTAAGAGAAAGTGTTGGGTTGTTCATTAAACAGTTTCGTTTTTTCCCAACAGAGAACTTAATTGTATTTTATCACGGCCAACTTTGCATTTAAGCCACTTGATCATTATGCATTTTGACAGCTCATATAGCAACATTTCCTTGTGTAAAAGCTCGATTGATTCCACGCAGTAGTTTTTGGTGGGTGCCTTTTCAAATATGGAAAGTAAAAAGATGAAATTTCGGCACATTTTGCTTTTTTTACTATCGACAGGGAAAAAATATTGAAATATAATGATTTAATAATAATGTATTCAAGCAAGAAAAAAAATTATTCTATGTGTATAGAGAAGTACTCCTGGGCCAAAACTGGTTGGCAAAATTCAATTTATTGAATTGGACTGTTCGTGATCCTTAAAGAAAAAACCAAAACGTTTTTGTATCTATATACTATTTTCGATGATGTTATCTTGATACAGGCAAGAACTTCCGTTCTTTTCAAAAGTTTAAAGAAATTCTTAAAACCAAATGTACAGGAAATATTTTTGAGGCTCTGCTATGAAAATCTTGAAAATGGTTTTGAAATTTGTAGTTTTTATTTTGATAAACATGCACAAGATGTTCGAAGGTCTGAATAAATATCGTTATTTAAAATGTGACTAGATTTTAAAGATTTAAAATCTATGTTGTCATGAATGAAAGATTTAGTCATGCAACAAACTGTACAATTTAACCTATACTTGTATGTACGATTTAAAAGCAGCTATTATCACTGATACAATTTACTATCAGATTATTGAAAGGGTACCACTACTGATAGGACAAAAACACCATTCTTAAACTTTGTTCAGTATTTTTTTAAGATATGCGACTCAGCGTCTTCGACACCTATTATGATGATTTTTCTATAATCTGTGTTTGGAAATAAATCCACTCCAAAACTCTGAGAATTTTAATGCCAAAACAGCTGTCAGCTGATAATCACTTCACCTAAAAAGAACTTCTCAAAAAGATAAAAACAAAAGCCCTGAAAAATTAGCAATTCCAGCTAATACTTATTCGGTAAAAGCAGTTTTTTAAAAAAGGATCGAACTTTTTTGTTCTATGTCTAAGTCATGTGGAATCCAAATACGCCTGATTTTGATCTTTTTTTCGACGATGGGGATCTATCGTATTTGGATACGTGTTTATTTCCCCTGGACATGGGTATGGGTAAGTAGCCATGTTTTAAAGATTCGAAATTCTTTGGCTGAACATGAGTTGTTTCTCTCATGGGTATAAAACCAGAGGTAAATGAAAGCTGTCGGCTTTCTCAAAGGGAAATCCCATTAATCTCTAATTGTTTAATCTTTTTTATCTGTTTGGCGGGATACAACAATGGTTTTTAACCTGTTTTGAAATTAAAGAACACTTTAAACTTCATGAGAAAATTTGGGAAACACAGTAGTAGAATGAAATTCTTATGCATATTTTTATAACGTTCATTGTATTTAAACTGACCAACATGACAGGTTAAACATGTCAAAAATAAACTCTAAATAATAAATAGTAATATGTTCTCTAGTATTTTATTTTTATTATATTATTTTTATTATATTATTTTATTTTAAATTTAAATTATAGAATTTTTTTCTGGTATCCGATTTTACTTGTAAAATAACTTATTTTATTTCCACTTTTATAATAGGTTGGTGAAAATTTTCCTTAATTAAAAGAAACTCAGCCCACATTTTAAATTGCTTAGAGCTAGAAATCTAAATTCTATCAAAAAATTTTACAAGTATGTTGCATAAAATTTTTTTATAACGTATACATTCAGTCTCCTTTAATTAAAATATATTCTAAAAAAGCATTTAAACCTATATCTACTAATATGGCTACCCCTATATCTACTAATATGGGTACCACTATATCTACTATTATAGGTACCAAGATATCTGATATAGGTACTGTGGAAATAGGTTTTTTACTGTTCATCGAATGGGATGAGTATCGGAGAAAACTGTTGACTATAGTAATTTTTTATTATCAGGAGTTGGCCTCCCAGCCTTAGCATCAGGCCAAATGATACTGAATATGGTTAATTAAATATATCTAATTAATTATACTTTAATTAAAATATATTCTTAACAAACATTTAAACTATATCTACTAATATGGGTACCCCTATATCTACTAATACGGGTACTACTATATCTACTATTATAGGTACCAGGATATTTGCTATAGGTACTGTGGAAATAGTTTTTTTACGGTTCATCGAATGGGATGAGTACCGGAGAAAATTGTTAGCTATAGTAATTTTTTATTATCAGGAGTTGGCCCCGAGTCAAATGATACTGAATATGGTTACTCTTTATTTTGATGGGATGAACTTCTAAAAAAAATTTTGATTAATCTAATAGCGTAAATTCTCCAGATAGCGAAACAAATAATAATAAATAAAAAATAAAATAACTGGAATAGTTTTAATTTAAATTATTGTGTCAGTATATCTCTGATTCCGCAATGATGACAATTACCGAATTATTGATTACTCAGACTTTTTATATCCATACGAAGAACGAGTATTCAGCTTGTAAAAGAAAAAGACTGAAAATGTTGCATAAACATAGGAAAGAGAGTATGAAATACCAAGTATTGCGAACCAGAAACAATAAAATTACGCGTTGAAGCTTATTAAGGATAATTTTTTCGTTCTATTTTTTAGTTATTGGTTCATAAGAGAATCTACGTTCGACCTTAATGTTTGGAAGCTGCAGTTCCAATTTTCCATTTTCTCCAAAGTCTTTATCGAACTTGACGTGTTTTAGCGATCGATGCCAAGCAAGAAATTTTTTTTGGCACTGTTTGTTGAATATTTGTTGCCAAGCGCACTTACTCTCTTCTTCCACCCGAAAAATCACGTGCTTCCTTCCACTAAGTATCTTCAAAATTAATAAATTTATCAAAATAAACGAATGTTATATATTTAATTAAGAACTTTTTGCGAGAAAACAAAATTTTAAAAAAAATGTCACTTACCTGCTTCTTTCACCTAGCTCTACATTTATCAGGTGTTATACGTTTTCTTCGTTTTAAAATGGGTTATATTTGTGAAACCAGGTTTTCATTATAAGGATACGGAAATCTGAAATAAAAGGTTAATGAAAGTTCTTGATACAGTTTTGGACTGAAATTCATAAATATTTTAAAATTATTTCGAGAATTTTCCTTATGGGACCTATTGATCATTGCAGCAAATTCTTCGCTTCAAATGATTATAAAATTTTGGAAAAGCTTTAATTTACGTATACGGAACTCTGCGAAAGACAGTATTTCAGAATAACTGTTATACAGACATTATTTTTTTTTATAAAGTTGCGTCTGTGTAAAACTTTAAACAAGTGATCGTTGTAATTTTATAAATCATTCAAATAATTTTGTGCAAAAAATAAACGGACCACCCAGAATTACTTTTAATGGAATAATCGGATCTTTACGTTCTAGCACTCAATCACAATGGTTTGAGAAGGTGACCTTAAATATGCTAATTAATTAATTCAAAATATATTTTTCAGCACAAAAAGTACTTTTTCTGCACAAACATACCCTTCTTTTGACGGATTTGGTTTTCTGACATCCGAAATATAAGGGGTAGCAGCAATCTGGTAAATGTGGTTCCAATAGTTTGATCAGGAGAGCGGTCCAAAGTTTGGACCCCTTAATGTTAATTTTGCTTTTTGCGTATTTCGCAATATCTGGTGAATTTTTTAAACAAATTGAACATTTTTGCAAACAATTATAAAATTTTTTTGTCCAAAGATAATTCAATGCAGAAAATAGTTTTTAGTATGCATTTTATTTAAGAATAGTCGAAAAAGTTTTGAATTTTAAGGTGGACAATTTTTTACATCATTTTAAAGAATGTAATTTTTCTTTGGAAAATAAAAAATTTGAGCGAATCTGATCGACTAGTTCATGAGAAATCAATTTTTTAAAAAGCCGTTTATTTAGATATTTTGGTCGGAAATCGGAATCCACCATAAAAAAAGGTACGTTTATTCAGATAAAAATACGTTTTTGTATTTGATTTTGTTACCTTCTCTGGCTGATTAATTATCATATTTGAGGTCTACCCCTTGAACCATTAAGATTGAGCCCCAGAACGTAAAAATCCGATTTTTAGATGAAAAGTTATCCTGGGTCGTACTTTTATTTTTTGCACTCTATGCACCACAATTTTGTAATTTTGATGCTTTTCGCCGCTATGGGTTGGTATTTCCACCAAAATCGAGTATTTATCTGTGTAACATTAAGCGATAATAGTCTAAGACTGTCTCTCTTTATTGTCCATGCATTCTTATTGGTCAGAAAACCTCATGATTATATTATTGGGTGTTCAAATAAGTTCCCGCCGTTCGTCACAAGATGGCACCACAAGAAGGTTACGTGGAAATTGACTGGTGTTAAACGTTTTATTGTAAGTTTGTTCATCTGATAACAATATAACTTTAAAGTATTAGTGATTACGTATTAGTATTACGTTTTCTCCGTATTAGTATTGTTTTCGTTCAAAAATGTCAAGTTTTGTGCCAAGTAAGCGTCATTTGTGGGAACTTTTGATTTATTTCTTCAATTTGAAGAAATCTGCAACTGATGAGCATCGATTGATTGGTAAAGCATATGGTGAGGCTGCTTTAAGTGAGAGAAGTTGTCGTGAGTGGTTTCAGAAGTTTGAAAATGGTGAGTTTGTTGTGGAAGACAAAGAATGCAGTGAAAGGCCGAAATAGTACGAAGACAAGGAGTTGGAAGAATTATTGGAAGAAGATTCGTCCCAAACGCAAAAAGAACTTGCACTTACATTACAAGTGACTCAGCAAGCAATTTCATATTGTTTGAAATCGTTGGGAATGATCCAAAAACAAGGAAGTTGGGTTCCATACGAACTGAATCCAAGAGACATTGAACGTCGATTTTGTATGAAAATTGATTTTGCTGTTTGAAAACACTTCGATGGGAAGTTCTAACCCACCCGCTGCATTCATCAGACCTTGCCTTATCAGATTATCACCTATTCCAGTCGATGGCACATGGTCTGTGTGAGCAGTAATTTATATCATTTGAAGAAACCAAGGAATGGGCCGATTTGTGGATATCCTCGAAAGATGGAGAGTTCTTCCTACATGGTATCCAACTGCTCGCAGAAAGATGGGAAAAAGTAGTGTCTAGTAATGGAGAATACTTTGAATAAAAGATAATGTACCGTTTTTTAAGAATAAACTGATAATTTATGATACAGAACCACGGGTTCTTATTTGTACTCCCAATAACAAAAAAATCAAGAATTCTTTGATTGACACCAGCTTAAAGTTAATACATTTGGTATTTTTTAGTTATGTATATTTATCATACTTTTCCAAAATTCCAAATAGTGAACTATTTAAATTTTTAAGGCTAAGGTAGGAATTAACTTTTTGCATTTTTGCTAAATAATCTTTCAGGTGTTTAATTTATAAAAAAGTTTTTATAGAATGAAACAAGAATTAACACAAATAGACAAAGACGTTCGTGATAATTGGTAATCGAGAGAAAAAATTGGTTTAAATATTATTCTAATAGATTCGGAAGATAAATTTGTGGAATCGAATTCGCATTAATACATTAAAATAATTTGGAGACATTTGAATTGAATGCTTTTTAGTTATGTTGCTACACTTTTTTAAAAGTAAACACTGTAAAGAATTTTAGTGTATCTCAACGCTAAAAATGGTGGTTCCTTCTTTACACCAAAGTGGTGTGGTGAAATACCAAAAGACTACACATAAATCTTGGATCTATGTGTCACTACACCAAAAATGTTCTGTTACACTACTTGGAGTTAAGTAATCGCCGCCATTTTTGTTTGTCAGTAACACTAAAATTTATTACTACAATAAGGTATGATACACATTAAAGTCGGTAAAGTTGTTTTTACGATACAGTTGAAGTAAGAATAATAAATTTAAGAGATACATCTATACAATATTTCTTAAAATAAAGTTAGTTTGTTTATTAAACATGCACTCAGAACAGAAAGAATATTATTATGAATTCGAATTAGGCTTAACAATACCGAATTGGATAAAAATCAAACATTATGACATTATTTAATACAATTGCCAGATTTATGTAAATGTTCGTATAAGAACGGCATTATTATTAATATACCACCAAAAACATTTCATGCCTTTTTATAACTGTTTATTTTTGTAGAATGTTGAGTATTGTGCTATGTAAAATCTCTTTCTCTGTTTGATTGTAAATAAAAAATATTGATTATCTAACGGTTTCCAAAGATACACCGAAATTGGCGAAAATAATACATGAGCGGAGTAAACGTATATGACCTAGTTGTAAAATTTTTCCTTTTCTGGAGTTAAGATTTAACTACGCTATTTTAAAGTTAGTCTGAATGCTTGATTCGGTATTAAGTTGATTGTTATTGTATTTCATTTACATGACACTAGAGAATCACAATGGGCTATTGGCAACGGTCTGAGAAGCATCCCTGAGGACGTTCCGAAGACATGCCATCGCAATTTTGATCCTCTGCTGAGAGGATGGCACCCTCGCTTTGGTAGCCCGACGACCTGCGCGAGAATTCGAGCATTTTATGGTAGAACAGTTTAACGAGGACCGATACAGCACACTCTCAATCCCTACGCAGACTGATCCAAGTGGTCATCCACCCGCGCAATGACGGCAGCCAGTAACGCTTGACTTTGGCAGAAATAACACGTAATTTTTAGAGTTTTCAGAACCAAATTTAGATAAGTATTATACCACAATATTTATAGTGAGGAAATAAAAATGATTGCAAAGCGATCAGGGAGGGGGACATAATACGAAAAGGGACAGAGCCTCCTTGTTTTGAATATTTTTTTAATGTCTTGTGTCCCAATTAATCCTTTCATTTTATTTTATTTTAATAGATTCATCCCTTCAGTATTCGCCTGGCCCAGAGAAATTAAATGGCGAGCAATCTCAACACCAGTTGCTTTCAATTGGCGGCATGCCTCCCATGCTTCACCCACCCTCTCACCATAGTTCACCCATGCCTTCTCCTACACTTGATGATAGGATACGATCCAGGTAATCATATGGAATCTTTTAGTTACTTTAAAAAACATAAATTCATCAGAGAGTATTAAAAATATCTGCTGATCTTATATATTCAAGAACATGTTTTGGACAGCTCTAAATTTAAAAGAAAAATTTTATAGATTGTATAAAAGCAAATATACAGGGCGTATCGTTAAGACCACCCTCAATATGTATATTTAAAATCCTTAGCAAAAAAGAAAACTAAAAAGCACACGCATGGGCTATCTCAAATTAATATTTAATCAAAGAAAGAACTCAAACGCTGTCGATATCTGACTAACCACAGTGCAGGTAGGCAGATATATTTAACATAAAAAAATTTCTATTTTTATTTTATAACTGGCGTTGAACAGCCGACCCAATTTTTGAGTTAACCACTACAAATGTTCAACTCCGTGCCTTGAAATTTTGAACCAAATCCAGAAGACAAGGGAACTCCTGGATCAAGTATTGAGAGAAATTTGCCTTCATGGAAGACTTTTTGATACAACTAACCCGCATTTGCGTTACACGGAGAAGAAAACCTCCTACAGTGACTCTAACCCATGATTTGTTTACCAATTAGAATATTTTTTGTGAGTACGGTAGTCGGTGCGAGCAGGTTGAGGAATTCGTATCTACTAGCTATCACTGTGATTAAAGACACCATGCCTCTTCAGTTGGAGGTTGAAATTTAAAAGTGTTTCGAATAATCGTCTTTCAACACAGCCCTAACATTTAGTAACTAAGCCTTTTATTTTTTATTTTTTTTGTTACTTACACCCTACTCTATTAGGATTTGTCAGATTTCGTCCACTTTATTTTTTCTAGATTAAATATTAATTTGCAATCGCCAGTGTGTTTACTTTTTAGTGTTCATTTTTAATGAGGATTCCAAAAATACATATTAATGGAGGTTTTTATAGAACCCCCTGAATAATATTAAAAAAGCAATTTTTAATTTAATTTTTGATATTTATCGTAAACGAAAGTTAATTTTTTTCGAATTTACTGAAGTTTAATAAAGTTTTTCTGGTAAGCTCTTCCAGTTTATATTTTAAAATGTCTTTTTTTTTTTAAATACAATGAATTGCTTAATTTTTAGGAGCACTCTCATTCATTAATTAATAACATATATATTAATAAAATCAACATTTATTTATATTTAAAAAAAAAAACAACATTTATTCATATGTAATAGCAAACGGATGTGGCAATATATTTAATGATAACGTTTAAAATAAAAATTCAAAGAAAGCAAGAAAAAAATAAAATAAGAACGAAAAAAAATTTATAAAAATAGTATGCACTATCAAGAATTAAAAGAAATTATTAAAAACTTCGAAAAACTTAAAAGATTAATTAATTAAAAATTAGAAAAATTAATAACGAAAAGACATGATCTCGTCATCAGTCCACACGATTATATCTATAAACGTAGTACTTTCTAATATTGTACTTAGGGGGTAGCCGCAATTTCGGAAATATGTCCGAAATAGTTCCGTCAGAAAAGCGGTCTAAAGTTTGGACCCTTTAATGTTAATTTTACTTTTTGCGTATTTTGCCATATTTCGGGAACTTTTTCAACCAATTGAAAAATTTTTACACACAATTATAAAATTCGTTTATCCAAAGAATATTACAAAAATAAGTTTAAGTAAATATTTATAATTTTTATTATTTTATTTAACGATAGTCAAAAAATTTGAATCGTAGGGTCAATTTTTCAATAATTTTAAAGAATGTAATTTTTCATGGCAAAATACAAAATTTGAAACAAATTGGAACAATAGTTCCTGAAAAATAGAATTTTAACGAAGTCGAACGTTTAAAACGAGTCGAATATTTTAAGGAAGTAGAATATTTGAAATTCAATTTCTGTGGAAGTATTCGAATATTTAAAGTAAGCAAAACATTTAAAATTCATTCACAAGAAGTGTTCGACCGAATTTTATCAAATTTGTATTTTATCGAATTTTATTAAGTTTTATGAAGTAAAAAAATTCATCTTTAATTCAAATTTTTTTTTGACCAGTAATAAATAATAAGAAATTTTTACTAAAAGTAATTTTTTGTGTGAAAGTAATTATCTTCGGATAAACGAATTTTATAATTGCGTTAAAAAGTTTTTCAATTCCCTTAAGACGTTCTCTAAACATGGCGAAATACGCAAAAAGTGAAATAAACGTTAACGGGTTCAAAGATCGATCGCCTGATTAAAATATGGAGACCATTGCGGCTACCCCTTATATTTTCTGGGGGTAAGGAATCCCAATCCGCCGAAATAAGATATGTTTATTCAGAGAAAATACGTTTTTGTGTCTGATTTCGAAACATAAAATATCGTCAGCACTAATTACTCATAATATTTAAGGTCTCCCGCATCGAACGATTAAGATTGATTCCTAGAACGTGAAGATCAGATCATTAAATCATTAGTTATTCAGGGTATTTGTTTTTTTTCTCGCTCCGTATATTGTGAATTCTGCAAAATCTTGTTATAACGAGAGCCACTAAAGACTAATTCATTTATCTTATTTTTTTTCCAGATGGAACGAACAAAGACTATCAAGGTAAATAATTTATTGTAACTTATCATGTTCTCTTTGAATGTCATTTATTTGATTTTACCTACATCTTTTTATCAGCTTTTTTCATCTAACTCAAGTAAATAACGCAATCATGCTGAACTTAAAATGGAAAAGTTTTTTTTTCTAATAATACTGTAAAATATGAGGTTTTAAATAAACATTAAAAAAAGAAGTTTTAGCCAATGACAATCTGTCAAGTAGTAAAAAATTACACCCCCTCTGCCACTCTGGTATCGGGTTTTAGCGGAAAGAATGTAAAGGGCGGAGGAAACTTACATGCAACTATTTAGACACATTTTATTTTTGTTTTCCATGTAGTTTTTTCTCCCTCGATCAAATTTTTTACACAATAAAAAGTACAATTTTGTACTTTTATGTGTTCAAATATCTGACATTGTACTAGCAAAATGAAGTAATATTTCTTGTGTATTTTTTTACGCTGACTCAAATGACGAGTCAATAGAACCCTATGAACAAGAGTCATTAATTCTTATATTTTTGAAATCTCAAGAGTTTTATAAATATAAATAGATCCTCTTTTTTTAACTTGTACTTATGTGAATTTTTTACGCCACAATATAAAAGCTACCTAGACAAGCAAGGTATTGTTACTTGTGTATTATTTCACGCTGATACAAATGTGACCAAGAACGAGGCAGTAGAGTCAACAGTTTAGAAATGTCCAGTTTTTCAGAATCCTATGACCTAACCCTTTGATGCAGATGGGACCCCGGTATCTCTTTTATAGATTTTGTTTCAAGCTCTAATTACGAGCAAAAATATATTTTTGTAATTTTAGTCATAAAAACAGTCTTTTTGTTGCTAAAAAGTCTGTAAGATTATCTGAATTATATTTGTACTAAAATTTAAATCTAAAAAAAAAAAATAGTTAGGAAAATTGTTTTATTCATATTCAAAATTTATCAATAATTGATTTGGTAAATTAGAGGCATTTCAATGATGAATAGCTGCTTCTCTTAGATCTAAATAACTGCTAATAAGTACAAATTTGAAAAATTCTTTTTTGGAAGTGAGCCGTGCTTGGAAGATTTTACCTTTAACCCAGAAAAAGACACCGGCATTTGATGCTGTATTTCATAACCATAAATTATTAAAATGTCAAACATAGTATTTTTTATTTGTTTTGACCTAAATTAATGCGAAATAATGTAAAAATGTTTACAATAAAAATTCTGCGTCAAAGGGCTAGCACTGAAATGTGAAAAAAGTGAAACTTTGATTTATAAAATTTTTTACCCTTGTTCTTTATTCTGAAATAGGGATGCCGTGAAGAAATATCTTCGTGAAAGGGGAGACATGGTTGTGGTTATACTTCATGCAAAAGTAGCTCAAAAATCCTACGGCAACGAGAAAAGGTAAGTATGCAGGAATATATAAAGTTCAGTTATTAATCTATCTTGTGATCTATCAGTTATTATTCGTGATCTAAGCTCTTAGAAATATTGTGTGAGTGACGTGCTCGTGTAACATGTTTCAAAGTAACCATGACTTGTTGTAATGCACCTGACTGTAAAAGTTTGATTAACAACTTTCAAAGTTGTTATTCAAACTTTTTTTTTCGAATTACTTTTTAATTCTGACACTCCTAATGTCTTTGGCATCCTTAAAATTTGTTTCATCAGCGTTTACAATAGCATTTACAATACTTTTCGGACAAATCTCTTACAGTTTTTTTTTCTTCTGAAAATGAAACATTTGCTTAGTAAAAGGATTCGTAAGGCATTTAAGAAGTTACAATTGAAGAACATTCTTAAGAAAATAAAACTGACATCAAAGAGTTCAAATTTCCGCCCACTCTACTGGCAAACTATTGAGATCATATTTCTCAAATTGCGGCTGCTCCCTATATTTTGTAAATAAGGATTAGATAGTATCCGCCGGAATAAAGATACGTTTATCCTGAAAAAATACGCTAATGTGTTTGATTTCTTAACTTAATATAGGCAGCACTAATTTTGCACATATATGAGGTCACCCCCTCGAACCATTAAGAATGAGTCATGGAACGTGAAATCCGGTCAGTAGGGGATCAAAAATTATTCAGGGTGATTCTTTTTTTCGCATTGTTTATTATAGCAGAAGGAGATAACTTTGATGCGTATTAGATAGGTATAATGCGGCTTTTAGGAGAACTCCAGACACCCGTCTTGAGTCGTGACGGGTACTATGGTTACGAGGAAAGGTCACTTCGAATACAGGTGTGGAGTGAATAGTTTTGTCTTAATCTTAGCGTAGGTCGTAAGTAAACCAATCGACGCCTTCTTTCCTTCATTTCACCCCCATTAGAAATGTGCTCTTGCTTGTTACCATAGCAGTAGACAGCCTCAGACTCTGTAGGAGTTCTCCTCAAAGCCACACTATACGTTGATCAAATATAAAATTTTCAAGATTTATCAAATCAGTCTTGTAAACTACCAGCTGCATATCGCATTTTTAAAGTGATTTTTTTTCTTTTCTTCCTTTATTCATGTTAGTTCAAAGGATTACTAGAAGAACGTGTTAAATACAATTTTCGAGAGCACTTAATTTACAAGTTTTAAGAACATCTAATTGTTTAATAGTTTAACAAACTGTGGCACATCATTTAAATTTTTTTCACAACTACGACGATAGCATGAGTTAAGAGAGCTCAGGTAATAGAGCATTCACCACCCAATGTGATGACCCAGGTTCGAATGGCTAGTTGATACGAATTCTACTTCCGGCAATCACCATAAACAGTGCGATCGTAAAATATTCTCAGTGGTAGACGGATCAATTCCCTTGCCATCAGGCTAACTTAATCTAGGAATTCCTTTGTCTTCTAGGTTGGGTTCAAAACTTAAGGTTACGGAGTTAAACGTGATAGTCGTAAACTCAGAACTGAGTCGGCTGTTCAACGCCGGTTACAAAATAACATTGAGTTGAGAGAATGTAGCGACGGCAAAGAGGATTGAACTCACAACCTACCTGTCCACTCACCTATGCGTATTGTCTCTCTTGTGAAGTCTACCACTCATTTTCAAAAGACTAAGTTGTTTTGGGAATCGTCGCCACGGGCAAAAAATCTGATAAAAATCTATTTTTAATTATTTTCGAGTTAATAACAGGAGAAACAACTGTTATTTGCTATTGTTTTGTTTTTAACATAACTTTTTTTGAAGTACGTATCTACTCAATTATTACAACTGAGTCGGACTTAATGTTTGTTTTTGAGAAAAATGGAAAATCATGTTCAAGTTTACGAGAATAATAAAGTCAGTAACAATTTGCAACCATATTCTTTATCTGATTTAACTTGAAAATTGGTATTTTTAATCAATTCACCTAAAACTTGTTTAAAAAAATGGATTTCTGTTACTGAAAAGGAAAATTGTCGATTTTGAGAATTGAAAACTGATCATTGTTGTTGGAGTTCATTTACGTCGCACTAGAGCTGCACAATGGGCTATTGGCGACGGTTTGGGGAAACATCCCCGAGGATGATCCGAAGACATGCCATCACAATTTGGATCCTCTGCAGAAGGATGGCACCCCGCTTCGGTAGCCCGACGACCTGCACGCGAAGTCGAGCACTTTACGGTAGAACAGTTTGACGAGGACCAATACCGCGCACCCTCCGTCTCTACGCAGACTAATCCAAGTGGTCACCCACCCGCACACTGACGTCAGCCAGTGATGCTTGACTTAGGTGATCTGCTGGGAACCGTATCTTTAAGATCAGTCCACTGCTGGACTGAAAACTGATAAAAAAAAATTACAAATAAGCTTCATTATAATTTGTCAGTTCCAAAATTGGTTTGAAAGATTTCAACTCGGTAAAATTTCGATTAAGATGCACCACGCCAGTTAAAACTGATGAAGACACAATCAAGGCATTAATTGATGCAACTCTCGAGATCGTTGGGAGATTAAATTTATTGAATTCGACCGTTTCTGATCATTTAAGAACATAAAACCAATAATTAAATGCATTTCAGGTTCTTTTGTCCACCACCTTGTATTTATTTGCTTGGAGACGGATGGAGAAGAAAGCACGAGCAAATGTCTCGAGATGGAGAAAGCGAACAAGGCACCCATTTATGTGCTTTTATAGGCATTGGCAATTCCGATCAAGACATGCAGCAACTCGATTTCAACGGCAGGGTAAGTTTTGAGGGGAAAAAAGTCAATACTTAAGTTGCTGACTAAAAACAGAATATATAAACAGCTTTTTAGTTAAAAGATTTTAAACTGATTTTAACATCAACTGATTGATTTAAATATCAATTAATTTAATTTAAACTACACTTGGGGAACAAATTTTTTGCTGCGTTTATACTAATACTTCATCTTGTTCGATTCTGTGGTGTGGGGATATAAAATCTGAAAATAGTTTTGCTTGAAGAGCTGCAGAGTTTTTCAAACCTCATTTTCACTCTATTTTTTGTCGAAATGTACTAGTTTAAAAACATTATAACGGGAGATCAAGTAAATATTGCAGCAAACGTCTAAGGGAAATAAGGTACATCTTCAAAATAAGAACTAAATAGGAACCCATGCCTGGAAATGTCACTGTACGCGGTTAAGAGCTATTCAGAAGCACATGAAAAAACAGTTGATTATAGGGAAGCCTCCCTAGTGGTGTATGATTACATTTACGGGCATAACTTTCTATGCAATCTTATGCATTTTATGGGTTCCTACGCAATGGGGTTCTGATGATGTGCCCTAACACATAAGTTTATCGCAACATTTACTTAATCTCTTGTTATTTATAAAGTTTATAAACTTGTACATTTCAACAAAAAAAAATAAAGCTTGAAGAGCGAAAGAGATTTGAAATCAGCTATAGAAAAGTATCTAAGATCTTAACAAGAAAAACTTCACGCAATATAAAAAAAAAGTCCTCCTCAGTGTTATTTCGATTTTAACAACATAGTAAATAAAGAGAGAATTAAACAAAATCAATCAGTAACTTTTTAATTAAAACTAAAAAAACATAAACAAATTTTCAGTTAAAAGTTTTTAAGTACAAGAATATTTTTATACTAAGTTAAGCCTAACTTTCCAGTAAACACTTGTGACATTAGAATATAGAAGTCAAAACATTGTACTTGCAACACCATTGCATTATAAACTTATTTTCTTTTGCAGAATTATTGTGCAGCCAAAACACTCTTCATCAGTGATTCCGACAAAAGGAAACATTTCATGCTTTCAGTGAAAATGTTTTTTGGAAACGGAGAAGATTTGGGACTATTCCAGAGTAAAAGAATCAAAGTAATATCAAAACCATCAAAGAAAAAACAATCTCTAAAAAATGCTGATCGTAAGTAGCATATGAATTTATAAAACTAGCATTATGAAGTTATAAACATATAAATTATTATTTATGGTGTTTCAAAATGACCTCCCTTAATATATATTTCCCAAATCTTTAGAAAAGAAAACTTAACGACACTAGAGTTTCAATTCCATCCTTTTAACTATATATAAAAATCTAATAATGGTGCCACTGTTTTCCATTGTTGTTGGCACATTTTTACTGGACTAGGGGTAATTGTGAGCCCAAGTCAAGATTCCGGAAAATTTCTTGAGTTAAAAAAAAACCCAGTTTAACTATAACTAGTTACCCAGTTAACTAGAAAAAAATTTAAACAAGGTTTTTTCTTCCTTTTTCTCAATATTTTTTAGTTTACTTAAAATATATTTAAAATTTTACACATACCTATACCATTTACACATATCTATGATGACCTGGAGAAGTAATTGAAATTTACAAATATGTCTTTCTTTCTTGAGTTTATGATTGTAATAACTATTTACTGATAAGAAATTAATATTAGTCATGAATATATGCTTATAAAGTATCTTTCTGGCTCTCCTTTACAAACAAATAAAATAAACTGTGTTTTTAAATTCCACCTTTGAAAATTTGATTTCCGGAAACTTCTGTGATTAATGATTTTTTGAAACGTCTGGACCTTCGATCTCCGGAAACTTGTGGGTCACTGTTAGAGAAAATTCCGGAAATCTAGATTTTTTACGGAGCACAATCAGCCCTGCTGGACGAAAAATCACAGGATATGATCCAGTTTTCCCACATTAATTCCTACATTTCTTTTGGATGAAATTAATTAATGTTATAAATGTTAAAAGTTAACCCAATTGTTCACATAAATGTTAAGAGATTCTACCAGAAAGTGCAATATTCCGTCGTTTTCTACTAAAAACTACTACTTAACTAGAATAAAATTATTCTGATACCATTTTTACAAAAAAAAGAAACATAAAACTTTTATTTGAGCACAAAAATTTGTTCGATAATATCACCATAGCAACCGGTGATACAAACTCTAACTTACAGCTTACATATAGTAAAATAATGAATAAATTAAAAATCTAGCTTACAGCTTACATATACTCTAATAGTAAATAAATGAAATCTAGTCATTTTAACGATAAAGGTATTGTTTTCCTGTAATAATTATATTTTAAATTTAAAGGTATACCTGAATTTAAAGATATACAGGAATTTCAATGGTGATTGGTATGGATTTGAGGATGCTTTGGTATTTTCTCCTTTAAATATTACTTTTTCTAATCTTTGATAGTTTTTAATATACTCAATTAAAATTCGTCAAATGTCTGTGACGTTTCTTTTTTCAGCTTCGTTTAGTTATTTTTTGTGCCTCCTCATACGTACATTTTTTGAATTTTGTTATAAGGATTCTAAAAATATATATTGAGAGCGGTAATTACAAATTTCTTGTATTTAGTGGTGCACGAAATAGCAAGTCTATATTAATTCTGGAAAAAAATCTGTTTTTAAATGTGTCTGTACTAAAAATTGCAACAAAAACTAAATACGTTTAATTGTTGAAAGGATTCTAACATTCATAAGTCTTAAATGTTTTTACTTTGAATTTGTTTATAATGAGGGGATGACATTTCAAATATAGATTCTATATAATTAAAGTATTTTTCAGCGGATAGATTTATATTTCAAACAATTATCAGATCAGGTTGCAGCGTAAAAAGTTGTTTGATAAGGAAATATCTATACAAAAATATCTTTTAAAATTCTTATTAAAAATTGATTAATCCAGTTGTTTTACAAATGATCAGCTTATACACACTATAAAATAGCTACATCAAGGCCAATTCTGATTAATATATTGGTCTTTATAATCAACTCCTTTAAACTAACTCCCAAATTAACAAATTTTTGAAACTTTTTAATCGAGAATAAATGCTATGGAAGTTAACAATGGAAATTATTTCTAAGTTCCAGGATACATTCATGTAATGAATTTGTCTTAAAATTCTCTAAGTCGACAATTTTTTATTGGTCAGCCATATTTTTGATTTTTGACATTGATAAACTCTCGAAATGTAAGAAACTCTTTGAGGAATAGTTCTGAACATTTAAATGAATAAGCAACTCTAAAATAGTTAACTTTAATCACGTAAGACCAATACACAAGTATTAGTTGTTGAAATAGTGAGCATGTCGTAATCTAATTGAAAAATTCTTTTCTTCGCAAACGTTTCCCGTACTTTACAAGGCATTAGTTTGATTGGAAAAGTCTTCAGTGCTTGGATGTAGTCAGTTATTTTTAGACTTATTAAAATCAGTCTATATGTCTATAAAGGTAATTAAGTAATGTGCGAAAACAATACTTAATTTTCTTAGTTATAATGCAATAAACCTTCACTACTCTGGGCTTATTGCAATTCCTATAATAAATAAGGTTAAATGAGCAATAAATTGAATAATTTTTATTAATCTGAAAGAATTTGGGCTCACAGCAATAAACCTAAAAAGCATCAGGCTGATTAGAAAATATTGGAGACTTTTCTGATTCGCTTCTCTTTTTTTCTCGACGAAAAACAATAGTATCTTTAACGATAATTGAAGAACACAATAATTTTGTGATCATTATGAACAGCTGTAAATATCGAATACTATTATAATATGAATATATTCGATAACGGTAATTATCGAATACTATATTATAGTGATTTTTGATCAATTTCATTTGGGTAACAAAACGATCAATGTAAAAGTGTTAATGTGCCGCGTTATATAGTAAAATATCAATATCCCTGATGCTCTATCGCAGTATTAAAACTCAAATATCACTCAGTTTATATATTATTCATATAATACAGTTTGAGCCGCGATGGCTCAGGGGATTGAGCATTTGCCTTCCAGTGAGATGAACCGGGTTCGAATTCCGGCAATGACTGGTCGATACGAATTCCGCACACGGCTTGCACTGACCACAGTGCTGACGTGAAATATCCTCAATGGTAGACGGATCATGGATTAAAGTCCCCTTGCCATCTGGCTAACCGTGGGAGGCTTTCGTGGTTTTCCACTCCATGTAGCGCAAATGCCGGTTAGTTCTATCAAAAAGTCCTCAACGAAGGCAAATTTCTCCCAATACTTGATCCAGGAGTTCCCTTGTCTTCTGGATTGGATTTAAAATTACAAGGCTATGTAGTTGAACATTAGTAGTCTTGAACCCGAAAATTGGGTCGGCTGCTCACCGACTGTAATAAAATATAAAATAAAGTATAATACAGAACTTACGTAATACAATTCATAACTAGAGCATAATTGTAAATTTTTTTTTCTTCTTTCAGTGTGTATAGCATCAGGTACCAGAGTTGCACTATTCAATCGCTTGCGTTCTCAGACAGTAAGTACTAGGTATTTACATGTAGAGAATGGAAATTTCCATGCTAGCTCAGCCCAGTGGGGTGCGTTTACCATCCATTTGTGTAAGCATTTACTTACATTTTCTTTACTTAGAATTTTTACATTTAACATAATTTTTAAGAGTTACGATTTATAAGGTTTGAAATAGATCTAGAGCCAATCATTACCGGAAAAAAACAGGACAAAAATGTTCGAGTAAACTTGACATGAAATGCATTGAATTTGAATGAACTTTATTTTTATTACTAAGAAAATAATTTTAGTTGAAAAATTTGCAAACTAAATTTTTATACTTAAAAAGCCTTCCGCTAATGGAATTCGCTTACTAATGGGTGTGCCCATTGTCTGGTAAAAAGAAAACAAAATCTCTCAATATAGCAACGCGTTTTTGAAACGGTATAATTCTGTTTCTCGAAGCCTTTGTCATAACAAGAAATGCTTTTTTTGCGAGTAATATACTAATTTCATTATTTCGCAATTGACTGTTAGGTATATTAACAGTATTCATGACTGTAACGTAAAGTTTAGCTTTTCTCCAGCTAGTGCCCTCTACGCTAATTCAAAATGGCGAAAAAAGATCAATATGAAGAAAAACCAGAGTTTTGTGAAATGAAAGGCGTTTGTAATCAAATATTGATACTTTTCATCTACTTCATAAAATCTTGCCAATTCAGTGATTTTTAAAAGCATCAAATAACATTTCAAATATTTTAGTTAGTTGTCCTCGTTAAAAACCAGATAATTATTTACGGCAAGATGTTATACATAGTTTGAAATTAAAGCTTTGTCTCAAGTGTCAGGAATTAAAAATGCATTTTCTTTGTTTTATTTTTCTTGGTGAAAAAGTTTCGAAAAATATTGGTACCTTAAATGATATTTGAGGAAAGTGTGGCAATTGGATACTTGCAAGTGACATCATCGTAGGTAAATAGTGGCATTTGTTAAATCAGAAGCCAATCAGGTGCGACACACAAGCGTGACGTCGCTTAGAAGGATCCAATTAAATGATTTCAATCACATGGTTAGTCATAAACACTTCACTTCACTTCTTCTTGTGTTGCAAGTACCCAATTGATTTTGCTAGAAACCTCTTTCCCCATTTTAATCCGGAAAATTTTAAGCTGCTTGTCATAACTCTTTGAACTTCGTTTAGATATATGAATTGGAAATTTACCTAATCATGTTGATGCATTTTAATCAGAATTTATTTCTATAGTGGATGACAATGAGTCAGAATCCGAAGAGTTTACCGTCAGGGATGGTTATATTCACTACGGATCCACCGTGAAACTAGTCTGTTCTGTCACTGGAATGGCTCTTCCCAGATTGGTAATACTCCTTACTAACTCATATTAATGTTTTCTACAAACTGTTTTTATAAATCATCTGGTAAAGAAAATTCCGCAACTGGGCTGAATTGTTTGCCGAAGAATCTAAGGTTGTGTTTAAAATTCTATTCGTTTTCATCTGACTCGTAAATAATTCTATGCGCCCCCCCCCCATGCACAGATTTTAATTGATGCAGTACTGTTCTTCCACGCATACAGTTGAATTGCCAAATTTAATTGACATTATGCTTCGAAATGAAGTTATGCATTCAAGTAAAAACTTATGCTTTACGGACTTTTTCCGCATCTGTATTGGTTGAACGATCAATACGTTGTAGATTAGTGTTGCATGATTTAAATCCCATTTATCCAGATTTTCTTTTATTTACTTATAGATTTTTAGTATTTCGAGGCAGTTTTTCGAAGAATCTGCCGTGACGTTAATCACCGATTTTGTGCGTAATAATACTCAATTTTCATAACTGCTGTGAGATTGCAATTGCAATAATTCTTTATGACTGTAAGATAAAATTTAGCCTAACTGTGGCCAGCGCCCTCCATCTTAATTTTGAAAATAGTACAAAAAAATAACGTGAAGAGAAGCCACAGATCAGTGAAAAGTAAAACTGTTGGTGATCAAGCTTTTGTAATATTTAAAAAGCTACTCAAATGCAGCACTATCTAAACTCATCAAAATTTGTGAAAATTTTAACTGAAGAAAATTTTGCTATTGAGAACTGAAAATTTTCATTGGGAATTCATTGATTTTTATAACTTTCATCTAGGCGCAAAAAAATCGTGTCAAATTGGTGATTTTTTTAAAAAAAAAGTTTAATAGCTAATAAAATATTTAAGTTATTTGTCTATTATTAAGTCCAAATCCGGCCAGCCAATTTACGTAAAAATTATACCTCACCTCGAGTGTAAGGCACTTAAATTGTGGCTTTTTCATTTTTCTTGACGAAACAGCTTCGAAAAGGACTGATCAGATACCTTATAAAAGGCATTAGTTTCAATGAACAAGTTCTCTTTCCAAAGAGCAGGTAAATACTGTGCTGGATGTAGTAAAGTATATAAATTAGCACAACGTATGACAGAGTAAATAACTTAGTTCATGGATATAAGCAATCAGTTTGGTATTTCATTGGTTTGGTATTTAAAAAGAACTAGGAGCGAGGGAAATAAAGATATCCTGAATATTTGATAATTATTGGATTTTCATGTAATAAGCGACATTTGTAATGGCTTATAGGGTTGATCTCAAATATGATAAATAATTAGTGTTAATTATATTATAAAACTATGTTTAAAAATATACACTCTATAACAAAAAAAATCGACGTACCAAGAAGCAATCATCCGACTGCTTTGTAATTTCGTATGCATGAATGTTTTGAACAGATCAGGCTGGAATGATGCCGACTGGGGACGTATAGTCTTTAGCGACGAATCCCGTTTCCAACTAGGTCCTGACGATCATCGAAGACGTGTTTGAAGACGCACAGGGCAGAGGGGGATCCTGCCTTCATTATTGCACGCCACACCGGCCCTCAACAAGGCATTATGGTCTGGGCTGCCAGTTCCCTCGACAGCCGGACCCCTTTGGTCGTCATTAGAGGTACACTTACTGCACAGCGGTACGTCGACGACATCCTAAGACCTGGTTTGCTACCGTTCCTTTTGCAGCGCCCTGGGCTGGCTTTTCAGTAGGACAATGCCAGACCACATACGGCACGTGTTGCTATGAACTATCTGCAAGCTTGTCAAACTCTTCCTTGGCCTTCCAGATCACCAGATCTCTCTCCTATCGAGCATGTTTGGGATATGATGGGAAGGCGATTGCATCTGGCACGGAATGTTGATGACCTCGTTCGACAATTGGATCGAATTTGGCAGGAAATACAGCAAGAGACCATCCGGGAGCTTTATCGGTCTATGCCACGCCGTGTGGCAGCTTGTATCCAGGCTAGAGGTGGGACAACACCTTATTGAACTTGTTACTGTAACTCTGCAATAAATTATTCAATTGTTCTGAAATTTTAATCATTTACTATTCTGTACACTGTCTTACTATTCATCAATTTTCGTTTCAATCGGACAACTCCTTCGTGCTGGGTCGATTTTTTTGTTATAGAGTGTTCTTTCTCTGGATAGACATACTTTTTTTTACCGAACATAGAGAACGAAAATTTAGAAATATGTATTTCCAATAGCTTAGCTAAGACGCTGCCCAGGTGCCCGAGCGGTCAGCGTGCCTAACTTTAAAGCCAAGGGTTGCGGGTTTGAATCCCGCTCAGGGCGTGGATGTTTCCCTCTCTCTCTGTGTTGTCCTCTGTTGTGTGATGTGTGAATGTGGCCCACCCTATAAACGTGTATCTGTGGCAGTGTGGAGTGGGTAATGTTGCTCGTCTCCGTGACTTAGGTTCACAGGTGCCCACTGGGTAACGATAAATGAGCAACACTTCCGGTATCTTCCGATGTGAAGAACGAAAGTTCAGTGCCAACAGTAGAAAAAAAATAGTTTAGCTAAGAGAGTGGTAAAAGCTTTGATTTAGTAATGCTAATTTCGCTTTTTGTGAGTTTCACCTCATATCGGGAAATTAAGTGCATCGAAAATGTTTTGCTTAAAATATTAAATCTCCTTTAAAAATAATTCTATCCGTAATTTTTAATAATAAAGTTTTTACTATAGTTATAAATTTAAGATTTAAGAAAAATTTTTTTTTTGATTAAAAAAAAGATTTTTGAAATTTATTTTTTGGAAAACTATTTGGCAGCTCTCGTTCAATTCTTTCATTTTGGTATTTGCAGTTAAAAAGTGTGTATCTTACAAGCTTTTGACCACTATTAAATTGAATAGTGAAAAAATATTTATATTTACTATTGAAAAATATTTTTTCTTGTAATTATCTTGGGTCGATTTGACTTTTACAACTGTCTGAGAATAGTTTTAAAATGGAATGTATGCTATGTTGTGTATGGTGGTTAGGGACCCTTATACAAACTCAGAGGTCCTTGCTTTGAATCCTTCCGGCAGCCAATGAACGTCTATCTCACACATTTTATCCTTCACATAAATTTTGAGACTATGTATTTTGCTCAAAAATGAGTATATGAGTTTTCAAATTCAACTATTTTTTGTTTCAGATATAGTTTGACACATTTTTGCTTAATTTTAAGAAACTCGTTCATACAGAGCAGGAGTTTTTTCTTCTTCTAATGCCCATCTGGAGAATGGTCTTTTGTCGTACAGGCAACTGAAGGGCAGATTTGTTGGCCACTCTTTCAGGGGCAACATATTAGGTGGGCCAACGTTGCTCCCACAGTAAGGATAGATAGTAAAGAGAGAATGAAAGTGCATCCCGGGATTCGAACCCAGAACCTTTCTGATGCAAAGCCAGTTCCCTGACCCTCTACACAGGCTGGTCGGCATACAGAGAAGAAGTAAACTTAGAAGTAATAAATAGATAATGGGATGACCAGTTTGGCATTTTCTTTGATTTTAAACTTGTGGCGTTGGGTTGTAAATGGAATTTTCCTTTTGTGTTTAATTCTTGTTATGTCTTGCATAAATTTTTATATAATTATTGTCTTTAATAGATTATAAGGAAGGTGGATAAACAGACAGCTTTATTGGATGCAGATGATCCAGTTTCACATAATTTTTTAATGTGCGACATTAATTAATATGACATTATAATTTATATACGACATTAATTAATTAATGATCCAGTTCCATACAATATTTTAATGTACGACAATGCTTAATACGAACATAATTTATGTACGCCATTAATTAATTAATGATCCAGCTTCACATAATTTTTAATGTGCGACATTAATTAATTATTGATCCAGTTTCACATAATTTTCAATGTACGACATTAATTAATCCTGATCCAGTAGCACATTGTCTTTAATGTACGACATTAGTTATTTAATGATCCAGTTTCCACAATTTTTAATGTACGACATTAATTAATACGACATAATAATTTATGTACGACATTAATTAATTAATGTCGTGCATAATTTTTATTTAATTATTGCCTTGAATAGATTATAAGGAAGGTGGATAAACAGACAGCTTTATTGGATGCAGATGACACAAATGTGCCTTCTACATGAAAGACACCGAACGGATGTACCTCTGTTTATCACAGGAGAGGATAATTCAGTTCCAAGTAAATTTTAACTTTAATTCTTCTTTATTTCTTTATCTTATTCATGCCTTTATTCTTGATTCTTATCATGTGAATTTTGCGCTTTCGCAATAGAAAATAATATTTTCCTGAAATTGTCTTTAATTTCTAGAGAGATTAGTAATAAAATAAAATAAATCAATCATGTAAGCTGAACAATTGTTTACTTTCTGTTCGCTTCAGTTTTTAAAACGTATTGCTATCCTTGCAAATTTTCTACACAATTTGATCTATTGAGTTTAGCCAATTTATTGAAACAGCAATTTCTTAACTCATTTCAGGCAAAGTATAAAAGTTTTTATAAAATGTGATATTATTTCCATTGAAATATGCTTAAATTACGTTCATTGAGATACGAAAAAGTTTCGTGCATGAAAAATAATATTTCATTCAAGGAATAAAATGGTGCGTATATAATGCGCCATTGGCCAAACCAAAGGACTAATAATTTAATTGAACATTATTTTTTAATGATATTTGTTATATTTTATTTACAGAACTTGCTACTTTAATCCATCATAAAAACAAATTATTCTCAAATGGAATAATTACGCATTTTTAAAAATTCAAATTTGTCAATAACCGTTTCATCAAGATTGTTTTCTTTAAAAAAACAAAAAAAAACTCGAGTAGTTTAAAAATTTCTCAACTCAAAGTGTTTACTCTTATTGAATTACTAATATTTTATAGATGACTCTAGAACCCTTAAAAATTTCAGAAAAAGGAAATCAGTGAAAAACAGACGTCACAGTGTTAATGAAAAAATATCTATTAAAATGGTACGTTCACGCATCTTTTACCAAAAAAATGAGTTAATGAATATTTTTCAATTAAAAATAAAATTCTCTGTATACACCGAAGAGCCATTACATTCTGACCACCCTGCTAATAACATGTAGCATCACCTTTAGCCCTCAAAACTGCTAGCACCCGCCGTGGCATTGATTCCACAAGGTGCTGATAAGTAGTCTGAGGTATCTGGTACCAAGCGCTCACCAACTGATACTGCAACTCCCTCACATTGCGAGGGGGTGGCGCGGCAGCACGAATTTGGTTTTCCAAGTAGGACCACAAATGCTCTATTGGATTAAGGTCAGGTGAATCTGGGAGCTTGACATGACTTGAAAGTCACTGGAATGTTCCTCAAACCAATCCATGACGATTCGACCCTTATGACATGGTGCATTATTCTGCTGGTAAACACCATCCCCCGCAGGAAAAACTGTTGCCATGAATGGGTGAACCTGGTCTGCAACTATGTTCAAGTAGCTTATAGACGTCAGGGATTGTTCTATGAGGATTATGGGTTCTAATGTGCCACATGAAAGCATTGTTCCTGGGCGAGAAACCATGAAAACCTGGGCGAGCCCATTGTTATAGATGGAGGGTGGTCATAATGTAATGGCTCTTCGGTGTATAAAGCAAAAGTAAAGATTTCTATATAAAGGACACATTTAAATTTTAAAAACATCCATTCCTAAAATGTGGCATTTTTTTAAAATGTACATTAGAAAGAAACAAAAACTTGTAGTAGTACATACATTTATTAACTTAGAAAAGCAAGACTTGGGTGTTTATCACTTATTAATCATATAATACGTTAATAGTATAAAAAATCTCTTCATTTATATTTTTCAAAATTAAATTTAGACATTAATGAGTTCAATTTAGACATTGAATTTGGACATTAACGAGTTAATCAAATTTTTACATTATATTATCAATCAAAGTAAATTTTACGCTAATACTCTGAAATGTGAATATGTTGCTCAATCTTTGCAAAAAATATGTATTTCATTTACTACCAAAATGAAATATTATCGTACGAGTTCACATTAATCATACGAGCATTCCAACTAAAGACTTAATTTCTTTTCGAGCCATTAAATTTGAAATTCACATGAATTGTAAAACCTATACAAAGTCCATTAGAATTTTAATTTATAATCCTATTTGAAATCCTTACTTATGAGCACTTTGTAATCAATGTCTTATTGTTGACAGGCTACCCCTTGTCCAAAAGAACCTAATAAAGAAATGATAAATGACGGAGCTTCTTGGACAATTATCAGTACTGATAAAGCTGAATATACATTCTATGAAGGTATGGGGCCAGTGAGATCACCAGTCACGCCTGTCCCAATTGTACATAGTCTTAATGTAAGTATCTGTTTTGATATAAGCCTATAATTGACTTTCTTTCTAATGGTAGTGCAAATTGATATAGTGTATGTTATGAATAACTCAGTGTAGAATGTTGCAATGAATAAAAAAGACATGTTTAATTACAATCAAATTTAATAATGCAAAAAATAAGAATAAATTATATGATGGCGTGATATTTGTTAGACTTCCCCCTTCAAATCCGTTGCCTGCTACCCAAGTGATACATAAAAAGAATTAATATGAATGATTACAGCTCCCTCTTTTGGTCACGCAGAAATTAACACCATTCAATGTTAAGTGTTGTTTTAAAGGGTGATATAGACAGATGATGTTAAGTAAAGGTAAAGAGTCTTACTTCTACAGATTTTCCATAAGATTTTATTTTGGCATTGAAATTGGTAGCAAAATTGGTAATTTTCTATTTAATGCCTGTGCTTATAAATTTATTTTTGGCCACCGCTACGTACAAATAAAATACACATGAATCTCTCCAAATGAGTAATAATCAAACGATGGTATTCTTAAGCTCCAGCAAAATTTAAAAAAAAAATAATTAAGCCAACAATTATAATTCAGTTGTTCTTTCATTGCCTCATGGGAGAAAAACCTCGTAAACAGCAAAAGTTGGCAAGTGGGGTAAAGGTACTTAAAGTTACGATAGTTGCAAACTGATAGTCATAAAAAATATGCAACTGTGTAAGAATATCGTGAAGTAGCCTTCCGACATAGCTATCCTTAGCCATAAGAGTACTTGGAGATTAAAAGTTATATATTTTTACTTTTATGGCTATCAATGTTCAACTCCATACCCTTCTAATTTCGAATCCAACTTAGAAGACAAGGGCACTCCAGGACTAAGTATTGAGACAAACCAGCCTTTGTGGAGAAATTTTTGATGGAACTAGCCCGCATTTGTGTTACATTGAGAGGAAAACCACGAAAATCTCTCACGACTAGTCCAACAGCAAGGGGATTCAAGTTCCTAATCCGTTTACCATTGAGGATATTTTACGTCCGCAAGGTGGTCGGTGTGGCCAAGAGCAGATATCTTATCACCACGGGAATTCAAACTTTGTCACCTCATTGGGAGGCGAAAGATCTATCATTAATTTTATAAAATGGTTATGTTAATGATGCTAATATTTAAGTTTGAAACATTAAATCACTCTTTCCTCACTTCACTATAAATTATTATTTTCGCCGTTCTTGAATTGTAAATGTTAATGAAAAATACAGATTCCAAAATTCAGCGAGGGATGTAATACTAATGAACATATATTTTAAAATATCTATAATGATATGATGCTAAATAAATGGAACTCAAATTCAAAATTATAATCCATATAAAAATTATGATCATAGTAAAAATTTTGATTAAAAAATAATTATCAAATTGCTCTTTCCTCAGTTAACAAGAAATTACTATTTTCTCCACTCTTAAATTTATTAATGGATTAAATTTTCAATAAATTTTTAAATGAAAAATTCATATTCCAAAATTCAGTGAAGTATGAAATACTAATAAACATTATACTTTAAAATGTCTATAAAAAATAGACTGCCAATTAAATGTAGCTCAAAGCAAAATTATAAACTGAGTAAAATTATGACCTTACTAAAAATGTCAATCCCTATACATAGTGCTATATGTTTTTATTACAGCTAAATGGCGGAGGTGATGTTGCAATGCTAGAGCTTTCTGGCGAAAGTTTTACGCCTAATCTTAGAGTATGGTTTGGGGAAGTAGAAGCTGAAACAATGTACAGGTAATATGCAGTAAAAACATAATTGACACTTTAGATAATTTTTATAGCAAAGTTTTTCTTATTCTTTGATTTGTTAATCTTATAGATGTCAAGAAAGTATTTTATGTGTTGTTCCTGATATTTCATCTTTTCGAGAAGGATGGCAGTTTGTAAGGCAACCGACACAAGTAAGATTCAATTTTTTCTTGAAATCATCTAGTTTTAACTTTTCAAAAGTCCCATGTCAGATTGTTCTACAAGCCCTGCGTAAGATTGTTCGTAGGCGCTGTCGATCCCCAGTTCATTATTGTGGGTGGTGGATCGTCAAGGCGTACCTTTGAAGCTAAACACATTCAGAGAATCCTGTGGTCAGTTCTCCAGACCTAAATGCTGGAATGCTTTTGAAAAAGTAGCTGCTGCGTGTTATCCCTTCTAACGGGAAGATTTAATGGATGGAGAAGGATTTATTACTCCTAAGCATTATATACAGAAGCATTTGTCGATCTCGTAAGCAACACAACAATTCATTATAAAACTTGGCTTGTAACCCCAAGGTTAATGTCCCATATTAAACGAGTGCCATTTTTGCTACATAATGTCTGTTATGCCCTTTAACTTTCGATGTTGAGTTCGTGCCATTAATATTTTGATCGGGGAGCAATTTCTTCAACTAGCAAGTAGCAAATTGCTTATTAAAATAGGCGAATACCAGTTACAGCGATGCGCAGGAGCAAAAATTGCTAATAATTTCTAATGATCTCGATTTTTCAATCGTTTCTCCGTTTTTTCCCACAAGATTTTTAAAATTCCGATATTCTCATTATGATGCTATACTATTACGTATAATATTATAACGTAATCGTAACATTATTACGATTACGTAACACCATTAAGACACGCAAATTTCAAATTAGAGTTCATGACGTTCTCGATTAAAGAAGATTCCATCGCAAATCGTCCTCGTTTTCTTATATTTTTTATATTAATCATTTTTTCGGTGATCTTCACAAATTTTTTTCCAAACATTTCGTACTTTTAATACGATGATGCTGTGACATCCGTAGATATGAGTAATCGCTTTTTATGCGCAGGATTCACAGCCATTCCACTGTTAATTCACGTTGTTATCTTATTGCTAAGTAGTTATTGCAGATATTTTTTGCTTTACATCATTTTTACAAGGTCATCTAAATATTGATATTTTTAAGATAATATTATTTTCACATCGGAATTTCGAATTTAGTAATCACTTCTTGACGTGCTTTATTCGCGACTATTCCATCGTTTATCCACATTTCCAAGTTATTTTCTCGGCTGTTATTTTTTTCGACAGTTGTTTCAGTTAGTTGTCTTATTTCCAGCCAGACAATTGACACGTAGTTTTTTAGGATCTCGATATTTTAAGTACGATATTATTTCTACCAACTTATTCGGAATCGCACAATTGAGTATTTAAACTTAAAACGAGTATAAATACTTAATATTTACCTTTCAGTGATCGTCTTATTGAAGGAAGTCACACAACAATGATTATATTAAATTCTATGCATCACATAATATATTGCGGTACCGCTGTAAATTATAACTTTTTATCATAAGTACTGTAAAGTAGTACTTTTTATAATTAGCGGACTTAGCTACTGATTTTTAATAATAACTAAGATAACGTCCTGATTTTGATATTATCACTTTTATTTACACTTCTATGGGTTATCATATAAAATATACTAGATTTCCATCACTATATTTCTTGTGTTATGCACTAAACCGTGATTGCATAAAAATGTGACATAATGCATGTTCAGCACGAAAATGTTATTAACTTTTGAGCATGAGTTTGCACATATTGCATTACATATACAAATTGTATTACTATGATTGTATACATATTGCATTGTAATTTTACTTAAAAACGAGAGTAATGTATATTTTTGATTTGCTTTTTTTTCCTAATGTTTTCGAGCCTAACTTTTCTAAAAAATAATCTTAGAATTAGTTATTAATTTTAATTAGAAACAAATGTAATTTAGTTACTTCTAATTTTCACTTATTGTTTTTTTCCAATATTTTTCAATAAGAAAAATTACTTTAAAAATATGTTAGTAATATAATTAAAGACAAGCATAACTCATAATTATTTGTAATAATCTATTTCCAATCGTTTCTGTTTCCGATTTTCGCGCATAAATAAAAAGAAGAAATATTTTTTATTAAAAATAAAGAGTTATCTATTTCAAAATTAAGTTTTTACTTTAATGTATTTTTTTTCTTAAGGGATATTTTATCCCTTTGATGAAGTTGGGGGCACCGGTGCCTCTTTTATATATATTTTTTCTGATACTTTAAATACAAGCAGAAATATATAAAAAAAAGTCTAATAATTATGAAAAGCATCTGTTAGTTTATCGAAATTATTTTTGCACTAAAGTATAAAATCCAAAAAAAGTAGTTAGAATTTTTTTTCCATTCATATTAAAAAATTTATCAATAATTGATTTTGCAAATGGAAGAAATTTCAACGATAAATAATTTTTTCTTAGATATAAATAGTTGCAAATTTGAAAAAAAAAATATTATTTGGAAATGAGCCGTGATCGATTTTACCTTTAACACAGAAAAGGACACCGGTGTTTTATGCTGTATTTCTCAACCATAAATTATTAAAATGCTAAAAATATAATATTTTTCACATATTTTGACCTGAATTAAAGCAAAAAAAATTAGAAAACTATGAAAAATATGTCTAATAAAAATTATACGTCAAAGTGTTAATGAAAGACGATTTCCCACAGTGTTTTAAAATTTTTAATATTATTACCATCGTTGAACAGCCGAATTTTCAATTTACTAATGTTCAACTCAGTAGCTTTGTAATTTTGAACCCAGTCCAGAAGACAAGGGAACTCCCGGATAAAGTATCGGGAGTAATTTGCCTTCGTGGGAGACTTTTACATGGAACTAATCCGCATTTGCGTTACATGGTGAGGGAAACTTCCCACGGTTGGCCTAATGGCAAGGAAACTCTAATCCATGATCCTTCTACCATTAAGGATATTTTGCGTCAGCACTGTGGTTGGTGCGAGATGGGTTTGGTATTCGAATCAACCTAACATCACCGGGATTCGAACACGGTTCACCTCATTGGGAGGCGAGTGCTCTATCCCCTGAGCCACCACGACTCTCAGTGTTTTAAATTGAAATTTCCTTTTAAATACTCTAACCTTACTCCTTTTGAATTCCAGGTGCCTGTATCTTTAGTGCGTAGTGATGGGATTATTTACGCAACCGGTTTAACATTTACTTATACCCCTGAACCTGGTCCAAGACCTCACTGTCCTCAAATAGAAGATGTTTTAAGACCAAATCTTCTTCATAATCATGTATCTGACGGTGTTGAACACTCACAGTCCTCTTTAATGATGCCTCCTCACAGTTACCAAGATCATAATCTATAGTAGCAGTTACTATAGTACAGTCTACTATAGTACAGTCTTTATTTTTAAACGAAACATTGTATATAGAAATTATATTTCATAAACGAAAGATTTGTTTTATGTCAAAGATTTTTATTTACTTTTATACCTAAAGTAAGCATTGCACTTTCATCTAAAATTATGTTTGAAATACATTCTTTTTATACTATAATATCTCTAAAGGATTATTAATTTGCAGAGGGTGTTCCCTCATCTCCACATTTGCTATGCATTTTTAGAATACTTTTCAAATTAATTGATAATTATTTTACGCAGGAAAGAGTTCCAAAACTAAACAATAATTAAAAAAGCATGGTATCCATGTGTGGAAAACATATAATCAAACAGTCAAAATTAATTAGCAAATGACAATCCCAGATAGCAGTGTAGGGTTCATTTTAATGTCAGCCATAACCTTTATCACAAAGCCGAACAAGCTCTATAAATGATTAACAAATAAACGCAAGATTGAAACAGTTTGAAGCTAAGCTGGTTTACGAGCTATGAAATTCTCATCAAGCTTCCTTGTATAAACAACCCTTTTATATCAAAATTGAATCTGCCTTTTAAAAACAAGGCAGGAAAAACTTTCTAAAATCGTGGATGTGTCATCATTCGCAAATCAAGAGTAGAAAACGTTCTCAAATCGAGGATAAATTTATCTTTTCTAGGTTTTAAATTTTATGACCATCACTGAAACAAGGTTCATTTACGCAGATAAACTTTCTTTAACGTTTTAAAAGTGATGGTTGGCCTGATCATTAATTTTTTCAACGCAAACAACCAAGTAAAAATGAAAATACAAGGTATACAATAAGGTTGCCTGCTATCTGAGACAGGATTGCCCCCCTTTTTTTGTCTGTTCTAATAAATGAAAGTAAATAGTTGATTTTCTTTGACAAATAAAATGGTTTTCCTGATTTTAATTCCAAAAACAAAATCTTTGATAAAAATGATAAGATGGAGCCTGATGGAATGATGGATAGAATTAGAATTCTTAGTGTTGCTCTTGATTTGACAAAAGGGAGTTGTCTCTAAGAGCATATATATATATATATATATATATATGGAAAACCAGGCTGAATGATATCAAAGGATTGAAAGCAGCTGAGGTTTGATTGCCACAGGACGAAAGAGATGGTGATTTTACTCTCTTTCAAAATCATTAACCCTTGCTAGAATTTTGTAATTATTTATATTTATAATTTTTTCCTTAAAAAAGCAAACAACAAAAACATTCTAATGGTTTCTTATTTGAAAACTATCCTAAAAATCAGGAGCAAGCATGAACGATGATTTTAGAATACTAAAAATATGTCCTTAAGTTGAGTTTATTGCGGAAATATTTTTTTCTGCAACTTGGTCAATGCTTACTCTGGGTGAAAGTGTACACAAATATGTACTGCTTGAAATGAAAGAAAGCAGGTCTGATTTTGTATATGTAGCTTCTGTGATAACTTTTGATAACTTTTATGTTCCTGTAATGCTGTTTAAGAACAAAATTGTATGTTTCGGTATTCAATAATTAGTCAATCTTTCTTCTTGTTGTGGTAACATTTATGGTGAAGTGAAACAAATAATAAACATCATTATTTTTAAAAAGACATCAACTTTTCAATACTTACAAAGAAATATTTTCTTTTGTCTACTTGACTTCATTCAATCATTTTTCAATCATTTTTCACTTTGTTTAGGGGCTAATCTTTTTTTCCCGGTGGCAGTAATAAATGTACCATAAGAAAAAATGTTCATTATTTTTTCATTACATAATTGCCTAATTATTTATTTATTTCAATCTGAAGGCTTTGATTTAAAAATTTTTTTCTATGATTTCACTAAATAGTATTTTGTTTCTACAACAAGCACTGTTCTCACTGTAAGATGTATCATGGATCAAACTCAATCTTTAAAGATTGAGATTTCCCCCCAATGTTTGGGAATAATTTCCATTTATTTAGATAATTTCAATATAAATAACACTGGGGACAAAGTAATGATCTAGTACTACAGCGCATGCAGAAAGTTTAATAGTATATTTCTTTTGCCTTCCATTTATTTAGATAATTTCAATATAAATAACGCTAGGGACAAAGTAATGCAGAAAGTTTAATTGTATAAACAACGTCAACATCCTGAGCCAAGACACAGAATCTATATTGAATTGGTGATGGTAATAAGTTTTAAGTATTTATACTTGTAAGTATTGTACATCATAAATTATTGTGAAGAATTTTGTCAGTGTCATGTTTTGAAAGCTAAAGAATTGACTAATTAAATTTTATCATAAAAAATGCTTAAATCAAATTTTACACTTAATCTCTGTAACTAAAAATCAATAAGATATGGAATCTATATCTTAGCAGCAATAATAACACAGTCGTAACTACTTATTATTGTAATTAAAGTGTTGCTTTCAGCATTTCTTATTTCAACGTAAAAATATCTTTCCGTTTATATGTTGGCATTCCGGATTGAATTCCCCTTTCCTTATGTTTGTATATTTAGATAGATTACCAGCCGTTGAACTAGTATAAATGAATTCCAGTATGTTTGTCTACCGTTTTGTTGCCTGATCACTCCAAAAAACTCTGCTAAAGAATTTTGCCAGTGGTGGAAAATTTTTGAATATCACCTAATTATGATCCAATAATACATAATTGTAATCCATTTTGAATACGCATCTAATTATGATCCTGCGATGAAGACATTCCTATATTCGTTATGTATTATATGTTTTATGTACGTGTTGCTTGTTTACTTTTTATAAAATGGCTATTGTTTTTCCAAATGTTTTCAGTAAAATATCTTCCTGTATTGTTGAAAGTGCGTTATTAAATTGCTTATTTATTAAGAAGATTACTTTCATTATGATAACCAATTGTTGTGTTGCTTCTCTTTTATACGAACTAAATCGTTAAAAATACTAAGTAAAAGCAAAATGAATATAAATTCAATGGAAATGACTTAAAACAGAATTTAGTGCAATAAAAATGAATAATATTTGTTAAGAGACCCTTTACCCGACCTGACTTAGCCATCAATAAGGTGCAGACGTAAGGGGATATTCTAAATATTATTTTAATTAACTTTAATTTCTACAAATTAAACAATGTTTGATGTGATAAGTATTAGAAACAGCTTTCCTTCAACGCTTCTTAATTTATAAAATGAGTCTCTTAATATTTTTTTGAGAATGATCGAAAATATGTGTCCCAATCTATATATATATA
>NC_092210.1:26584881-26643931 GCF_043381705.1 Parasteatoda tepidariorum
TATATATATTTATATATTTTTGACCACCACTATTTTTAAAAAAAGTAAGACTCTCTACTAATATGTCATACTGTTGTGGTTTTCCTCATAAGCTTTTTCAAAATGCAGCAGAAGATATATATATATTCATATTTGAATTCCTGACACTCAAAATAGGCAAAATTGATAGACGAAGATTTTGATAGATTGGTAGATGAAATTTTGAAAAGATTGGAACATAAATTGGGAGGATAATGATTTATATGTATTTGGCACAAAAAACAACTAAGCAAAGTCGCCGCCGCAAGTTAATTTTTTAGGATAACCCAGACTAATTCAAGAGAGGAAGGAATATCTAGTTTTACTCCATTGCTGGGCAACCAAGTTCAGACAATAAAAAAAATTAAATAATATTCTACGATTGCTCGGGGAGTTTATTTGTTAGTAGTTAATAGAAAATACCTCCAAGTTTCTAGGCAGTAGACAATTTTTTTTGCTAATTTCAGCCAAACAGGCGAAGATTTTTTTCTTTTTAATCACCTTAGAAAAGAAATCTTGAATTGATTTATAAATTATTTACTATTTTCTAAAGTTTTAAAATTTGAATACATGAACTTTTTATCTAACATTATTTGGGTATATACACACACATCTGCAGTTGAATAATAATTATATTTGATGATTGTTTCGAATAAGTCATTATTACCTACCGGTGCTCTTCGGTGTATATATTTATAATCGCACGCTTTCTCAAGAAGTATTTAGAGGACTATTTTGTAACTTAAAAGTGTTTAGTTCATGCAATTTTTTATACTTTTCAATAAAGTTTGAAGCTCTCTCAGAGGTTTGAGAGACCGAAAATAAATTAAGAAGGAAAACAAGTATTTTCGAATACCCTAAGCCAGAAAATCAATCAATAAGATTGCAACTTGTATCAATTACTTCGATTGTTATTTGCAGTACAATCGAATTGTACAGTACTTCAATTGTTATTTGTTGATTGTATGTCGGATTGGTTTTCAAATCCTGCCTACATCCTTGTTTCAAGAAGTCACCTTCCTTCTTCAGTATTCATGTTTATATTAAAATCACCGTCAATACAGTAATTATAAATTAATAATAAAAAGAATATGAAAATGCTTTAAATTATTATTACGTAAATGCATTAAAAATGCCTGCGGGTGAAAATAAAAATAAAATCTCTTTGGACCTTTGGGACCGTGTCCATCATTTTTTGACCCTCTTTATTTGTGATATTCACCTGAATTAGTATTAAAAACAATCCAGTTTGAAATGTAGGTTAGAATTTCTGATTCTTAATTAAAACAATAAAAACAAAAATATCGTTCAAATGATGAAATTCTCTTTTATTCACAACTCAAGAAGTATTTACGGAATCTCTCTGGTCCTATTTTTCAAAACTAAATTCAACGACTTAAAGCATAACAAAATTAAAAGTGAAAAAAAGAATTCTAAAAAAATTATCGAAGAGCAGCGGTCGTCACAGCAACGCATTCAATGACAACACATGCGCACTGTTTACTATTACTCTTGAACACTGTTGAAAGCTGTAATGACGTCTAAATAAGATGCGCACGCCATCAAACCCTAAACAACACCCATTTCACCAATAGGTAAAAATCAAGGTTTTTTCACAAATTGTATTATGTATTAATGAAAATTACACTAACTTATAATAACCAGACATCAAGGTCAGTATAAAGTATGCAGAAAGCTCCTTATCGTTTTTAGCTTTCTTTTAAAATCTACAAAAACCTTTTTGAAAATTTTGCTTCAGAATTTTTAAGTTTTCAGAATATTTAAATCAAACTTTTTCCATTAGTTGCCAAATACGATTCACTATTATAATTTTAAATTTTTACAAAAGAGTTACGTTAAATACTCATATCTTGTACATTTGCAATTCTTTTAAAAAAATTTAGAACAATAATTTCGTAATTAATTTTAAATTGCTCCAAAAATTTTTTCTAACGTTACTTATTATTTTCAAAATTAGTGCAAATCGTAAGATAAATTTTTTTTTCGACAATTGTTCCTATTTGCATAAATATTCAAATTAAATTTACAAAAATATATGCAATTATTGCAAATAACAAAAGTATTGAATAACAAAAGTAAGTTTATAGCTTGATTTTCTGACATAGGATCTTTAATTTAATTTTTTCGCAATTTATTGTTTGTCTCTTACATCCCAGAAATCTTTAAACTTTATTGCAAATTATGAAAAAGCATGAACAGCAATTCTATGAAAAGCAATTCGAAAATTACAAAATAGTCCTCTAAGTATTTCTTGAGAAATTAAAAAGAATATTAAGAACTGAAAGCGTGTCTCCCATTATTTTATGGGTTGTAAATGTATAATCTTTGTGTATGCCTGTTATATTAGATATAAAACATAAACTTGTTAAGGAAAATTAGAAATTTTATTATCGCTTTGTGAAAAAAACAATTTTTTTTTGCGTTGGTGGTTCAACTATTTGTTCATCTTTGTGTGTTATCAAAATTTATTCCTTTGGAAGTTAAATATTTATTCTGAAGTAGAACTTCGCAATTCTTAATGTATTATAATAAAATGAAGAGTTTTTTTTTCATTAAAGTTTGGATAGCTTCTGCGAGGTAAAAATTTAGCTGCCGTTTCTTAAATTTGCTTGAAAATTTCGATTACTTCTTTCGATAATGCCGCATGAAAAGGGTATTTTTTTATTGGTTTAAAACTCTCCAATAACAATTTTCTTATTTTTTCAATTGTTTTAATTATTACACCAGTGATAGTTGCTAACTTATAGCTTTTTGCCGGTTCGTCAATTTTTAATTGTCCCGCAGTGGACTGATCGTTAAGACACGGTTCCCAGCAGATCACCGAAGTCAAGCATCACTGGCTACGGTCAGTGTGCGGGTGGGTGACCACTTGGATCAGTCTGCGTAGGGACCGAGGGTGTGCGGTATTGGTCCTCGTTAAACTGTGCTACCGTAAAGTGCTCGACTTCGCGCGCAGGTCGTCGGGCTACCGAAGCGGGGGTGCCATCCCCTCCGCAGAGGATCAAAATTGTGATGGCATGTCTTCGGATCATCCTCCGGGATGTTTCCCAGAAAATCGCCAATAGCCCATTGTGCAGCTATAGTGCGACGTAAATTAACAACAACAACAACAATCAATTTTTAATTATTTTTCATTCGTTGTGTCAATTAAACTCAACGATGAACCTGAAAGCAATGGCGAATTACGTTACTTAATTAGTATTACTTATAAGTTATTTGAAACCACGTGTTTATTTAGCTTATAGTTGTGTTTTTAAAACGTGAATCTATAAAAATAAATAATTAAAATCAACAGTAATTGAAATTTAAAAAAAAAAGTTTTGAAAAGTAAAAAACAATGATGCAATAGTACTAATTTGTATAGGAGAAACGTTAATAATCACCACATTCTTATTCATGCTAATCATTCTGGATTAAATTTAGTAATAACCCGAATTATGATACTTAATACCCATATAATACTGCATTAGGGAGAATTATAATTCGTTGCAATTAAACAAGTCTATCAATGTACGCTGTTAAAGCAATTTTAACAAAAATAATGTTTGAGCTTTCATCATAATTAGCTTTAGCATAATTATTTAATGTGGCATAATTATTAGCATAATTATTTAATTTTGTCAAGTAGTATACAAAATAAAACCTTTATTGATTTGCGAATGAAATATGATTGCATTTTGTTAGTTTCAAGAGTCAATCAAAGTGTGATATATTTTAATTTCGTTGAAGGTTTTAGAGTATGTTCTTCACGTAAAACTATAAGACTCTTGTTTCTTTATGTTTGCAAATAAATTATTTTTTATAAAATATGAATGAAATTGGTCAAATCGTTTCTGAGATATCAAATTTTAAAAATTTGACTGTTTGACAATTCAATTTCTCAGGAACTGCTCGATCGATTTCGCTCAAACTTTGTAGTTTGCTATATTAGATTACATTCTTAAAAATGATATTACATTTGCGCACCTTACAATTCAAAATTTTGTAGCCTACATGAAATTAAAAAAAAATAGTAATTAAAAATTATTTTTCGCATAGAATTGTCTTTAGATAAACGAAATTCATTATTGTATGTAAAAATTTTTCAATTTGCTTGAAAAGTTCAAGAGATGTTGCGAAATACGTAAAAAGTAAAATTAGCATTAAGGAGTCCGAACTATTGAGACTTGATCAAACTATAAATTTGTAACTTGAATGCGAACTTGAAAAGCGAATGGAATGTTTGAGAGCCATAGCTACGTCGATCGAAAAAGTCGATCAAAATGATTGGGACAGCAGGATTAAGGAAATCGAAAGAAACTTGAACAAGACTCTTGGGAAAACACCTTTTGAAATTCTTCATGCCTACATACCAAGATTTAAGGATGGGATTATAAGGTTGTTTGCTGATGAAGAGGGTGAAATACGGAATGATACGGGGAAGCTACAACTCGAAACAAGAGAAAAAAATCGAAAAAGAGCAAGAGAAAATTAAAGCATATTACGCCAAAAAGAAATCTAGTACACTATCGTTTAACAAGGGCGAAATCGTGGTAGTTAAAAGACATCCAAGGGGGACAGGGAAGCCAAGAAAACTCAACTACGTTATCGAGGACTTATGGTTATCACGGAAATACTTCCAAGTGATACATATCGAATCTCTCAATTAGAGGCCAGCGATGGTAGCCTGTATGCCACAACGGCTAATGTCAGTCAATTCATTCCAGCTTCTCCAAAGAAGCTAGAATGAAGAAGATGGTGATGATGATAATTTCAGCAAAGATTCTGATGAAGAACCCAGAAGGCAACTGCCAAACGAACTGTGCGTAGATCACGGCGTTATAATGATTTTAAAAACTGTTAGAAACTTATCAATATTTCATATTATTTATCCTGTTAATTTCATTGTAATGTATTTCAATGTATTGAGGTCAACTGAAATGTCAGGATGGTCGAATGTAAGCGCAAATATATTGTAAATTAAGAATGGCAACAGCGATTCTGTCGAATGGAAGCGCATATATATTCCAAATTAAGAATGACAACAACGGTTATGCATAGTTTGCTTTTTGTGATGTGAAAATTTGTAGAACTTCTATATGAAATGTACGTGAATGTAGTAAGTTACGAGTGCACTTATATTATCAATATTGTTTTCGCTTTCTTTAAAAAATTTATTATTATTAAATTAACTACATAAGAAGCCAACAGTATTTTATTGATCATAAAAGAGTATATAATGTCTCACAATTGCCGTTTTCACGGATATTTTTTCGGTTTTATATGATACTTAAATTAATAAAATAAATAAAAGAATAAAATAGTTCTATTTAGCAATATTTCTATTAATAAAAGTCTTAAATAAAAATATAAAACAAATATTTATTGCAAAACGTAAATTCAGGTAAACATTGTTAGTTTTCATTCACACTTCCTACGAGTATTGCTAGCTGTTTCACGGAGAAATTAAGAGAGAGGGCTTTTTAAAAATTACCATACTGTTTGATGAGATAAGATAATGGCTATCAATGAGCATATTTTTTCTTATTTAAATCATATTTCAATAGAAATACTACTAATTGGAATTCTTACTTCTTTGTTCTGGTGGTATGTATTCATATTTTAAATTGAATAGTTGTTTAATCAAATGTTATAGAATCTTAGAAATGCGGTTACTTTTAGAGAAGATTATTCAATATTTCAATAGACTAAAAAGTATTAGATGAGACAAATTTTAACAAATTTGTTTTAAAAGTACACAGTGACATGTATAAAGCAAAGTTATATAAAAAGGTCAACTTTTTTGATTGAATTCAAAATTTATAGTTTATCATTTGTATTGCATTAAGAAGAGTTTGGAAAAAAAGGAAAGAAATTTATTTCATACCAAAATAATTTTTTTCAAAACACTTAAAAAAAGGTAATTTAAAAATGTCACTTAAATAAAGTAAACTTACTTTTCTGAAGGGAATCGAAAAATTTTGTGTATAGTTTTAGAGAAGTTTTTTTTGTGGTTTTCAGTCAACAGTTATTTTTAAAAAAATCATTTTTTACTCCTAAGTCAGAAGAAAATATTTAAATTTTTTAAATCTTTAAATTTTCAAAAGTTAATCTTCAGTTCGTAAAAGATATCTCACACCAAGGAGTAAAACTGTCCCACAAAAAATACTTTCTTTCTGTATAATTTTCGTCAATTTTCTATCTAATTTTTTCAATATTTATTATCAAGGATTGCCACCTTAATTTATTTCTTGCACAAGCTGACATAGATGCATCGGGCGTTAAGTCCCCGTAAACGATCGAACACCGGTTTTTTCCAATGGCCGTTTAGGGCTTTATCCTCTGTGTGATCAAAACTGCATTTTTCGAGAAAACCTTTGATCCTGAGCAACTTCAGCATTTTTTAAAAATTATAGTAGACCACAAGATTCATAGATAGATAGCATTTCACTTTAAAATTTCCAATTTTTGTGTTCTCTTAGCAATAAGTATACTTTTGTTTATAAAAAAATAATCTCAAAATTCAGATTGATTAAACATTGTAGCAAAAATATACGTTAAGTCCCACTGAATTTTGAATATCAAATTTTATAATTTTTTATTTTTTGAGCAATGGGTAAAATTTTGTTCATAAATTCTCAAACCTTAACAAAATTCAAATTGATTAAATAAAGCAAAAATTTTATTATACATACATTTCAAATCCCATCAAATTTTGAATCTAATGCTTATTGAGGAATCTTCTACGTCAACGAATTTTCATATTTCCTTTACTTTTTTTGCACACTTAACACCGGTTTGATTCGAGTGCTTTTCACTTACTCTTTGGAAACTTTTTTCTTTTTATTCAGAAATGTAAGAAAATGAAAGCAAAAATCTAAACGGGCAGACTTTTGTTGATAAAACGTATCTCTTACCAGCGTTAATACTGAAGCATCACTAAAACCATAGATATATATTTAGGTTTTTCACTTTAATGTAAAAGCATATGTAAAAGGGAGACTAGTATTCATTTTTCAAAGAGCGGTAAAATGACAACACAGGCCCAAACGTTTTCAGCTTCCCCCAAAAGCAAAAACCTTAACCACTGGCTAGATTGATGACTTAGTCATTTTCTTTTATTATACAGGATGTTTATAAAGTCCCGAACTCATTTTGATGTTTAATAACTCATAAAAGAATAAAGATAGATTAAGATTGGTAACATAAATGGTTAGATAAACTCAAAAAGTTTCATGACCCATGTCAATGAACTTCCACGTGTGCCCCCTTCGTCGCACGGAGAATATCAAGTCGATAGTCAATTTCACGTCAGGTAGCGGCAAGCATGTCGGCGCCCACAGAGGCTATTGCAGTTGTAATTCTGGCTTTTAGGTCATCAATGTTCGACACGATCTTCCTGTAAACATTGTCCTTTATAAATCCCCAAAGAAAGAAGTCCAGCGGCGTTATATCAGGTGATCTGGATGGCCAAGGAATTGGACTTCCTCGCCCTATCCATCTTCCTGGAAAATGGTCATTCAAAGAACTACGAACGATAATACCCCAATGAGGTGATGCACCATCTTGTTGCTAAAAGACATGTGGCTGAAGCTCTTCTAGTTGTGGAAATACGAAGTTTTTCAACATGTCTAAGTATACGACTGATGAGAGCGTTGTATAAAAAAGAAAGGCCCAATGACTTGGTCGTGCATTAGTCCACACCACACATTAACCTTTGAGGGATCCCTTTGTGTCTCACGGTATTCATGGGGGTTATCCCCATATGCACACATTATGGCGATTTACAATGCCAGAAACATGAAAGGATGCTTCGTCGGAGAACATTATGCGCTTCCGAAAATTAGCATAATCTTCTATCCTTCCTACCATATCTGTTGCAAACGTCATCCTCCTAGGCCTATCGTCCGGTTCCAAACATTGAACTTTGTATGCATGTAGTCTTGATTGTTTCTTAATAACCTTGTACACCGTTGAAATTGGCATATCCAATTCTCTTGTGGCTCTACAGATCTTCTAGGATAGTCTAAAAATGTCTGTCTGACACGCTCAACGTCAAAATCACTTGTGCAGGGACGTCCGGAACGTTTCTTATCTGCGATACTTCCAGTTTCTAGAAAATTCTTTTTCCACCGCAAGATGTTGCTTTTGGATGGAGGATCTTTTTAGTAAATTTTTCGGCAATTTTTCTGTGCTTGCACTATGGATTTCGTTTCTATGAACCACCATAAAATCTGTGCTTTCTCTTGTGTATGCATTCTCCTTAATATCCGCTCGAATAAAACATCACATAGAAAAGTACTACATAGAATAAACACATCAAAAGTAAACATAACATTGCAATAGTTGCCAAAAACAAAAGAGAGAAAAATGCAATTAATAAGCAGACGATATTTAGAAAAGTACAGATATTTAGACTGGAAAATGAAATTATCTAAAATAAATCACACGTGCAGACGATATTTACAAAAGTAAAGATAGTCAAACGTGAAAAGGAAAATATATGAGTTATTCCATCAATAAATGCCACAAGTTTGTATATATCTTCATTATTTTATGAGTTATTAAACATCAAAATGGGTCCGGGAATTTATAAACACCCTGTATTTATTTGAATTTACGAAGTTCACTGTAATCTTTTGATTATTTGGTTCATTTTTGTTCCATGAAATGCTTAGAATCTCTTTAGGAAGTTATGTGTTAATGAATACGTAAAAGTATCTTTTGTAAAGTAAATTCCGATTTATTTGAAATATTTCTAACTATTTTCCGTGTTCTTATATTTGTTTCAATGTTGAATAAGATGCATATTTATATGGACTACATTCACTATTGTTGCTTGAAGTAATAAAGTTAATGATGTCGAAAAGGAAAAAGGAGCACATAAATTGCGACGAAAATAAGACGAAATAGGAGAACGAAAAAGACAAGAGGAAAAGACGGCGGAGATAAGAGGATAGTTCCCAAGTTAATTTGTTACCAATTAAAATTTTGACCACTTTCTGACCAGCCAGACAGATCAACTCCCATTTGGATCTTACAACGTGAAAAAAAGTAAAGTGATTATGTCTAACCATGTAATTGAAATGAGATTGAATTGGATACCTGTAAGCGACATCATGCACTGAGTCGAACCTAATTCTGAATAGACAAATGCTAGGATTTACCTACGTCACTTGCAGGTATCCAATTAAAGGTTTCGTGTTCGCATACAAGCTTCAATACAAGCAAATTTTATAGCTATTTTATGGCAAACTCGAATTTATTCTCAGAGTTACGATCTTTTTTCGGTGAATTAGAATGATGAAATATTAAATGTAACTTCGTGCCAGATGATTGGGAAAGTTTAAATTGCTTCTTAAATATCAAGAAGAAATTATACCCAATTAAAAGTTTTGATCGTTTTTTGATATAAAAAGACTAGCAGGCATAAAACAAGAAAAAATGGTGAAAATAATATAATTTGGTAAAAGTTTCAAAAATACATTTCTCAACTATATTGAAAATTAAAATATATATACAGTCGAACCTCACTAACTCGAACCTCGATTTCGCGAATTTTTCGATATCTCGAAGAAAAAAAAATTCCCTACGAATTTCCTATGCACTCAATGTTAAAAAAAACTTGATTTCACGAACTTGTTTTTATAATCCCTCGATAACTTGAATTTTTTTTCCATAAATGGAGTAGATTTTTTTCTAAAATTAAAAAAATATTCAAAAAAAAAATTTACAAAAATTAAGAATGGCTGACAAGGCATGGAATGATGTGTCTTCCTCTACGATAATGAATGGCTTCAAGAAGTCTGGATTCATTAAAGATTACAAAAGTAGTCAAACAATCAATATTGTTAATTCTGCTGAAAACTACACCGAAAATGATTGGAACAGATTGACCGAACTCATGAAGCTTGATGACATGGAATTTCATAACTTTGTAAACGTAGATGATGCAGTAACAGATTGTGGTCAGTGGGATGACAATGATATCATCGCTCAAACGAAAGCTTCTTGTGAACTATCAGAAGAAGAGGATGAGGAAATCGAAGATTTACCACCTAATTTTACTAACAAACAAGCACTTTCTGCAGTGGCCACTGTAAGGAGATTTATTGAGAGGCAGCCGAATATGTCAGAGGAGACATTTAAAGCTATAGTCCACTTAGAAAGTGTGATAGACAAACTTTCTAACGCATCTCTAAAGCAAACAATAATTGAATCTTTTTTTAAGTGAAAGTGTAAAAAGTGCTTTTAGAATAAATATGGAATAGTAAATAAGGTTGCAAAGAGCATTTTTCTTTATTCTAAAATCGATAACATGCGATTTTCGATAATTGGAATTTTCGGTATCTCGAATTTTTTCTCCTCTCCCTGCGAGTTCGAGATATCGAGGTTTGACTGTATATGTATTTTTTTTGTCTCCCTTAAAAAGAAAAAAAAAATCACTTTATATTACCACCGAAAATTTCTCAGGAGTGTTGGTTTCTACTTTTGTTTTCATTTTAGGTGCGACAAAAAACGATTATCTTTTTAATTCACTTGATAAATTTAGTTTTAAATTTTTTCTTCTTCAAATTTTGAAAATTCTGTTTTTTTTCCCTTTAAGTTTCCAGTAAGTCACCAGTTTTGATCCTGTTCACACTGATTTGAATCTGAGAGGTTAGCTTTAATAACATTAGTTTTCTCTATTTTAGGTATTCAAATAAAAAACTTTCGTATTGGAAAGACAAAAATATTCCTTATGTGAAGCCACTTCCTTTTTTTGGATCTGTGATAGACTATCTGACAACAGTAAGATATTTTGCAAATTAATCTCTTTTTTTAAGGAAATTTTATAGCTAAAATCTCTTTAAATCAAGAAAAAAGAAATAAGAGTGTCTATATTTTCATTCAAGAAAATTATATAGAAAAAGGTGTATGTACAATATATATATTCATTTTTTTAATTTTCTAATTTTTTTATCTTGAAATTTGACACTCTATGTGTCCATGTAACTCTGATTCGATCATGTACATAATATAAAATATATTTTATTACACAACGCAATTTGAGTGTACTCACAAAGAGAATATGTAGCTGAGCCAAGAGCACGAAGCACATATATTAGGATAGTGCTGTTATCTAGTTAAAATAAACTATTTCCAGTTACATTGAAAATAGTCCCATCTTGTTTGTAAAATAATAAATAAAAATGTTCTGAGCACAAGAGATGGGTATATTCAAAACTCTTTGGTGAGTTACTTTTGAACGCTCTAGCTTGGAAATATCACGGGCACGAGAAATAAGAGATGAAAGCTTATCTCATGATTTTTGCGGGAGTGAGAGGTAAGGGGATAACAAATTGAATTTATCTTACTGAAAATACTGGGGTAACAAATTTTACAATATCACGTGAATCTTTTTAGATTTTCACGAAGAAGTTTAAGGAAAAAGGATAAACGAAATAGAAACCTTCTGGTAAGGTGAATTTTTCCTATAAGCTTTCAATCGGTAAAATTTTTACAATATACAGGATGGTTCAGCACAGCTTTGACGCAAAATTTTTATTAAGCATATTTTTCATACTTTTTTTCTATTATTTTGCAATAATTCAGGATAAAATGAGTGAAAATATTGTATTTAGCATTATAACAGTTTATGGTTATGATATACGGCATAGAACAATCGGCGTCTTTTTCTGATTTGAAGGTAAAATCTTTCAAATACGATTCACTTCCAAACAATATTTTTTTTAAAAATTTGCACTTATTTGTAGTTATTTAGATTTAAGAGATACAGTTATTTATTATTTAAATTTACTTAATTTTCAAAATCATTTATTAATCCATTTTTAAATATGAATGAGAAAATTATTTTTTCAAACTACTTGGATTGGATTTTATATTTTAGTACAAATATAATTGCGATAATTTAAGATTATCTTAGTAATTATTAGATTGTTTTTTATAATTGAAAAATACCAAAATACATTTTTGCTTGTAATTAGAATGCCAGAAAAAAAATATATAAAAGCGACACCGATGTCCTATCTGCGTCAAAGGGTAAATAGCAAAATCCACAAGGAAATATGTACTAACTGGACCTGTTGCTCCTAACTTGGTCTGGCGCATGTTACAATACTGTCACTGGTCCAATATACAACTTTAGACCAAACAAAAATAATTTTTTCTTCTTAAAAAATTGGTATTTAATATTAAAAGGAATGAAATTTTGGTATGTTCACCTATTTTCAAATGTAAGTAATGCAGGGATTCATTTTCAAGAAGAATTCGTTTCAAAAATTACTCAGCAGCTAAAAATCAAAAAAGGAAATGTTTACACTGGAATAATAATACTTGGAATAATAATACTTACACTGGAATAATGATAATAATCTTCAATAGAAGTACTTGGACGCAAAATAAAAAATCGACCACCCTGAACAATTAAAAGATCAATTACTTAGGAATTATTTGTCCCATTTCCCTCAAATTTTGTATTTTGAAATGTAAAATTACATTTTTCAAAATTGTATACCTTACAATTAAAAAATTTTTCAACTCATACTAAATAATAAAAACAGGAAAATATAATAAATATTTATTGAACTTTATTTTTTTGCATGAAACTATGGAAATTACTTTTTGAATGGAATTATTACATTATTTATTTATCTTGAGATCGACGAGCTTTATAATTGTGAGAAAAGTTTTTTCGATTCACTAAAAAATTACTCGAGGTATGACGAAATACGCAAAAAGTAAAATAAACAGGTTTAAATTGATCACCCTCCTGACCAAATTATGGGGACCATATTTCCTAGATTTTGGCTACTCCCTATATTTTGGGGTCAGAAATCCGAATCCATCTAAAAAATATGTTTTTTTCAGAGAGAGTACGTTTTTATGTCAAATTTCGTAATTTAATACATCGACAGTACTTATTAAATAGCATATTTGAAGTAACCCCTTTGAATCATTATGATTGAGTGAGTCCGTGAATGTGAAGATCCGATCATTAGATCAAAAGTTATTCAGTGTGGTCCATTTTTTATTTTTAACACTGTACAACACTTTTCCATTTCTGAAACTACAATTGTTATTTTGGAAAATTACTTTTACATTTAATCTGTATTTGTGTTTTGATTTTAATTAAAATTTTCAGAAATACTCGAGTTTTTAAAAATGCTGAATACTGTACAAGAAAATACATGCAAATTTTTATTTTTTCGCAATCAGTTTATTATAAATTCAGTAAAAGAGCGTAGTAAATTACGAAATGCATGAATCCTTTAATATCTGTTGCAATTTGAAAGCACTTATATTTTTTTTCCTATATAAATAGTTCAAAACAGAAAAAAGAAGTGCCAGGAAAGTTATTTTGCCATGAACATTAATCTAAGAAATTTAAGATAATCCTCGGGCACTAAAATACATTATTGAACTTAACATCGAATTGTATGCTTTTAGCCGATATTTTTAATATTAAATTGGAGCTTTCAATAAAGACAAATTTTACTAAGTTTAAGCTTGTTTTAAAATTAATATATTACCACAATTATCGAAGTTAAAACTCGGTTATTAGACCTAAATATATAAATTAAGACGGAACACAAGTACTATATTCCATAACCAATTTTAATTCAGTTCTTATTTACACACGCTAAAGTTCAAAAAAGATAATCACTTTAAGGTGACAAAGTTGTTACTCATTATGAGGCTATTTATAATGACGCAACAACGGAGAACATATTAGATTAAGATTTAACACTCACAATCATGAAGGTTTCGTCTAAGGGGTTAAGGGGATTTACGGCTAAGGTTGGGATTTACGGCTTAGAAATAATTTTGGGTTTTGTACTATATTTTTCAACCACATTTTTTAAAATTTTTTTAACAAAAAAGTTGGCATCATTAATCGTTAAGAATTGGGTACTTAAGGCCAGTTTACACAGCCCAAGTTTTTGAATCCGAGAAATTGGAGGGATTTCTCTGTCCAAAAAATTGGATGATTCGTCGACACTGTCCAAGTTCTTGAATGTCTCTGATTCGTCGAAAGAAAAACTTGCACATGCGCATTGTTCATATTCATCATCATAAAATAATACTTACATAAGTTTAAAATTGCTAAATAAATTCAAATAAAATCATAATAACACAAATAAACCGCAACAGATCAATTTACTTGGGCTAAAATATATGAAAACAAACTAGAAAATGACATAATTTGCTGCCTGCTTGTTTAGGTCACAAAACCTAAGACGCTGATTGGTTAAGGGAGAAAAAACTTGGATGGAAAGTAGAACATGTTCTACTATCGTCCAAGAAGTTGGACCAAGTTTTTGGATGATTGTTTACACGATCCAAGCTCAAAGCAAAGCAAGTTTCCATCAATATCAATCAATCTCTGTCCAAGAAATTGGATCGCCTAAACAGGCCATTACAATTCGAGAAAATTATCACTGATACACAGACTATTGACCACAGCACCAGCTGATCATTTATAAACAAGATGGCGTGTTAAAATAGAGCTAAATTTCCTTACAGAAGTTTAAACGTTAATTAACGTTAAGTTTAAAAACAACACCGTATCGGACATCGAATTTGTTAAAATATAATTCACTCTCGTCTACGCCTTTTGCTTAACTTAAATTTAGCATTTGTTTGTGTATTGTATTGTAAACGTGATGTATTTTTGTTTTGTGTACTAGGCAACTTCGATGCATGATTAGTTCTTGTATAATTAGTATTTTTTAGATAGCATAGTGACTGTCTTTGTGTTAAGTAAGAAATATATAGTGAAATATTTGAGAAAGAATCTTTGTGAAAGAATATAGAATGTGTCTTTTAAGAGAAGTGATACGCGGCGGGATTAACTTACTCGGAACTCAGTTGCCAACATAAGCAAATGCCCGTTTCAACAACCAATCAGGATTGAGATATCCATAGTACGTGGCTTGCAGGTATACCATTTCCGAAAGAAAATTGTGAATTTTAAATTTTTTAATATGGCACTATTGTGTAAAGTGTGTTTTATACCGCACACCTAGAGTAAAGTGATACCAAGTCTGCCATAATCACCACTCTTACTAAACGTATTTTTAGAATCCTTGCCAAAAATGAATTCAAAATAATCTATAGATTAGGGATCAAAAACTAACATTTAAATGAAGAATGAAAACGAAAATACCCTTGAGATCTAACAAGTCAATACTAACAACATTCTAACTTGATTGATTATCCGATAAAGCACATACGTATTGAAATGTTATTGTTAGAACTTATTAAAATTTCCCCAGGCAAACAAACTGGTTCGTATGTTTTTCATTCTGCTTTCTTCGCAAACAATTATTCATTCACTGTTAAAAAAAAATTGGTGTCAAGTTATTACCATTTTTAGAGTTGAAGTAAACCAAAATTTTCTACGGTGCATGTATTCACATTTTTTGATACCTTTTCACTGTTATACTTGTAGTTTCAATATTCATTTTTTGTTTGTTTGTTTACAAACAACTCATATTTTCATTTGCATTAGAATCAATTTATGGTTGAATAGCAAAAACGTTTCGTTTAGCATATTTTTGAAGGGAAATATATTAATAAAAAAAGTATATTTTTAGTAATTCTTTCAAATAATTGTTATTTTGTCAATTTTTAATAATATTTTGAACGACAACTACAGTTTTGAGTTTAAAAATATATTTAGCTTATCTCAACAACAATATTTTTTACAGTGTTACTTCTTACAGTGTGAATTTTTTTTTTTAAAATGCTAATTCTTCAGTATTTTATTTTTTTTACTCAAATATTAATGTGCAACACTTAATGCACACATATTTTTTTAACATAATTTTTAAAAAGAGTTCTAAAAATGTACATTAAGGGTAGTAATTTCAGAACATCTTGTAAGAATACTCCCAAGGCTATTTTGTGGTACATGAAAGTTAAACGAAGCTACTATTGATGCTATTGTCGATTCTTAATTATATTTTCTTGACAGTGTCACAAGTCACTGAATATGTTCAAATTTAATCTTAACTATTTGCTTAGTCAATGTATAGAATTTAATGAACATTTTAAAACGTTTGGACACTTTTTTACAGCCGATTCATGTTCTTGAGCTAAACAGATACTTTTCCTTAGGACCAGTTTACGGGTAAGTAAATTTAAATTTAATTCCTTTTAGCTAACTATAATTCTCTTCTTTATAAGCACTACGGCGCTACCCAGACCTCCACTGTGTCAATTACGCGAATTTCCATACGTTTATTATATACAAATTTAATTCCCCAATTATTTAAATTCTCATGTCTTTTTCGGTATCATTCAACCATCTCGTTAAAGTCGTGGTGGCTCAGGGGATATAAGGTGCTCCGGCTTTGAATAACAGCGATGACTTGTGGATGCAAATTCCGCACCCAGATCACACTGGCCATATTGCTGACGTAAAATATCCTCAGTGGTAGACGGTTTATGTGTTAGATTCCCCTTGACGTCAGGTTAACCGTGGAAGGTTTCCGTGGTTTTCCTCTCCATGTAACGCAAATACGGGTTTACACTATAGAAAAGTCCTTAATGAAGGCAAATTTCTTCTAATACTTCATCCAAGAGTTCATCTCGATTGGGTTCAAAATTATAAGGCTACGGAGTTGAACATAGGAATCCAGAAGACAAGGGAACTTCTAGATCAAGTACTGGGAGAAATTTTCCTTCGTCGAGGACTTGATGGAACTAACCCGCATTTGTGTTACATGGAAAGGAAAAACCACGAAAACCTTCCACTGTTAACCTTACGGCAAGGGGACTCTAACCCATGATCCTTCTAGCACTGAGGATACTTTACCCCAGCACTGTGGTCGGTGCAAGCCGGATGCGGAATTCATATCGATCATACATCACTGTGATTCAAACATGGTTCACCTCATTGGAAGGCGAACGCTCTATCCTCTGAGCCCTCACGGCTCCTATATCTGTGTTACAAAAATACTGATTTTTGCGGCGAGAATGGTTGTTTTTTAGCTCTTTTTAAATTTAAAATTATCTATCCCCTCAAGAAACAGCCGGAACATTTCTACAATTAAGTTTTACAGTCCCTTGCCGCCAGTCTGATCATGAGAAGTTTTCGTGGTTTTCCTCAACATGTAACGCAGATGCGGGTTAGTTCCGTCAAAAAATCCTCTACCAAGGCAAATTTTATCCCAATACTTGATCCAGGATTGGTCCGTGTTTTCTGGATTGGGTTCAAAATTACAATGACGCAGATGGGCCGAATGTGACCTTTTTGCAAATTTTTTTCATATTTTTTTGCATATTTGCACTACGGTCGATGCAAACCGGATGCGTAGTTCGTATTGACCAGCCATTGCTGGGATTCGAACCCGGTTCATCTCATTATAAATTTAAATTGTCATTTCACTCATTTTTGAGGCCGGGATAACCTGGTTGGTAGGACACTGGCTCATTGGCTTGTTTTCGTAAGAACGTGAGTTCAAATCGCTCCGGCCGAAGAATCCCCGTATATTAAATGGTGACTGATGCACGGTGTGGTCACAAAGTCCTCCGCGTTCCCATAACAAATAAATACTCCGGGGGTTCTGAATTGAATATTGATCATTCTTTGGTTCAGGTCAGAATTATGATCTTTGGATGGAGTATGAATGGAGTATGGTTGGGTCCTCCCTCAAAAACGGGCTATCACGTGCGTGTGGTTGAAGTCGTATTCTTGGCCATAGATTGCACCTCTAAAAAACAAGAAAAGAGTGAAACGTCTTAAAAATTTGCTTGATTTCAAGCAGACTTGCTGATATTGGCAAGTGGCAAAAGTAACAATAGCCCAGTTTTGCACAATTCTATAGAATTGGTAGATGAAAACGTTTCCCATAATTAAATTGATACTCATATAAATATTGAAGATTTTGATACTCACACTAGTGTGGGTGTGATAAGCGTTTGCTAACTTCAAATGGCTTTTTCTCGAAACAGCGCATTTCATAAACTGTAAAAATAAATCTGTTAAATTACCAGAAAAAAGAACTGCCAGCTGGTGTGCCTGCATAAAACCCTTTATTTCACAGAAAGAAACTGTTATTTAAGAACCAAAGCATGTTTTTTTTAAACAGATAAGTACTGTTTATTTTATCAAACAAGTTCTATTAATTTTACGAAAAAAATTCGATTCCAGCTGTAGTTGATTGATACGAATTCTGCTCCCGGATTGTCCCAACTGCAGTGCTGACGTAAAATATTCCCAGAGTTAGAATTATCATGAGTTAGAATCTTTTGTAGACGGGTTAATCGTAAAGAACTTTCGTGGTTTTTTTCTTCGTGTAACGCTCAAGATCTGTCAAAAACTCTTCCACGAAAGCTAGTTTGCTTCAGAGCTGAATCCAGGAGTCCCGATGTCTTCTGGGATGGGTACAAAATTTCAGGACTATGGAATTGAACAATGGTAGTTCTTAAACTCAGAATCGGTTCAGTTGTTCAACGACGGTGTTAAAATTCAATAATAATGTTTGTATACTCTTAATTCTTTTATTGAAAACTTTATTAAGTTATCATAGGCTCAATGTGCTCTAAAATAAACTTATTTCATAATCTTTTTCAGTTTTTTTGAAGGTCATCGTCCAGTTCTAGTAGTAGGTGATCCAAAACTTATTAGAGACATTTTTATCAAGGATTTCCCGATTTTTATGAATCGAAGAGTAAGTTTCTTCTAAGTCCATGTTCTAAGTATGTTCAAGTTGTTTACTAATTCATACTAATAAGAGGAAATATTCATTGCGTCAAATTTAATCCTCTTGTGAAGGAAAAAGAAATTTACTCTGTAAAGAAAAGGTGTTTACTCTGCGAAAAAATTGACCTTTCTGAATCAGGCGTCCGAAAATTCTAAAAGTTTCACGAATGAAAACTTTATTACAAATTAGCACAGAATCCATCATTCATACACTGCAAAAAAAATTAGACTAAAAAATGGTTGCAATTGCTGAACACCAAAGAGAAAGACTACCCTTAACTCTTGAATCTAATGTTTCATTACACCAATGTTCTTTTTCACTATTTGTTGTAAGGCAGCAGCATCCATTTTTGTTATTCATTAACTTATAGTTACAATAGGGTACACATATGAGTCAGTAAAGTTATTTTTAAAATGTTAAGTAAGAATCATTAATTTAGAATGCATATATACACTAATTCGTAAAATAAAATTACTTTGCAAATGAAACATACTCGTAGCTAATACAATAACTTAAAAAAATTCGAATTAGGCTTAATAGAACGGAAGCGGATAGAAATTACAAAATATAAAATCACTTAATACAACTCTCAGAGTTTTTAAAATCAAAATATAATTATCCTTACCACACAGCTAAAGTTATACATACATAATTCATGGCCAATATTTCTTTCTCTTTATGAATAGCAACATTGACATTTACAACAAACTCTCATCAGCTTATTCCAGATTGTCAACTAACAACTCGTGATTATTCTACTTGGCGCTTCTAGATATTCAAATCGCGCCAACATTGGTGTTCTCCGAAGTGAAAATCATTCTAATTTGATGCAAAAGCGTGAAAGTTCAGTGTAAGATTATTCTATTTTATTGTTTAGATTTAAATTACCCCCCTTAAATCGTATAGGGAAGCTCGATTTGGTGTTAACCCGGAAGTATTCCTTGACCCAATTTTTTTTTGGTTTTTCAGCGTCATATTCGAAGGGATATCACAACCACAGTTCCTACAGTGTAGCGCAATTACTGTGGTCAATAACTATTATAACTTGTAGCGATATAATAACTTGTAGCGATTCCTGGTCAATAACTTGTAGCGATTCCTGGTAAATACGGGTTAGTATAGTAAAGAAACAAGGTTCAAACGCAACAAATTTTTTGAATATGATTGGTTCAAATCCTCGTGGATCCATCAAGGGTCCCAATGAGGTCACCCCTCAGGCTGAGCGTTAATCACAATTATGCATTTAGAATAACATATTATTAAAACCAGCCTTTATGAATAATAGTTAGTTTATCCCTTTGCCCCCCCCCCAAATGCGAATGTACACTTCTGAAAAATTGATGATGTTATTTCAATGGAACAGAACATATTTTCTCTGTTATTCTCACTGTATAATACGCAAAAAAAGAAAGAAAACGGACTACACTGAGTAATTTTTGATTCAATCGGACCTTGACGTTCCATAACTCAATCTTAATGGTTAATCTTTACTTTATCCTTATTGGAGATGCTCGAAAATTACATTAAAAACTATTAATTTAAATAAAAACTTAACAAAAGTACTCAGTATCTTGATTCTTCTGCATGAATCTCCGTGTGATTAAAGCTTCCTAATTTATCCGCTCGAATATTAATTTATTCGTTCTCTATAGAATGCTCAGTATCCGAAAAGCTACTTAATTTTCGTTGTTAACTACAAGTACTTTTCTTACAATAGTAGTTAACAACAACTACTTTATTAAAAATGTAGTGACTATGAACTACTTTTGAAATGTAATCACTACTTTTAGAAAACGAACTTTTCTGGAGAACTTAATTCACACAAATGTTCAAAATGGNATTCCCCATAATTCCTCATGTTTAAATAAGCTCTTTTTTTTAATTTCAAACCATTTTGAACATTTGTGTGAATTAAGTTCTCCAGAAAAGTTCGTTTTCTAAAATTAGTGATTACATTTCAAAAGTAGTTCATAGTCACTACATTTTTAAAAAAGTAGTTGTTGTTAACTACAATTGTAAGAAAAGTACTTGTAGTTAACAACGAAAATTAAGTAGTTTTTCGGATACTGAGCATTCTATAGAGAAGGAATAAATTAATATTCGAGCTGATAAATTAGGAAGCTTTTATCACACGGAGATCCATGCAGAAGAATCAAGATACTGAGTACTTTTGTTAAGTTTTTATTTAAATTAATCGGTTTTGCTAGTTTTTAATATAATTTTCGAGCATCTCCAATAAGGATAAAGTAAAGATTAAGTAATGTATCGATCAGAAAATACTTCATATGATTAATTGTTATATAAAATTATTCTCTAATCTTTTACTTGCTTTTTTGCAAGCTATTTATTGCTTGAAACCTGAAATAATACTTAATTTAAAATATTTAAAATGATGCGTAGTTACTTAAATCATAGCTCGTGCACTCTCCTAAATCTTACCCTTCGACCTAAGAAAAACGTATCAATTTCAATTAGTGAACAGGTCATTTTCAAGTATTTTAAACTGTACTAAACCCAAAAAAATTGAAAAATAACCGAGAACTAATTCTGAACTAACTTTACGCCCAACATCAAATTTCTCATCTAACGAATGTGGCTCATAATAAGAACGTAACAACAGAACTATGGAGTGGGGATAGTCTGGTTAGCAGGATGTTGGGCCCATGTCCAAGAGGTCGATCACCGCCGGCTGATGACCCCAGAGTACAAAAAAATGACTGGTGCACGCTTAATCTGTCGGGGATCACAAAGTCCTCCAAGTTTCCATTGAAATTCACAACCTCTGGGAGTACTGGATCGGAGATTGATCGTGCTCTGGTGTCAGGTCAAAATTAAGATCTACGGATGGATGGTGTGTAAATGTGTCCTCCCTGTAAAGCGGGTTGTGACCTAAGTTGAATCTTGGTCATAGATGGTAAACAAGATGGATTGGTAAATAAGAAGAAGCGCATTCCCCTTGCTATAATGGTATACAAAAACAACAACAGAACTCTGATCAGAAGGGTTTAAATATTTTAGTGCGTAATCTTTAATTGAACTGACATTTCGCCAGCCGAAAACCTCAATCAATATCTGACTCAGTCGGAAAGAAAGGAAATTTTTTCAGTAAATTCAATGATATTTAATATCTTTACGATAAGATATATTTTCCTTGTATCTAGAAAAGGAAAAAGTGATGAAAAACCTCTAGGTTACAAGCCTTGTGGTTTGTTAAGTTATGATACAGTAATTACTGGTTAGTAATGCATTTTGATAGACAGATCCGTCCTAGTACCTTTTATGGTGAAGCTTTCAATCAAACCAATTTCAACACTTAATCATAAGTACTCAATATTTTTGAGGTTGATACAATTTAGGAAGCAGGTGGTATGAATTAGATAATTGGTTTCCTAAAACGTACCATTTGCAAACTTTTGGAAAACAATTAGTTTTCAGTACTTACTCTATAAATATAATTACGAAAAAATCTATTTTATTATTTAATATAACATTTAATATTTCAAATGTTAGTGATTTGTTACTAAAAAAATTAATGGTGAAAAGTGGTACAATTTAGGGAAATTTCCTAGATACTCTTTAGAAACTGTCTTTAAATCTAAACAATAAGAAAATTAAAAGCTTACACCACGCTCACTCGCATTTTTACTTTTCATGAATTATTGTTTATCTCCAAATAGCCAAACTTAGGTACTTTTGGATATCGTCAGATAACAACGATAAGTTGTTTACCAACGAGCACGAGAAGGTGTAAGTTTGTTTTCGCCTCGCACGTAGCTAAACATTCCACAGAAACAGAAGTTCGCTTTTTTTTTCTTTTTAATATTGCTAAGAGAAGATATTTGACATGTTTTACGATAAATATAAATATTTATTTAACTAAATAAATGCGTTTCTGTTTATTTAGATTTTTCAAGGTGACAGTATTACGAAACAATCTCTTTTAGTTAATGAAGGAGAATATTGGAGAAGAATTAGGTCAATCGTCTCTCCTACATTCACAGCAAAAAAGCTTAAAAGAGTAAGTAATTTAAAGCAGTTTTGTTATTAGAAAAAAAACTATAGCGTAGATTAGAAATAAACACTTTTATTGAGAATAACAGTACATATTAATAGAATATTATGTAGGGGAGAGTTGGATAAAACGGGATAGTCGGACAAAACGGGATACGTCGCCTAGGGACCAGACTATTGCAGCTATCTAGTGGACAACGACAGAAACGTGTTATTCGACCGTGATTATATCATTCTCGGTGCGTCCCGCCTCGAGATCACTATTTGATAGAAAGTTGTAGGTCTCAGAACTTTTTTACTCTATTTTTTTGCCATTTTCTACATTTACGTGCGTTGTTTTTTACATTGTACTGCCTACATATATGGGAATAAAATTCCGGTGAGTATTAAATTTAATTAACCATTTATTTACCAATATTTTTATGTGCAGTCTATCTAATTTTCTTTTCACATTTAGGCAGCAGCCATGTTTGTTTCAAAAAGTGTCGGAGTCGGACAAAACGGGACACTTGTGAGTTGGATAAAACGGGATAGAGTTTTTTATGTCCCGTTTTATCCACCTATTTATTTGTTGGATTATTACCTTTTAAAATAGCCATATATTAATGTAGGCCTAGGCTTTTTAAACAACTTATTTATATTAGCTATATATATTTTTGAAAAATTTAGTCTTTTTATATAGTAATGCAAAATTTGTTTATTAACGTTCATTATTAAGCATTTAATTTTCGACTCTAGGATTTCACATCTTTCTTTAGAACTAATTGTAATGTATTTCTCTGATGAAGACTTGAGCTTTTTTATGTATAAACAATATTATTAATATATTTGCATTATTTATAATTTTATATTTATATATATGCAAAAATTTAAACATTGTAAACCCTATCCCGTTTTATCCAACCCAGGTATGCTAAAACGGGATATGTAAGAGTTTGGAAATTAATTTTTTTTTCTATTTCACAGTCAGTAAAATTAGTTTAAAATATGTTTTTTGTGTGCTTCGATAAATCTTGTAACTACAAAAAAATTAATGTATGATTTTCCTGAACAGATATTTCGTAGTAAATATAAACAATAATGGTATCCCGTTTTATCCAACTCTCCCCTATTAGTAGTCTCTTCCTGAATTCAGTAATTATCACCAAACCCCAAAGAAACCTGTTTGAAATTGCCCTTCACTTGCACGAATTCACCTCTTCGTGGTTTAATGACTTAAAAGCCTTAATGACTTAAATGACTTAATGACTTAAATGACTTAAAGTTATGCTGCGCCAAACACATGGTGGTATTTCGTGGAATGTGTAAAGGAACATAACTGTCAATCAGGCTGATTATCCCCTAATCACTCCAATAGTTACAAAATATTGAAATTAAGCTTTTTTTAATTATCTTTTTGTCTCGTAGAAAACATATGGTCCAAATTTGAGACTTGGTAAAATCGTTATTAAGCATTCCTGCCAACTAGAACTTCCCTTAATTGTCCTGATAAACCTTGATAATTACAAATGTCAAAATTAAACCAATGTTTTTTTTCCTGTTATCTCATCGCACGTTGTCCAAATTTGACACTTCTATTTGGTAATAACTTGTTATATAACATTATAGCCAAATTTAAGCTAATCACAACTAATTAACCCGGTAATTACAAAACATTGTAAGGAAGACTAAGCCATTAAGATTGAGTCCTAGAACGTGAAAATCCGATCATTAGATCACAAGTTATTCAGGATATAAATTTACACGTGTATTTTTTTTGACTCACTGTACATTGGCAATGGGCTTCGTCTCGAGGAACTATAGTGGCAATGGGTTTGAACAATCCCGAATAACAAAAATTGGTAGAACAGGAACTCGATTAGATATTTAATGTTTAAATTAATCAAAATATTTACGCGATTTTAGCTCATACTCTTCTAGAATCTAGCCTGTATCTAACGCTTTATTAATATCATTTTTAACGCCAACACTTTATTAACATCAAGAAAAACTATAGTACACGCGGTGAAGATATCTATCAGAAGTTATGAAAATTTTATGTGCTGCTAATTGGCATAAATCAAAAACCAATATTCTTGTTCCTCAACAACTAACCATTTTTTTCTTATTTAAAACTATTTTTTTTTTAAAGAAAATTGTAATTTCTGAAGCTTTACTTGATATTTTTAGGTCTTGTAAGTTTATATTCAGATATTTTTCATTTTATTAAGACATCAAAATGAGACATTTATTGTATGATCCTTCAGTATATAAAAGTGCATATATTTCTGAATGTAATGGTAAATAGAAATGTTTACATAAATTGATTATAGTTTAGTATTATTAAATTTTGAAATTGATTATATTTTAACTTTTTCCCTCTAGCTTTTGGGCATATTTGAAGATTGCTCCCAAACAATAGTTCAAAATTTCAAAATATCTGCACAGAAAAAAGAACCAACATGTGTGATGAGGTCAGATGTTTTTTAAATCTTCTTAATTTTTTTTTAAAACGTATTTTTTTGAATATATAATATCTAGAACTGGCTTCTTAATTTTGGTACTTAAGAAAAGGTAAGGAAATATGAAACAATTTCGAGGAAAAGTAGAAAAGTCATCTTTCTTATCACAAATCACTATTTTCTTATGCTTTAATAACAGTGTTGTTAAATGTCCGTTCTCTGAAGGTTTCTGTAATCTTTTCATTTCCAATCCAAATTGATCCTAATGTGTAAGTCTTAAATAACTAAGATTTTTTTTATGAAAACAAAATTCTTTTTATGAAAATGTATATAATTTATTTAATCTTCAATTTATTTTATTTCTTTAGTGCTTTTTACTTCCTGGCATTATCTTAAAAATATTTTCAAGTCATCTGCTTTTAAAGGAGCTACTGTGCAATTTTTCAGCGACTTCATAAAAAATATAATATCTGCAAGAAAAAGAACTAAACAAGTTAGATTATTTTTTTATAGATACTGTGTCTGTCTCATAAATATATTTTTAACTGCTTTTTTTCACTTGCTTTAGGGCGAGATACGAAAACTGATATTTTATGATTTTACAAAGTTTTCATTGCAATTTTGACCTTTAGAGTAGGCCGAAAAAAAAACTTTTTTTAATTTCGTAACTCTTTACTGTGGAAAAGTTACGCTGAATCTAAGAAAATTAACAACAACATAAACATTTACAATCGGTCAGTTTCTTCCATTCATACATCATACTAAAAATTAATTTGGGCTTGAGAAAATCATGCATTTATAAAAAAACATTTAAGGCTGCTAAAACATTTGAAATGAATACACTTAATTTCTTGCGCCTGGTTGATGGTTTGTATAGTCAAAATAATTGAATTCGTATTAATAATTAAAATTTACGTTCGCGTAACGTTTTAGAAAAATCAAAGGTTTGTCAATTTTAGGTAATTTTCACTTCTCTCGTTTTGTTAAGGCAGAGCAATACATAACAATCAACTTAGGCTGTTCCACGCCAAGTTCCAACTACATCTCACCAAACTAACCATACAATTTTTCGTTTCGGTATTTACAGCTATTTACAAAGCTTTCCTATGGAATAGGAATTTTTGAGATATAAAGTTTCCTTTAGTGTGTTTTCTACTGGATAAATGAGGCACAACTTATTCAGATTTTCGCGTTTCTTGAATACATCCATCACTAGCTTCATGTGCACTGATTTTATACGAAGTCTCCGTCACAAGTTTAGATACACCTTTATTTTCACAGTCTGGGAGTGTCAAGAAATTTTCATTATTTGGTGAATTATGTGTATAGTTTCAGAATTGATGATAGATTTAATATTACGTCTCATATCATTGGGAAGGATTTATCACGTACGAATTCCGATTAATGATTATAAAGTAATCCGAAGCCTTAACGATTTCTACTGTAGAGTAAAATTTGGTCCTTGCCCAACAAATTCTTGTCTACCAACAATATCTGTTGGACATATTTTAATTGCAATCACCTTGAAAAATTGTCCAGAAGATATTGTGAATCGGTATCCTGTTTCTTTGTCCCATTCCTGATGACTAACTATTGTCAACAGAGATATAAAGCTGCATGAAATCAGATATTTACATATCCAACACTCACCCCGCAGTGTAGGGCATTCGGGTTTTCTTTTTCTCAAATAAAGATTTTAACAAAATAATTCAGCTACAAGCCGCACTAATACCTTATTAATGCAGTACCACAATAAGCAAGCAGCTTTATATCGACATTTCCTCTCCATATGCACTGACACTGATTTTAAATAAGAGAACTAATTTGACACTAGAAAGACTGAAACTTAGTATATACCTACGTTGCCCAAAAGCAGTCAAAATGACTGGATTGTAAAAAAATAAATAATGTGTAAATAAATTTGTTTGAAATTAATTTTTGGTATTTTTAATATTATTTATAGTTATATAACAAGTTATTAGTAAATATTAACAATAAAAAATTATATGGTGTTCAAAATGCTAAGAAATTGTGTTATTATATACATCATAGTTTTTCTAATTGAAATTAAAAGTAGTCAAAATGACTTCCTTAGGCAATCTAGTGTTAAAAAATTCTTGTCCCTTCTCATATATTATTATTTTCCCTTGAGACTTTTTAATCTATAAAATTGTCTCCTCACTGGAGATTTATATACATTAGGAGAGAGTGGGGTCAATTGTAACATTTCTTACTTAACTATTTTTAACTAACAAAAAATCCTATATATTATTAGTATTAATTCACAGACGAGTAAAGTAGACTATCCCCAACTAGAAAAAAAAATCTTATTTTAAATGTAATTATATTAGTTATTAATAATTTTTGACAATGGTGCACTCGTTACAATTGTCCCTACTTACGGGGTCAATTGTAACAATTCATAAATTCAACTAAAACATAGTTACTTATACATATTATCATAGTTGTGATATATTTTTTTATTGATCAAAATAGTAGTGATATTTTAGGAGTAAAAATAATAATGAGCAGAGACCTAAAGGGTTAAACTTTTAACTTTAAGGGGTTAAAAATTTTAATTTATGCTGTGAAAGGTGACAAATAAAATAATGCACATGCAACATAATATAAATGATATAGGAAACTATTGGTGGTTCTTAAAGAGTTAAGTAATGGTTTGTAAACATAAGATTATTTATTTTCAGCTGTTACAATCGTCCCTTTACTTATTGTTACAATCGTCCCCAAGACGCCATTTCAGCTTCATTTGTTAAAAACAATGCTAGTTAATTAACAAAACTAATCTTTTTTTTTTTGAAATGTTAATTAAGGTGTCCACTTACATATTTGGTTAATAATTTTTATTTGTTTAAACAAAATTACTTTGTAACAATATAATATTCTAATACCAAAAAAAGTACTTACGTAGCGTGAAAATATCTTTTGTGAAGTAACTCTTTCAAAAGTACATAAAAATAATTGCCAGCAGGGGTGTTCATGTAGATTTATTAAACACACCTTGTGCGCTACCTTGGAACCAAATCTAGAACCCGACACTGGAAATTTTTGCTCTGTTACAATCGTACCCTGTTACAATTGACCCCACTCTCCCCTACTCACATCTCCAGTGATTTATAGTTGACTTCGTTGAAACTAACATAATTCGTTGATTAACAGAACAATCCATGAAAGGCAGGGAAGGGGACTGAACTAATAAAAAATCAATATTAGTCTCATCGCTGAGATATTACTATAAACAGTGATGATGAACACCAAATGAAACATAATCAATCAGAAGATTTACAGATCTAAACCAAGATGATTTGGATTGCGGTATAGAAATAATTTACAGAGTCTCATTCTTGTGTGGTTCTATCAGTGATGATAGTCAATAGTATAATATTAGAGTATATATAAGTGCAAGAGTCCAAGTTAGGTATAGATTCATAAAATAATCATTCATCATCAATAATCATAATAATCATTCATAATCTGAGTCTCTAAAAAAACAATTGCCCTGTCTAAGTGATCGGATCTGTAATAGCAATCCATTCATAGGCGTTAATTCAGTTTTTGCAAGTTTGAAAGATTTTAAAAGCAAGACAAACCCTCCCCTAAAAAAAGACAGGTAGAAATTTCGAATTATCAAACATTAATTTTCAACTTCGAAATTATTAATTAGAACTTTTGTGTCTGGCAGTGCTAGAGCAGGCATTTCCAGCACTAGCACTGCGAGACGTAGAAGGAAATGGTATTAAGTTAATCATCAATTCTAACACTATATTCATTAGAGAAATGCCAAAGTTTACCTCCAAGCTAGGGAAAGGTGTGTCAAACTTATGACGACAGAGAGGCATCGAATGAATCTGAACTAGGAACTAGAGATGGATATTTTTGAGCAACAATAAAGTCTAGATCAGGTATGCCTTATTTCTCCCAAAAATTCAAACTTTAAAAGCGTAATAGATATACAAAAGGTACCTTACACAATAGAGTAAGCCAAAGAATCCTTCTCCATTAGATATCTTTGCAGATATCTGTAAATATAATGTAATTGCCGCACGGGAAAATTGGAAGGTTGTTTGGATAGGGCTTAGGTGAAACTTTGCATGCAACTGGTGTTGTTGTTTTGGTCAATCCGAATGAACAAAGTAACTGAAGTGTGTTTGGTTCAAAAGTTTTATTTGTTCAAGTTTTTATTAATTTTATGTTCAATGCGGGAATGAAATATTTAACCAATCTTAGAATTTCTGAGTCGTTTTTATTCTTACACAATAGGCAACTTCCCCCCAGAAGAAAATTCCAAAACTTTTCAAAAAAAAAAATAAAAAAAAAAATCGACATGTCTAACTTTTTTCAATTTTTGAATTCTCCCGTTACAACATAGTAGCACATTCTAACATACCCTTTACATCACTTGTTATATGCCACGCTACAATGGATAAACACATATGCTTGCTGCACAGCTACAAAGCACTATGTTAAACATCCTATTTCAAATATTATTTTTCTTCTTTCACTATGTGTTTAAATGACATTCTTGAGAATCATTATAATTATTATGTGCAAATATTTCTTATGGAATATGATTAAGGTTTATAAACAAAAGAAAAAATATAATACAAGAAACTAAATTCATAAAATTAAAAGCGCTTTTTATAATAAGTTATTAAAAAAATAATAAATTANATTTTTTTCAAGTTCTTCGGCCTTTTCCTTAGGGAAATTTTGTTTCTTATTTGCTGCTAAAAAATGGCGTCTGATTCAGTCAATGACTTCGATGGAACTAAATGAAAACGTGATAAATTAATGTCTGATATTTACAGGCTCCCGCTAGACGGCGTACTCGAGCGTTGCGATCGCGAATAGGAAGAAACTATCGTTTTCATCCTTTTTTTTATTTTTAAAAACGGTTAAAATGAACACATTAAAACATTTGATCTGTTGCTTTTAAATGTTTTTTATTTATTAAAAAAGTGTGAAGCCAAAATTCTTGTTATCCGCTTTTCCTTCTGCCTTGATACAAACACTCATGATTTTTCTCGCCGTGTCGAATTGCAATTGCTCTACTTAAAGCATTCAAAATTATTTTCATAGGATTCATGTCTGGAGATCTGACTGATCATTACATTTGTCAATTATTTCTGATTTCAATGTAGTCTTCGACTGAACCAGCCCCGTATGAACGTAAATTAGTATTCATAAAAATAAACTGGGGACCAAAAATATCTTCGAATAATTCTACTTAGGAACCATTCTGACTGCTCGCGAAAAACTCTTTTACGAATAAGGATATACTTGTTCAAATATATTCACCTTCAAACCATTCAACATCGTGCCACTATACACAGTAATACCTCGTCATACCTCAATACCTCATCAGGCCACTATAAACCGACCTGCATTGCTGTCAGCTTCCATAGTGTATGAGGAGTGGTATTGCAGTACCAGTTCCTTAATTCTTTTCATGCGTGAACATGTCACATTGATGATAGTAATTCAGATTGAATCGGTACTTGACAGTGAAAAGTACATACGCTCACTACTCTTCATCCAACTTGATGTTGTAGATAAGTTCAGACGGGATCTTATATGACCGCCGAGTAAAAACACCTCCTCTTAGACTAATAATACTTTTATTTATTAGTTTAATATCCTAATCCTTTTACTATGAATTTAGATTAAATTAGAATTTGTTGGCAAAATGATTTTTAAATGATATATTCATTTAATGAACTTTATTGTGCATTCTTGGCTTATCTGAACTCAGTTTTCTTTAAGTGAATGATGTAGTTGAAAGAGAATTTGATATGAAGAATTTCTCACTAGTTAGAGCTAGTTATAGTTGATATGAGGGATATATTTCTTACTTTTAAGTATAATAAAATAAAAATGACCTCAGTTCATTTACTTTGCCGAAAATTAAACCTCTTTAAATATAAATAGTATTAAATTCTCTTTATACATTCCAGACTAGAGACGACTTTCTCCAACTGCTTTTGGATACTGAGAAGAAATCAACCAGTGGCAATAAAAAGGAATCTGTTGAAAACGATGATGATATTAATGCGAATTACGGAGAAGATATTTCTGAGCAAAATATTAACCCTTATGTGTCCCAAAAGAGTAAGAAAACCTTCTAAAATTTCTTTATCACGAATAATGTTTCGGAATAGAGATAATAAAGTTAAAAGCTTAGCTATATCATCTGAGAGGAATAAATAAATCATTTATCGTATTTTTGTCGTTCTGAATGGCAACCAGTTGTTTACACTATTCCTATTGACCGATTTATATTCCTATCCCTTTAGAAACGCATTCTTATTAGTTGCATCCGTACCCCCTTGATCATAGCCGGACAGCCAGTGAATAGGTAAGTCAAGTGACGTCAGCTTGGACGTCTTTATAAAGGATGAAAAGGTAAAAAGAAATTCGAGTTGCTAAAGAAAAAAAAGTTAGATTCAAATTTTGATATGATAGAGTTTGAGATGATAGAGTTTTAAAAAACAGACTAAATCTTTCTTGAACTTAGGCTGTGGGACGTAGGAGCAGATGTTCCGGTTGGGTGATCAGCTGTACGCGGAATCCACATTGTGTAATCCCCAAGCATTCTTGGTACTCATTTCATAGATCCACTGAAAGGATAAAAGGCAAAGCTAATCTAGCCCAATCACGGATAGAACCTAAAACCTGTGGCAAACCGCTTCCACTGAGCCACTGGACTTCTTTCTAAATAAATGATGTTCTGAACTGTGATTGACAGATTAAGAGGGGTGATAAAACATATCAAGTGGATAAAAAAAATTAACATCTAAAATGGGAGCAGAAATTACTTTAAAATAGTAAATATCAATATTTAATATCGTTGAAATAGTACATATCGTAAAAGGCATGCTCTATATACAGGCCCTGAATCTAGAGGAAACGAAAGGAGGTCAGTTGAGGTTTGTTCCACTTTAATTAATCACTTGTGTGTTGTTTGCTGTGAAGCACTGAGCATCTCCAGTGAAACTTTAGGGTTCGAAGTAGTGACCTTTCTTGTCGCACTACAGTACTATGGATCAATGGTTACAGGAGACCGAGACTTTTCCTTTAGTACGACCAGGTGCAGGGAAAAAGCGTAATGTAAGAGAATGGAAAGAATCGTGCTACCTCTGTTTTTCTATTGCCCGTCAACTAGTTTGCAAGCAGTTGCTGCTGAACTCAATGTTTCACTTAGGTCAGTCTGGAATGTTCTACATACTGAAAAGATGTACACATTCCACTTACAAGAGATACAGCCTCTAATTGAGGAAGAACGTATTTTAATCCTTAGTTTCCAACTACTGTTTCATTTACTGACGGAGATATGTTTATGCGAGACATTTTCAACACATATAATTCTCACATGTGGAAGATGGGTAATCCGCTTGCCAGTGAACCGTGCATATCTCAACGTAGACTTAGTTTCAGTGAATTTTTAAAAATTCTGAGTGTTTTTCTCCTGGAAGCGTACTTGATGTCAAAACTTCTGAATGCAGAAACGTACTTCGTTTTTCTGTTACAGATTCTGACTGAATTTAGTTGCTTTTGATGGCTCAAAAATAAATGTTTTTGGAGAATGGTGACCGACTTTAGACATAGGTATTTTAATTGATTTGAAAGTAAAGAAACTATGTGACCGTTCGACTAACGCTACCCCTTCTGGTAAAAATCTTTAAGAGTCATCGTAAAAAAATACATATGGCACGTAACAAAAATAGCAAAGAATTTAAAGCATCCAAACACATTTCAAAGGCATTGTTTATTTTTGTGAAAATCTTCATCTGTTTTTGTTAATTATTTTTGTTTAATTTTAGATCTTACACATGAAGAACTGGTCTCCCAGCGTGTCACTTTCTTTTTAGCTGCACATGACACAACATCATTGATGCTGTCCAGCGTCATATACATTCTGGCTATTAACGAAAGCATACAGGAGAAATCATATCAAGAAGTTGCAGAACATTTACAAGAAACAAACGTGAGGATCCGAAAATATTATTTTTGTTATTAATTAATTATTTTAGTTCATAACGCAAATTTAATCCCTGTAAGAATTTACATCATAATACTGCATTCAGCTATGTATTTTAGTGTACCAGTCATATTAGGTTTATATTTTTGTTCTGCTCTACACTGGCGGACAGTTGCTGAGAAAAAAATATTTCGGATGATAAATCATGTGAAATTTCATATGAATATTCATGAAACTATGATAAAAATATTATGACAAAAAATCTACGGCATGAACCGAAGAGCAAGAGTTAATAACATCACAGCAACGAAGACCAAAAATGATGTAGTAAAAGGACACTAGTGGTAGGTTTAGTGTAAATTATGACCATCTTTAAAAGCGATGCTGGACTCAAAATAAGCTCTCAAGTTGTTTATGAGGTTCTTTATAAAGTTTATATCAAACAATTAATTCCCCTCGATTACAATGGCTCTATTAAGGAAAATTTTAGTAATGAGAGGCTTCTGAGAAGCAATGATAACTTGCAAATATTCCGCCAAGAGAATTACTTTCAAGATTTATAATATTCAGGTCTGGAAACATGATGGCATTCTCAATCCATTTTCCAGTTCAGCCCTATGTGATCGCATATTTTCTACTACGAAAATGAACATGGAATCAGCGGTGCCTCTGAACAAACTTATAGGGATCTAAAATATGAACCCACTATCTCATATGAGTCAGAATGTCTTCATGAAAGACGTGCATTCCAGAGGGGGCCGTCTAACATCAAATTGGCCCTAACCGTAAAGCCCACTAGATATTGTAAAGTGGTATTGTGAGTCTGGTACACTCTATATAGAGCAGATCGAGTTCAGACATCATTGGGGCTCATCAGGGAAGAAACTATGTTTGTAATGTTGAGTGCTTGTCTTTTTCGAGTTCCATGGTCTAACATTTTTGAGACCTCTATAAAATTTTTCAGTGGTACTGTATTTCTCTAATTCATTTTTTATGAATGACAAAACGCATTTTTGTAGGTTTGAGATGGACAAGAAATACCATGAAGCCGAAAATATTCACGCATTGGAGTAGGCATCCAGATCTCGAGACCTGAGTCTGATTGATCATGTCTGAGATACTCATTTGAAGCTCGCAACCCCCTTCTAGAAGCCTCTCAGAATAAAAGAACTGTCTAGATAAGGTAACCTGAATACAGTGGGATTTTTTGTTGGACATAGATTTTGTGAAAGGCCCCTTAAACACTATGAGAGTTGCTTTGCTTTTAAGGGTGGTGATATCCCCCGTTAAAAAATTCCCAAGAGCTATTTTTCTACTTCATTGTTGAACTATTTTGATGTGATGTCCTTTAATTCATGATCTGTGTTTCGTGCAGCTATCTTTTTGAAATCAACGTTTTTTTTAATTTTTTTTAAATTTATTTTTCAAGAATGCGATGTTACATTCATATAATTAACTTGATATTATTCATTATTTCTTGAGTTATCTTCAAAATATGTTTGGTGCTGTCCTCCAATTTAGCTATTGAAACTAAATTGAGGAATATGCACTATGCCTCATAGCAAACTCAACGAAGTTGGAGGGAGGAGGTGAGGAGTTCAACGTTTATAATAAATTAATATTGTAGTTGTAATTTCACATGTTTCTTATTCGTAATTTCAATACGCTAAAGCCTGTCTCTGTTTTTTGGTTCTATTCATCCTTCATTACAAATTTAAACACTTCATTTTTTAGGGTGAATTAACATATGAAGCTTTGAAAAAAATGAAATATTTGGATAAAATCATGTCGGAGACTTTGAGATTATATCCTCCGATTATAAGGTGAGTAGTGATTATCAATTTCCGAAAAAAAAATTCTTTGAGTAATATTATAATTCTACCATTGCATAAAAATGGTTTCTGAGCCTATATGATGATCTAACTGTTTTGGTACTTCCAGTAATTTGTAAGTCAAGATATTCTGCTATAATTTCAAACATATGTTTTACACCCTTATCTTGTTTACCCCCTATACGTTTACACCTTAACTATTACATCAATATAAATAGTTCAATTGTTCTATTTTTATTGTATAGAACTAGCCGAAGAGCTGAAAAGACTTACATTCATGGAGAAACAGGCATTACCATTCAAAAAGATGCGGTCATTTTGCTTCCCATTTTGGCTATTCATAGGGATCCAAAGTACTATCCAGACCCTGAGAAATTTGATCCAGAGAGGTAACAATGTAAATTACATATTTTTAAGATCCTTATTTCTTCCAGTTTAAAGATTCTAATTAACAAATATGTCATGAGGAAAATCTGCTAGACTTATCATATGCTGACTTATCATTTGCTAGTATGGACCGATTTTTGCACACAAAAATTCGTTCTCTCATGCTAATTCTATGCAAAATATAAACTTTAGCAAATATTTATTATTTTTTTGCTACTTTAGTTAATAATAATGGAACAATTTTCAAACTGTAAGGTATGCAATTTTTTATATCATAATAAATCAAAAGCAATATCAAATAAAACAATATCAAATAAAGCAATATCAAATAAAGCAATATCAAATAAAGCAATATCAGTTGAATAATGCTTCAGAAATCGAATTTTAAAAATACGACTTTCTTGAACTTCAGTTTCTCAGGAGTTATAAGACAATCCTCGCTCAAATTTCGTATTTTGAAATTGAAAATTGCATTCTTTAAAATGAAGAAAAAAAAGTTTATACTTTACAATTCAAAATTATATGCATGAGTGCTTCCAATAACAATATTTGATTCTCTTAAGGTCAAACAGATTTGATCTATGCACGAATCTATTGCCTAAACAAGAATTCTAGACTACCGTTTTCGTATCAAGAATTCTAGACTACTGCTTTATTGTGTGAAGAAGGGATCCCTGGAACCATCATTGTTCTAGGGGTGTGAAAGTGATAGTTGAGCGGGGGACGTTAAACCCTTAGTTACCAAAAATCGCAGAAGTTTCTCAAGAGTGATAGAGGGGCTCACACACATATATATACGATCCCCCGATCAACCATCACTATATGCGTGCGTTGCAGCACTTTCAGTTTGAATTGTAATTTTATATTTAAGCGTGTAAATAACATTTGCGACTTTGATTTGAAATGAGAATTTTATTTGATGGCGAAAAAACCAGTGATAGTCTCAGCAGTTAATTCTCTAGGATATCGTTTGTGCATTTTCAAACAGACATGTATGGTGATGCACACGGACCATGAATCATATTTTGGATGATGATCTGAAATAAGTCTGGATCAATGGCGACATCAGGTATTTCTGCTGATATGATCTGACCAATTTGGCATGGTGCTATTTTTTCAATAAGCCAAATCATGTGCTCTTTTTGCCATTCAGTAGAATACATCAAACACCGTGTCTCTCCAAAAAACATGACGCTTCGCAATGAAATCAAGTATAGAGCTTAATTTTTGGTTTAACTCACGTGCGGTAATATCATGAAGATCCGATAATGTTTGACTAGGTTACAAAAGCTCTTAAATTTCAACCCAAGCAGGATTACATGTAAATTTAATAAATAAATCTGGCTCCCCATATGTGCACCGATGCTTGTAGCAATGAATGTAGTTATTTGGAAACACGAATTGTACCGACGTATATTCGCCAAGAAAAGTTTCAATTGATTTGCTTGACCCGATAATAATGTTGATAATGGGTCAGTTGGCGACGTTATCACTTTTCCACCAGAGCAGCAAATTCCATCTGTTTCATTCTTAAATTTGAGAGCACTACAAAACACACATAAAGGATCCATTTTTCCTATGATGACTTGGATAGAGACTATAATTAGTAATTCGATCATAGAGAAATGCACTAAGATTTAAAGCAGCCTATTGCCCGCGTTTGAAAAGAGAAGTGAATTTTCAATCGTTTTCCCTTCTTACTTCCCATTGTTTTGATGTTTCAGATAAACGAGCTTGAGCAATGTATTTTAAATCGGAAACCTGTCTTGCTTGCCGTTGCTCAGATGTTTCAGGTTTTGTATTTAATTATTAACTAATTATGGTCAGAGATGTATTTAAATGTTGAAAAGCATTTGGTAATTTCACGGCTAGTTATAATCAAGTTTATTCAAGTGTCTTTGAATAAACAATGTTTTTTTTGTTTTACCGTTTGGAGCGTGCACGAATAAATCAGAAGGTCTTCCTACACGTGAGCAGGCCACACAAAGCCGTCCGTGGGAGAAACATGGATTTTTCAAATTCAGACCACATACTTGCAGTGACTGTCCTTGGGCTTTGTTGATGGTCATGGCAAAAGCAAGTCACACCGGTAACTGCAAACGTTTAAATTCAAATGGCATATCTTTGGGGGTCATTGGAATACGCTGTAGCAGAACATCCTTTCCTTTAAATTTGCCATTTAGAATTTTAACTTCGACAATATTGGTCATTATTTTTTTCACTGAAAGACGCGTACCATTACAAAGTCAGGGTGGGTTGATGTTTCGGAAGAGAATGATAGGTACTCCAGTTTTCAAAGTTAAAATGTGCGGCGGCATACCTTGAAAATCAAGTGAATTCAGAAATTCAGTTGGGTAGTTTACAAACTCGTTTTGATCTATTACAGTATGTATGGATTTATATGTTCTTACATAACCTGGAATTTCATTTAGAATGTGATTATTGATGGAATTATTGGTAGAGTTTGCCGGAAATCACCAGACAATAAAATTAGTGGGCTGTCGAAAAGTTGTTCATTTTCTCTCAAATCTCCTAGAGTATGATGAAGCGCTTCTAATGCCTTTCTGTGAGCCATAGCACATTCATCCCAAATTATAAGTTGGCATGATTGTAGTATTTTACCAATTGGGTACAATATGGAAAAAAACACAACTACTTCCACTTCGAAAATTTTACTAGGAATAACATTAACTTTTTAGTTTAATTAATAAACTGAGTTTTAAATATGTTTACTAAATTCATAAACTTAGATAATTATTTCAAAAAGAATTAGACTAATACAATTGCAACCTGGCGAGTAACGACTTGTGACAACATGCTTTGCTTAATGCTTATTTGTTGCTAAAAATCAAGTTCGCAGAAAATGTTGTTTACTAGTTAAATTTAGTAGGAATAACACGACCTGTGACGTAGGTTATAGTATACCCAATTACAGATTTTTTTTGATATTGCATGTGGGTTTTTCAGTGAATTGTATATTTAAAGGTAATTTATAAGTGCTGAACGCTGTTTGGCCACCATCCAAAAGGGTTGCAACAATTCCAGAGGAGGCCAAAGACAATTCAGTTTTATTTTGCGATCGTATTGTTGCCGGGATAAGGGAAATTAGAAATGTTTTACCTGTTCTTCCAGGTGCATCAAAGAAAAACAATCCACCTCTTCGATTTGTAACAGCTGTCATAATATTTTCGTATGCTATGTGTGGTGACCTGCCTACTACAACTCAACGCTGCCAGTCTCGTATCCCATAGCAACGAGGAGCACAAAAAAAGACAATTATTGTTTTCTTTCTGCTGCTTGATAATTCTCCTGTTTTTNGCGAGCTTTGCGCCAAAGTGACGTCACTAGTGTGACGTCGGAGGATCGGCGCGGCGAGAGATACTTCAAAGGAGTGAATCAGCCCTTCTATTCTCTTTAGCCCTGATTGTTGCCGGGATAAAGGAAATTAGAAATGTTTTACTTGTTCAACCAGGTGCATCTAAGAAAAACAATCCATCTCTTCGATTTGTAACAGCTGTCATAATATTTTCGTATGCTATACGTGGTGACCTGCATACTACAACTCAACGCTGCCAGTCTCGTATCCCATAGCAACGAGGAGCAAAAAAAAAAAAAAAAACTATTGTTTTCTTTCTGCTGCTTGATAATTCTCCTGTTTTTAAGATGTACGCTATTGTTATTATTCAAAGCTGTTAATGTATTATATTTTATAATAAGAAGCGAGTCTACTTATTTCTCACAAAAAGTATTCCTCCACAAACTGGTGACCTCGGATTTATTACGAATCTCAACCTGTAATGTTGTACGAATATGAAGTTTATATGCAAAAGCCTGAGCAACAATAGTTGTCAAGTGTGATGAAATTCAAGTAAGACATTTTACCTTTGATTTAAAGTGTTTTGCCACATTCTGGTAAGTCAACATATTTCTGTCAGAATTTTATCGGATCTATGTATGGTGTGTTGAATTTAATTTTTCTGATTTAAATTACCAAGAAGCTGTGTCGCTATATGCGTATATTGATTATTTTTCTGTGCTATTGAGTATATTTGACTGATCTAAAATGGTTGACAACAATGCTTCTTCACAATTGGCGCGAGTTGCAGTTAAGCCTCCGCCATTTTGTCGCCAAGATCCATCGCTATGGTTATATACTGGCGCGTCAATTTCAGTCTTTCCACGCGACCCACACATTCATAAGCAACCGACTACGGAGATAGCAATCTACGCCGCGAACGGAACAAAAATAAACACATACGGTTTTCGTAGATTAACGTTAGATTTCGGTTTAAAAAGGCAATTCAAATCAAAGGCAATTCATCCAACTGGATGCGTAGTTTAAATTGAGTCACATTACTGCTGACAAAACTCAATTTTACACAGCAATCGCCGCTTTAGAATCAGAAGTACTTCAATCAGTTCGTGAAATTATCTTAAGTCCACCAGCGATGGAAAAATACAAATCTTTAAGAGAAAAATTAATTTCTGTTTATGCAGAATCCGAAACAGTTAAAATCAAGCAACTATTGCAAGATTTACAGCTGGGTGATATGAGGCCTTCTCAATTGTTGTCTAAAATGTCAGACTTATCCGCCGGTAACCTAACGGACAATATTCTTAAGACATGATGAATGAATAGACTCCCATCAAACATGCAGGCCATTTTAGCTGCCAGTAGTGAGCCTCTTACGATACTGTCCAAAATCGCTGATAAAATACACGAGCTGGTCATGCCAACGCAAATACATGCAGTTTAGACTTCTAATCAAGGCATTGCGGCGTTACAAGCTCAAATTAATGAATTTTCCAAACTGGTCACTCAATTAGTAGCCATTCAAGCTGAAACTTTTCGGCGCCATCGCTCTCCATCACGTGGTCGATATGCACGTCGTAGCCCATCAAGGAAACGCTATGAAAGCCCTCCTTCGGGTATTTGTTTTTAGCATCACAATTTTGGAGAAAAGGCAAACAAATGCCGCCATAACAACGAGGGAAACGAGATGGGCCGTCGCTAAAAGTCGTGCACGACAGCGGCCGGAATATTGCACGCCTTTTTGTCATCGATAAGAATTCTGGTTTAAATTTTCTTGTAGACACCGGGGCTGATGTTTCTGTCGTTCCACCACATTTTCATGAGCAAAAGCGCCAAACCAAATTACAACTTTACGCAGCAAATGGAACTCCTATACAAACTTTTGGTGAACGCCTGATATCTGTTGACTTAGGATTGCACCGCAAATTCCAGTGGCCATTTATTATCACCTCCGTTTCAAGTCCTATTATTGGCGCTTACTTCTTGCAAAAATTTTCGTTGCTTGTTGATCTTAAAAATCGCCGTTTAGTCGATTCTTCAACGAACTTATCTTACCCGGGAGAAATTCGCAATAGTCAAGATTTAAACATTAAGCTGATTTCCGATACTTCTCCATGGCATCAACTTCTCAGAGAATTTCCTACAATCACGCCCCCAGTTATGGGCAATTCACAACCCAAGCACTATGTACTACATTATATTGAAACTACCGGACCTCCAATTGGTTCTGAACCAAGACGTTTACCTCCAGACAAGCTTAAAGCCGCCAGAGATGAATTTCAATACATGATGGAATGGGGAATTTGCCGCCCATCGAAAAGTTCATGGGCCAGTCCGCTCCTTCTAGTTCGGAAACGAAATGGTAACTGGCGCCCGTGCGGGGATTATCGCTGGTTAAATGCAGCTACAATTCCTGATCGTTACCCAGTCCCGCACATTCAAGACTGTATGCAAGTCTTAGAGGGAAAAATTATTTTTTCAACTGTTGATCTTGAGTGGGCGTACCACCAAGTACCCGTTAATCCAGCTGATGTTCCAAAAACTGCAGTTATAACGCCTTTCGGACTATTTGAGTTTCCAGTCATGACTTTCGGCTTATGCAATACCGCTCAAACGTTCCAACGCTTCATGAATCAGGTGTTAATCGGCCTGGACTTTTGTGTACCTTATTTTGATGACGTCTTAATCGCTTCCTCTTCAGAACAAGAACACTTATACCATTTGAGAACTATTTTTGAACGGTTTCAGAGTTACGGAGTCAGTCTCAGTCCTTCCAAATGCGTTTTCGGCCAACAAAAAGTATCCTTTCTTGGCCATGAAATTTCCGCTGATGGCGTTCGACCCCTTTCAGATAGAGTCACCGCTATCCGCGATATGCCTGAATCATCTACAGTAAAGGACTTAAGAAAATTTCTTGCCATGCTCAATTTTTACCGACGTTTCCTACCTCATGCCGCAACCATACAAGCACCTCTAAATTTTTTTTTGGTTGGAAGCAAGAAAAATGACAAACGTGTTATAACCTGGACCACAGAATCACGCGATGCGTTCCAAAAATGTAAAAATGATTTAATTTCGGCAACAAATTTGCAATATCCTTCAGCATCTAAACCATTATCACTCTACGTTGACGCATCGACAACAGGTATAGGAGCGGTTTTACAACAGAAAGATCAAAAAGCATGGAGACCACTTTCATACTTTTCTAAAAAACTTTCACCAGCTCGAACCAGATACAGCACTTACGATCGCGAATTATTAAGAATTTATGAAGCTGTAAAGCATTTTCAAAATATGCTGGAAGGACGCGTTTTTATGATCTTCACTGATCACAAACCATTAGCCGATGCTTTTCAACAGCGTTTGGATAAAGCCTCCCCTCGTTAAATGAGACACCTAGACTTCATAAGCCAATTTTCAACAGATATCCGTTATGTGGAGGGTTCACAAAATATCGTAGCAGATACCTTGTCTCGTATCAAAGAATTAGCCATTCCTTCGCCAATTGACTTTGCTGCCCTTGCGGATGAACAATATCAGGACACAGAACTACAAACCCTCTTGAAAAACAAAACTACCAACAATCTCAACTTGCAGCCTATGCAGCTAACACCTGGAAAATCACTTTATTGTGATGTTCAGGATTCAAGAATTCGACCATATGTTTCCCCTGGGTTTCAGCATGCCATTTTTAGTCAATTACATCGTCTTTCACACCCTGGCCACAAGGCTTCAAGGAAACTTATACAACAACGTTTTGTGTGGCCTAGTATGCAAAAAGACATAGCGAGCTGGACACGTTCATGCTTGGAGGGCCAAAAATCTGAAATTGTCAGACACACCACCAGCCCACTTATAACTTTTAATTTGCCATCATCTCGGTTCAATCACGTGCATCTCGACTTGGTCGGACCATTGAAGCTTTCTAATGCATATTCATATCTTCTTACTTGCATTGATCGGTTTACTCGCTGGCCTGAAGCCGTTCCTTTAGTAGATATTTCAGCTAGTACTGTTGCAAATGCATTTTACTCCGTTTGGATTTCTCGATTTGGAGTTCCGGAACAGATTTCTACTGACCAAGAGCGTCAGTTCGAATCCCAACTCTTCACGTAGCTAGCTAAGTATTTGGGAACTTACAAAGTAAGAACCAGTCCTTACCATCCAAGTTCCAATGGAATTGTCGAGAGATTTCATCGCTCTTTAAAACAATCAATTCGACTGAGGTGTTACCTACCGTACTTCTAGGTCTTCGATCAGCGTTGAAAGAAGATCTGAATGCCTCTTCTGCCGAACTAGTATATGATACTGCTGTCCGTTTATCGGGAGATTTCGTACATTCAGTCAATCCACCTAACTGCAATGATCCTTTTACATTCGTGCATGAACTTAGAAACTGCATGTCGACCAGTTCCTACCATACGACCAGTTCCTACCAGCGCTCATTGCAAACAAACTGTCTTCGTGCACAAAGAACTTAGAAACTCATCTCATGTTTTTCTCAGATGTGATGCTCCAAAACCTTCTCTTGCACCAAAATTTTCGGAACCACATCAAGTACTAGCTCGAAACGAAAAAACATTCAAGATTTTCGTAAACGAAAAAGAAGTTAATGTTAATATCGACCGCCTAAAACCGGCATTCATCTGGAAACCTGAAGCGACTGTAACACATGCGTCATCAACATCATCTGAATCCACGACGTCCGACTTAGCAAATGCTACGACAACAACACGCTCGGGACGTCGAGTGCGCTTCAATCCGAAATATTTGTAAGAAAGGAATCGTTAGCACTGGAGGGGGAGTACTGTGGTGACCTGCCTACTACAACTCAACGCTGCCAGTCTCGTATCCCATAGCAACGAGGAACACGAAAAAAAAGAAAACTAATGTTTTCTTTCTGCTGTTTGATAATTCTCCTGTTTTTAAGATGTACGTTATTGTTATTATTCAAAGCTGTTAATACATTATATTTTATAATAAGAAGCGAGTCTACTTATTTCTCACAAAAAGTATTCCTCCTCACTATTCGTTGTTCGATAACCAGTTTTGAAAGATTTGATTGAACAAATGAACTTAATTTGTCGATATCAAAATGAGTTTGTCGTAGAAAATTACGATTGAAAAGACTGTTTGCACATCGATTTAGAGCAGGAATTCTTAGTTGCAACAGTGTTTTATTGAAGATTGTTAAACATATGTCCTCGATTGAAATTAAAGCCTCATTATATACGTCTGGAGAGAATTGAATGTGTGGATTTTGTTTTGTTGCGCGTAAGCGATGTAGTATGTCTTCACTCATGTTGTCTTTGTATTCTTCCCAAAGATCTTTTGAATTGTATGGAAAGCACATAGTTAATATTATTGAAAATAACGTGCGTATTTAACGTGCTTCAGGATAAATGGCACATGCTTCATTGTTTACTATTCTTAATTCTTGAAACGATGTCTGTCCTGGCACGTTGAATAATAGCAATCGTAAGTAAAAGCATTCTGTATTGTTAGGGTGGATGGTGTAGAGACGACTTAATGCATCAGTTGAATATAAATTGGGATGAACTTCAACTGCTTTACCTTGCTTTCGACGTTAAAAATGTTTCGCCGAAACACTTCATATGTAGTATGTTGGCACCTCACAGTAAATAAGCGTCTTTGCAAATGCGTCATCCGTGCACAATGAGAAAAATGCCGCTAACGTTGTTTGAGGTGGCGACAATGCTCATGAACTGACATTTCTGTCGTAAGTAAACTCGCTGTCCATTTTCAAGGTGTACTGACAAATGAAGAACTGTTGGATGTCGTTCATGAATTGGAAATGATAAAATGAGCCAGACTGCTTCATTACTACTAGTGTAGCTTCCCAGCTGATATTGATTGATTTCATCGATTGTTAAAGTAGCATTTTCCTATCCAAAAACTGCCATATAGCTTCCTTTATTTACATATTTACAAATGTATTTGATCGCTTTCACAGAAATTGGAATTTTTGACATTGATGTGTGTTTCGTACGCTTTCGAGAGCTACGGTGAATACGGTACAATCCAACGATTATCGACTTCATCATCGTTGTTCCGGATAATCGAGTTGTTTTAAAATAATGGATCTTCGCCATCTTCTTTTGATCGTCATCGATAAAGCGAATACACGTCATTGCCAGTGATAGTCTCAGCAGTTCATTATCTTGGATATCGCTTGGAGCATTTTCCATCAGACATGCAAGGTGAAGTGCTGTTGAGTGAGCCACACGGACCATGAATCATATTTTAGATAATTACCTGAAATAAGTCTGGATCAATGGTGACATCAGGTATTTCTGCTTATATAATCTGATCAATTTGGCATGGTGTGATTTTTCAATAAGCCAAATCAGAATGTGTGCATGTGGCAATCCTCTTTTTTTGCAATTCAATAGAATACATCCAACACCGTGTCTCTCCAAAAACATGACGGTTCACAATGAAATCAAGCAAAGATTTTAATTTTCGTTTGTGCGTGCAGTAATATCATGACAATCTGATGATGATTGTCCTGGTAACAAAAGCTCTTTAATTTCAACTCAAGCGGGATTGCATGTAAATGTAATAAATAAATCTGGGCACCAATATGCGCGAACATATGCATCCTGCGAGTATTGATATATGTGCCTTGAACTCCCTGTAAATGCAGCCTGCAGTATAATCCTTTTCCCTACATCATTAGGATTATCGTTACCACCATTAATTATTGCATCCCGTAAATTGTTGTTGTAGTTCCTTTACGTCTCACTAGAGCTGCACATTGGGCCATTGGAGACGGTCTGGGAAACATCCATGAGGATGAACCGAAGACATGCCATCACAATTTTAATCCTCTGTAGAGGGGATGCACCCCCGCTTCGGTAGCCCGACGACCTGCACACGAAGTTGAGCACTTTACGGCTGCACAGTTTAACGAGGACCAATACCGAACATCCTCGGTCCCTACGCAGACTGATCCAAGTGGTCACCCACCCGCACACTGACAGCAGCCAGTGATGCTTGACTTCGGCATCCCGTGAATGAATGTATTCTTCTGAACGTAATTTGGTTTGATTTAATTTAATATACAGCAGGCGTTGGGTTTTAATTTTTGCATTCATATCGACAATGTATTGATGAAATAATTGTCGACATTTTAAAATATGATTATCACCGTTTTGGAGAGTCATTAATCTATACGCATAATAATTCATTGCACTTACTTTCTTATTGGTTTCCTCGCCTGTTTGTGGATTTATGTTAAAAATGGTATTCATCGTCTCCTTGCCAAAATAAAATAGGATATTCCAATGCATCATAGGATTGTTTCTGAGACTCTTTAAACCATTTCTGCGATGAAGAATTATATCCCGGGAAGTAAATTCTTCGCCAACTATAACAATAGCCACCTAATCCAATGTTGGTGCATTGTATTTTCCTTTGTGGTGGCCAGCAGATGTTTTGTCAGCACTAAAAACAACTTTGTAATTATCGGATGGCATTTTGTCAAGGGCAGCTCTGAACTGCCTAAATAACTGATTACGTTGATCGATACATTTTTGTAATGTGGCAACAATTTCTTGTTTAGTGCCATTGTTTAACTGACAACGTTGATTGACTTGATCATTTGTGTTACCTATGAAATAAATCATAAATCTGTAGTAAAATTAATATATATATATCGAATTTTTAGAGACTCCATTACAAGTTTGAAAAATAGCTTCTACTTCATCATGATAAATTAAACATGAGTTCTTAAGAGACTTTTTGTATAATAAAAATAGCCCTCTGAGCATATTATTGAGACCATGATTTGTCTACTGCTTAAGGAATTGATAGATATGGCCAACACAAATTATAAAAATTTGAAAGGTATATTTATAGAAGAAAAACAACATCGATTTTACGAAAAAGATCGGATAAATCTTCTCAAATTCTTGCTTTCATTTCTTGTTCTCTCTGTCTTGAAATCTCTGTCTTGAATTTTCATCACGTTTTCGTTTAAGAAAATATTTTCGTCGACAGCTCCTCAAAAAACCATTTTATTTCTAGATTTCTTGAAGTAATAGCTTTTACTATTTCTAATTAGGAACAGTTGATCATTATTTAATTTTTCCATTATGACATTCAAATTATATGTCGTACTTGTAATAATAAGTTTTGGTATATTCAAGGATATTTTACTCTTCAGAAGTTACAAACTGGTTCTATTACCGGTTCTTTTCTTCTTCAGTTTACGAACAGTCTTTTTCACTTTGTTGGCACATGGACTATTATTGTCAATATATTATGATAGACATTTTTTTCAACAAAAGAAATCTCAATAATAAAACATTCGGGCTATAGTCTGTCAATAGAAAGAACTCCTATAGACATAAAGTCTATGGCTCTCTATTGCTATGGAAACAAGAAATTTAAAAGAGGGGAGTTTCACCCTCCCCCTACATGATCTCTTTCGCCAAACCCAGTCACATCTTGTCTTAAATATTGACCCGACAACCCTAATTTAGATAATCAAACCTCGTAACCATAGTCACCACTCCTTCTCTAGACGAGTCAAGAGGGGAGTTCTTTATATAGACAGACCATACCTATTTTTTCCTATTTGAAAAGGTTGCTAAGCACAATTAGGTTGAAGACTTGAAAGTGTTAGTAAATTTTATAATTTCCCTCCTCTTTTTTGATTCAATACATCAGATTTGTAATTATTGTCACTATATATAATCAATTTAAGCAAATGAGACCAAATAAACGTGAATTGAAAATTTTTAAATGCAAGCAAAATTTATCATAACCGAAATCGCTAGCACTGAGGAGTCAAGACTTCAGTAATTTGGTATATAGTAAAATTGATATTCTACCAATATCAAATCTCCTAATAATGCTATTATAAATCAGATAAATTGGGCTGATACTGAGTTAAGAAAGATTATTTATATCGTTGCACCAAATTAATAAAATATTTTGCAGATACAAATCTGTAAATTTTGACAAAATTTAGCTATTGTTTTCATAAGTTTTTTTAAGATTTATCAAATCTGAAAGGTAAATGAAAGCTAGTTGTAAATGAGTTTTGCAGAAACGTGTCTGCAAAAATCTTCNTATATATATATATATATATTAATTCTGTTCGTTGAGACATTTTGAAAGCAAGAATTTTCCCATCGGGTTTTCACCATGGAAATGTTAATGCTCGCTTGAAATAGACATTTTTCTTTTTCAAAACTCATACACAAAAAATAATCTATTTTTTTAATTGCAAAATTTAATGATATAAATAATATTTGAAAAGATAAAATATTATTTATGTTAAAGTGACCTCTGCCTCTCCGGTTAAACGGTCCCTGTTGTTAAAGAAAACATTTTTCTGCACTTTTTTCTTTAATTTAATGAAGGTACTAACTAATAGTGAGACTCAATTTTAATCACTTGAAGACCTAATCTTAAATATGCAAATTAATTCTAACTTATGAATTCAGTCAGACACTGAAATGTACTTTCTTTGAATATTCATACCTTACATCGAATAGATTTGGGTTCTTGATCTCCCAAAGTATGAATGAGAGTCTCAATCTAATGAATTGTTTTAACAGGAGAGAGGTTTGAAAGTTTGAGCCTTTTAATATTAATCTTTCTTTTTGCATATTTCATCACATCTCTGAAAATAAGGAAGTGGGTTAAAAAAATTCTTGCATTCAATTATAAAACTTGTTTATCCACGGCAATCTCATGCAAAATAATAATTTTTTTTCCTATTTAGTTATTATATTTTAGTGTTTAAACTACTGAAAATAGAAAAAAAATTGTCATAAGGTATACAAAATTTTTACACCAAATTAATCTAGGTAATCTTAGGTAATAAAATGTAAAATTTGAAGAGAATCGGTCAAATAATTCCAAAAAAATGAAAGTTAAAAAAAACACGTTCTATTGATTTCTTACTTATACTATTTCGATGATATTTTGCAGATCAGTTTAAGGATCCAAATTTGTCATAATAGGTAGGTTTATGCAGAGAAAAAAAAAACGTTTTTGTGTCTGATTTCGTAACTTAAAATATCGTAAGCACAAATTAATTTGCATATTCAAGATTAGGCCTTCAAACCATTAAGATTGAGTCCTAGTATGTGAATATACGATCAGTAAGTTAAAAATTATGAACATTTTTTTTGGTTTACTGTAATATCTAATTGAATGAATGTGGAGCTATGAAAAGGTAAGTATGTTTTTAATACATTGTTTCATATGTAACAATATCGCTTCTCCGAATAGTGCCTAGAACTGTAATAAAATAAGACATCTTCTTATAAAAAGATATTTTCTAAATTCATATTCAATTCAATTTTGGAGGATATTTACTAAATTCATGTCCAAGAGGTCGTGGGTTTGATCCCCACCGGCCGAAGACTCGCTGCATAGTAAATGGTGACCGATGCACGCTAAATCTGTCGAGTCACAAAGTCCTCCATGTTCCCATAGCAAATCATGCTTCTGGGGGTACTGATCCAGGATTTTCCTTGTCTTCTGGATTAGTTCAAAATTACAAGGCTACGGAGTAGGGTAGACGGATCATGGGTTAGAGTCCCCTTGCCATCAGCATAACAGCGGGAGGTTTTTGTGGTTTTCCTCTCCGTGACGCAAATGATAGTTAGTTCCATCAAAAAGTTCTCCACGAAGACAAATTTCTTTCAATACTTGATCCGGGAATTCCTTTGTCTTCTGGATTAGGTTCAAAATTACAAGGTTATGGAGTTGAGCATTAGTAATCCTAAACCGAAAATCGGGTCGGCTGTTCAACAACGGATATGAAACAAAATAAAATTCATAAACTTTTTAAATTTCCTTCAGTCGATCCGAACCAACAATTTGCGAATCTGGACTATCCCTTTTGTTGGACTAAACCCTTCCATTGTAATTGTGCTTATTAAGCTTTTATTTTAGATTTCATAATTTCATTTCAGATTTTCAGACGAAGAGGTAGCAAAACGAGATCCCAACGTATATCTTCCGTTTGGGCATGGACCCAGAAACTGCGTCGGAATGAGATTTTCACATTTAAGTTCCAAAGTGTGTCTGGTGTACATAATTAGCAGTTTTATTATTAAGTCATGCTCCCAAACCAAAGTAAGCTTAAACTTTAATTTTTTATGATTGTTATATTTTCGTTTTATTTACTGTAAAATTGAGATGTATGAATTTTATGTAAAGTGTAAAATGCTGTGACTCATTTGCAGCTAGTAACACCATAAACCTTTTTTAAGAACTGATGGGTTTCGTTATAACAAGTGGCAAGCAGCAAAATCTGTGGGCCATGTTGCTACAGGCTGAACTATATACTAGCAACTGGAACATATTTAATATAAGAAGAAAATAATTAAATAAGTTTTATCCGAAATCACAACTCAACCTATTTCATAACATCTCTGGAACTAATGAAGTGGGTTAAAAGAGTTCTTGCATACAATTATAAAACTTATTTATTCAAGGCAATATCCAGCAAAATAATACTTTTTTTTCCACATTTATTTATTGTATTTTATTATTTAAATTACTGAAGGTGGAAAAAAAATCGTTTCAAGGTATACAAATTCTTACATCAAATTAATCGCCGTTATAAAGTCTGAAAATATTAAAAAATAATTGGCTAGCAAAAGCATTAATAATGGTAAAAATATTAAAAAAATAACGGGCTAGCAAAAGCACGAATAAAATAAACTGAACACATAAAGAGATAAATAAAATAAAAAAGCAAGCGATAAAGTTAGAATGACAATTTTTAGAACAACAGAGTTGTTGGTTTTTAAGAGATTAGTTTTGTTTTGGAATTTGAGTTTTCTTATAACCTGTTATGAGTTTTTCACACTTGTTACTGTTTGTGAATAAAGGTTTTTATGTTGTAAAAAACAGAACTGTTATTCAGATAGTTCATGATACCTTGCACCGTCAACTAAATACCACAGCATCAACAGCTATCCTTCTAACTTATTGGATTGAAGATTGTGCCTCATAAATAACTTAAAGTGCCTGCTACAGTTAAGGCCTTATGGACAGTGCAAACTTCAATAAAGTAAACGAAAGCATAAAATTTAACTTCACATAAGAAGTGATTAATGAATTTAATTCATAAATTATAAAAATAAGCTTTGTTTGAAAATTAGCAACTTCTAACCAAAAGTTTGTTTGATTACTATAAATTCGTTTAAGTCTAGTAACGTAAATAATAATGCCTTTGAGCGCTTTAACACTAAACATACCAACATTTAATCTATACCTATTTCTACCGTAGTTGGTCAATTAACCGGACTTTATGTTTCTTGATTGAATGTATGAAATATGAATGTTATGAAGGAAATAAACTAAAAAACTTTATTATAATTAAACATAATTGTATATTGTCCATTTTTATGCATTACAAATACAAAGAATAAGAATTTTTAAATTCATTGCTCAACGCATTTTTAACATATACTGGGTGTTTCCATTGTACATTTTCCGCAAATATATTTCTTCTAATTATTATTATTTCTGTAATTCTTATAATTATTCTTATAATTATAAGAATATATAAGAATTATGAGAATTATAATTGTTATAATTAATATTATTTCCTCTAAGAACTTGTGCTGTCTTGATTGTTTCGACATTTTTCTGGGTAATTAGAAATGAAGTTAATTAGACAGTTAATTGGGTATAATATGAAAAAAAGCACAACTACTTCCACTTACTAGGAATAACATTTACCTTTTAGTTTAATTAATAAACTGAGTTTTAAATATGCTTACTAAATTCATAAACTTCGGTAAAACAACAATATAAATTATTTCCAAAGAAACTAGACTAATACAATTCCAACCTGGCGAGTAGCGACTTATAACAAGACACTTCGCTTGATGCTTTTACTTGTTGCTAGAAATCAGGTTCGCAGAAAATGCTGTTTACTAGTTAAATTTAGTAGGAATAACACGATCTGTGACGTAGGCTATAGTATACCCAATTAGAAATGAAGTAAAGCTATCAAAACAAAATATAAACTACTTACTTAAACATTTAGTTTCTGTCACTTTTTCTTACAAAAAAATGATAAATCTAAAATTTTAGATACTTTCTTGAAATTTGAATTCACGGATATTCCGATTGAATTAACTACGCAACAGTTTTTGCAGAAACGTGCAACTAATCGAATGCAATACGTTAAACGTTAAACACGCATTGCATCATAATTTCTGATCCGATATCCTTATAAAGAAATAAATTGTTTTCCCGGTCAAATGACCAGTTGTGTTAGAAATAGGTATATGAGAAGTATTATTCGGAACAAACGAAATACAAAAAAATAATAATAATAGCATATTAACTTTATATAATTGTTGGAAAAAGTCATGAAGTCAAATGTGCAAAAACGATCATACCATAACGGTCAATTGATCGGTTATGGTATGTTTAGTGTTAATACTGATGCATTTTGTAGGCATTAAAACTTTTTTGCCGTACTTATTATTTCTATCAGCAGCTTTTGTTCGGGTGCTGCTGTATTTTAAAGCAGTTTAGATGCAGTTTAATGGGTTTAAATGCTTTAAGTGCTTAAATACTCTGATTTTCTATTTGCTTGTTAGCGCCTGCTCAATAAACACTTCAAGAGTTTAAATTATTTCTATAATCAACTTAAAATATAATTATTTAATGCCTCTGTTCTTCAAGGCGAATTAACATGTATATTTTAATGTACTTTATGCTTGATTCTAATATTTTATTCTTATTTTAACATGCTGATTAGCCCTGCTAAAAACTTTGCACTATGTTAACAGTAAAACCTTTGAAGTTAGAAATTATTGGTGTATGAATATATGAAAATGCCATTTAAAGAACATGTCATGTTTTTATGCACTATATTTGCATTATTTTGCATTTTCAGGTTCCATTGGAGTTTGTCAAAGATTCTTACTTCACATTAAAGCCAAAAGATGTGACTGTTCAATTGGAAATTCGAAATGATTGTCCATTAATTTATACTTAAATATTACTGATAACGCTATGATTGTTTTAAATATCCCTCGTTCATTGTACTATTTTAATCAATAAATTTTGCAAGCCATAACTTGATCTTTCTTAAATCTCACTATAATCACGATTGCACACAGCAAAAGATACATTAATCAATCATTACGAGTTAGCGGTTGAAGCAGAAATTTAACGGAAGAGTTTACTTTTTCGGAGGGAGGGATAGGGGACTTTCAAATCTATGTGCATTTCTTAAGGCGAGAATTCCAAAGTGGCATAACCTTTCCGATTCTTTTCTTTACTACGATAGAAATCTCTTAAACTAAGTGAGATTTATTCTTATAACTTTTCTTTATTCCTTCAAAATAGTAGTGTAGTTACGTCACTCTAGAGCTTCATAATAGGCTAATGCAAACGGTCTGGCAAACATCCCATAGAACAATCGGAAAACATACCATCACAATTTTGAATCTCAGTGGAGGGAATGGCTCCCTTCATTTGGTAGCTTGACAATCTGTCCTAAACCGAGCCTTTTACGGTAGAACAGTTATCAATACCGCGCTCTCTCGACTCCTTTGCATGCTGAGCAGAGTTGTCTCTCCCGTACCCGCTCACTGGTTGTTGCCAATGATTCTTGACTTTGATGATCCACAAATAATCATGTTTCAACAGCGGGACTTCAGAACAATACAAAATGTCTCTTAAAAAAACTTTAGGGTTTCAAAGAATGAAACGTAATTCGACGTTTGAAAACCGTTAAATATTTAAAAAAAAAAAAAAAACTTAATCTGTTCCGAACTTTTTGAATTTTATTTAAACGTGTATTTATTTCTGCTATTGATCATAATTTGCATTGATTGGTAGGCTCTTCTTGAGAAAATATGGAAAATAATAGAAAATAATGACAAGAGAAGAAAGTTATTAAAAATATTTTTTAAAAGTATTTAAAAAAATATAATTTTTGATATCTAAGAGAAATAAAAAAAATTATGTATGCAAACCCCACTATAGTGAACCTTCAAGGGACCGAAGTGTCGGTTCACTATAACCGGGAGTTCACTATATCCGTTACGCAGGCAATATAACTAATGGTTTCTTAACTCCTCCCTTTTATTACACATTATTCAAATAATTGACTGAAAAATATTATGTAGCGCCAAAAATGTGCTATTTTTCATTACTCTTCGTCTTGCGTATGAAAAAATTAGTAATCTTTAGCTGATGAGCAATCCTCAACAACAGATATGGAAACACTTCCCGACTCTCAGATAATTTTTCCTGAATTTCTGTTATTCCGTGTAAAAACAATAAAGCTGTACAGTATCACCTGATAATTAAGATTTTACATGGAATCTTATAGTGCGTCTAATAATTGGGTATAATATAGCCTACGTCACAGGTTGTGTTGTTCCTACTAAATTTTACCCATGAACGGCATTTTCTGCGAGCCTAACTTCAAGCCACANATATATACAATATATATACAATATATATATATATATATATATAAATATATATACGCACTCATAGCCAAAAAATTAGCGCACCAAGGAGTCGTCAAAAAACGAAATTTTTCATATGTATTGACTACTTTGATATAGTAAATGATTAGAAAATCAAAGAATCTTTGATTTTCTAATCATTTACTTATATCAAAGTAGTCATTACGTATGTAAAATTTCGTTTCATTTTGACGACTCCTTCTTGATGCGCTAATTTTTTTGGCCATGAGTGTATATAGGAGGATTGCTTTTTAAAAAAAATATCTAATGTATCTAGTTTCACTTTTCGATCCCATGCATATTTCTCGAGATATTTGATTATTTAGAAACTTCTTTGCACCCTGTATATACAACATTATTCTCTGGCCCCAGAGGTATGTAAGGGAGTAGTACAGCACGTAATGGATCACTGAGATGAGTTTTCTATCTTACATCACGATAGCTATAGACATTATTTTAATACTTCTGCTGCCTACTATTCTGAGATGTCCCGAAGTCATATTTACGGTTATTGGCTGATGGACAGATTTTAAATTATTGCTGAAAAAAATGCTACGAGAGGGTTCACATATGTAGGATTGTTAGCTAAGCAAATACGATTATTTATTATATTAATTTTTTTAACTAAGAGAAAAATATTTTTTTTCATACGCACTTCATCTTTATGATTTCCCATTTTGTTTAAAAAAAAAAAAATAACTCAAAAAATTAAATTTTTCAAAACTATTTTAATGAAATTAATTGTTCTTGCTCTTACAGCATTTTTTTTTTAATATTACGTTTAAGTAGAATTTTATTAAGAGAAATTCTCTTACAACTTTAAAATATTTTAAACAAATTAATTCTTTGATATATTCCTATAGATGACGCCACCAAAAATTCATTTCTTCACTTTATCCTTTTGTGTTTCTTTTCAAGTGAGTAAATTGATTTCATCCATCAATTTTTTTTTGGAATTCATGTATGACATCACACTATATACGCGCTGAAATTTTCATGCAAGAGAATTTATTACGCAGTTATGCCTTCGAATATAAATTTTTTTATGCTGCACTTTTTTTAAAACTAAAATTAAGATCAAAATCAAGTAATGTTAAGTTTTCTCTAAGGAGACAGATGGCGCCACTAAAATTTTTATTTCCTAATTTCAATGATTTAATAACAAATCCAATCATCTGTAGAGAAATAAATACCTGGCTATAATTTATTTATATTTTACATAAAAAAAAAAAAAAAAANAAAAAAAAAAAAAAAAAAAAAAAAAAAAAAAAAAAAAAAAAAAAAAAAAAACTGAAGAAGTAGGTAAATTAAATTAGCTAAACAAAAATTTATATAAATTCTGATTACGTTTATTAAATTTTATAATTGTTGTTTAAATTCTTTGTTATTACCGAAGTATTTTATTTATTTGGTATTAGAGAATTTCCCGTTCTTCGAGATTTGTAGCAAAAATAAACAAATGAATAATTAAAAAAAAAAAAAAAATCCTAAATGATTTATGAGTTGGTACTGTAAGCTAGCACTCAGGAATGATGTTGTCGATCAAAGAACTGTAAAAACGTAATCGTCATTTACTGGTACCAACAACATTTAATGCTAATTCTATGAGGGAAAAAAAACATCTTTTGAACAAAAAGTCAAGCATCTAAATAACCTGATTTTTAAAAATGGGGTTAAAACTGCTCTTTAGGTTAAGTTAGGTTAAACACATAAAATCTTTCTTTTATTATTATTGATTATGCATGAGCTGTTATTTACAAAAAATGTCATTTACCTTTAACAACTTGATTTCTATTTTGTTTCTCTTCGTTATCAAAAGTCTAACCATAAAAAAAGTGCTGTTGTTTAGTAAAAAACGTGCTTATAAAAAAATGATAAAATTACTCACCGAATGAAGTAAAGTAAACAACTTTTCCTCAACTTTTCTTCTTTCTTTCATATTTACCAATTTCCAATTTTCATACATTAGAAATAGGTAAATGTTAAATGTTTCTTTAAATTAACTAATTAACTTCTTTAAATTAACTTCTTTAAATTTAAAAAACAGAAAATGTTTCTTTAAATTAATACTTTTTACACACAAAAAATAGCTGTTTTTACCCAGAAAAAATAGGAGCATAATGTTGCTGAATTATTATTTATACACCAAAAATATTTTCTAAGCTTAATTTTACCAATTCTTTTCACTCTTTTTAAAATTATTTTATAAATTTACACACTTTTCAATTGGCAAAGATATGTACTGCATATCTACACACAAGAGGAAATATCTTATAATAAAAATTTTCGCATGATAAAAAATTATCTAGTGTGCGAAAAGTGAAACATTTACACCCAGAACACGAAAGTTCAATAGGATAAAAAGAGAAAAATAATGAATAATTTATGTTATCTTGTTTATTTTTAATAAAAATAAAATTCTGATTGTATTATACAAATTGCATCGATTTCATATTAATTTATTAAAAAACCTGTAAGGGCATTTAAATGTTATTAATCCTTGTAATAATATGTAACTAGTAAATGATAGTTAAATTATTGTTCAAAATTATTTTACTCGCCTGTTTCTTTTTTAATAAAAAGCATTTATGTATTAAAACCTATTTGGAATCCTTTCACATTATTTTATGTCATCCTTTAAGTGTATTTACATTATTTCAAACCAAGTGCAAAGTTTATTATTCCAAATCATTATAGTTCTGATATTACCAAGGTATTTTTTCCCCAATGAAATTTATATATTTCTAACAAATAATAAATTACAGATGAAAATCATCATTACGATGTAGGTATAAAATATTAGCGGTTATTTCTTCTTTAGTAGTAGTTTAATTTTATTTGGATTTGAAATTTGTCCGAAAATCTGCATTCAATGATGTTCCTATTTCATTAAATCACCTACCACAGTTAGCTTCGTTTTGTAATATCCATACCTCTAAAACAATGAACTAAGATTTTTTTTAACAATAATGTGAAATTTTTCTAACAGTTGCGAGTTTTATAAACAGTTATTTCTGACTGCTAGATTAGTTTTGGTACTTAGTCCGCCAGCGTTTGTAAGATTGAGAAACGCTTATGAAGTAATATATCCATATATTTCTTTCATGTGGCACCATTAATGCGTGTGTTTCTCACTATCTATTGGCAGCACTATAGTCATTTATAGTTATTATTCATTTTAAGGTTGTCTTAAGTAATAATTGAAGTATAGTTGAATAGTTAGTGGCCAGTGCTTAAATCTGGATCTAAAGTCAAACTAAGGTGCTCTTTTTAAAGCTTAAGTGGTAGGTAAGAGAGGGAATTATCTACTTGATCTTAACTAATATGTACTATCACATTTTTCACATAGATTATTTTCGGAAATACACTTTTAATACAAGCACTAATAGGTTGAGGAATTTTTTACGAGGGGGAACTTGGAATAATACCTTAAAAGGAGAAAAAAAATACATCCATTGTCAGATGAAATTGAAAAAAAAAAAAAAAAACTGTTTGAAAATACAAGCTGTCCCCAATGCAATATACTTAACTCTCTAGCTCAAGAAGTTACAATTCAAGAGACGTTGCGGGTTATGTGCATTATTTTTAATGCAGCATTGAACATTTCATGTAAAATTAATTTTGAAAACTAGATAATTCTATGTAAAATCTATATTAGTTTACTTGATTTTTTAATATGTGCTTGCATTCCAGCAAAGGAATTTATGTCGAAATTGAGGATCACAAATAAATTTTTTTAATCCTGCACAAAATATAGAATAAAATAATAAGTAAATAAAAAATATAAATAAACAAATTTTTTTTTTTGATTTTTGTTTTCATCTAAGCTACAAAACCATTCCCAAATGCAATAGAACTTGCTAAATTCAAATATCTAATCCTCAAGCACAATTCAAAAAGGGTGTCACCGTATTTTCAGCGGTTTTAAATAACCGTAAGTAATGGGGATCATACGTACAAGGCGAAAATATACAATTATATTAATATTACGCACTAATAGCAATTTGTCAGAAACATTTTGCCTCATTCGCCTTGACTGCGCCTGACATTTTAAGCAAGCACATATTTAACATTGTTATTTCCCAAGCAGATACAAAACTAAAATCTATATGAACTAATGCGTTAAATGTGTGTTTGTGGTTAATGCATATGCATGAGGGGCTATTATTGTGCGTGGGACACCCGCTGATTTCCCAACGAAACAAACAGGTCCTACTTTGTCCTTCCAGAGAAGAACCCATCAGTCTTTTATTCATTTCACATTTCTGAAAAAACGAGAATAATTTTGCAAATCATATCTGTAATTAATAGAAAGAAATCTCGTTTATTGTCCGAGGACGGAGGCCTGCAGTGGGCAGGCACAGCTTATAAAGAGTTCAGGGTTTTCTGTCTAATCGCATGATTTCCAAGCACTCAATTGGATTGTAAGACGAATATTAACCTTTCATAAGTCCGACAAGGATATTTAATTTGTAAAGAGGATAGGATTGGGTGTTTAACCAATCAAGCAATTATGTGTTTATGAAAAGTGGATACTTTTTTGTAAGCTTTCTTTGGATAGAAAGTTCGTTAATTGATGTCCAAGGTTTTAAACTGAAGGTAGGTTTGAAAAGAATGAATTAATTATTACGAGCTTTATGGTAGCTACTTGCCATGGGAAAAAAAATGATAATTATCACATTGTTTGAGACGATGCACCGTAGAAAATAATTTAATGAAGGAAAAGAAAAATTGGTAGATCATTCATTTACAATTCTACTCGAAATTTCTACGTAAAAAAGACAATCTATTTTCATAAAAACATTAATACCAAATACACCAAGTTATATATATATATATATA
>NC_092210.1:26644017-26758297 GCF_043381705.1 Parasteatoda tepidariorum
TATATATATATGTATATATATATATATATATATATACTCTTATGAAATTATAAATGCATAATTATGCATGATTATGAATTATATGAAGTCCGATAATTTTACTAACAATGTTGCACGTGTTTGAGATAATTTAATTTTCCGTTATTTATTAATTTCGTTTTTAAATGTCGGACCACATCGATGCAAGATTCGAATATATATTTTAAATATATTACAAATGGCTTTGTTTTGCAACGCGTAAAAAAGTATCCCAACAACAAACCGACTATGGGCCAGAGATTGTGAGAAATTAAAGCTCCACAATTTCTTGACTAACGACATGGTTTCGGCAATGTGGTCAGCATAGAGCACAAGCCACCTTTATTTTCCTGTCAAGCTGGTCCCCACAATCTGAAGCTGGGTGGGCGGTACAAAGAATCGAACCGCAGTTCCTTTACATTGACAGCTCATTGCCTATAACTAATAAACAATCTCGTGTGCAATGTGTAGTTTTTATTAAATAATTGTTAACAATAAAGAAATCTTGCTCTCATTATTAACATTTTAAAAAAATGAACTGGTTCCCTTTGACTACGCGCTTGATCACCTTTGAAAAGTATCCTTATAACATATAAACTTGAATGGTAACCAACCCATAACCGTAACTGAATGTAGTAATTATTCAAGCCCTCCTCTAAATCTAACATAGTATTTAATTTTAAAAATACATAGATTAAATTTCTTCCTTCTAGCTGTTACCCACGGCTTTGCCAGAGCGGAAATACTTTGATTTCAATTTTAACTCTTTTCCTGAGCTATCAGCGATATTGTCTAAGTTCTTTATATATTAAATTTTTGTAATAATTTAAAATTTCTGCAGCAGCTATTATATCTTCCAAACCATAGTAAATATGAGTTCTGTACATTTCAGCGTAGGCTGCAGAAGTATTAAAATTATCCATCTCTGTCGTGAGAAGATAGAAAACTCTACTACTTTTTCTAAAACTGTATAAGTTGGAAATTGTACTACTTGCTGTACTACTTTCTCACGCACCGCTCGATTCATAACTTGAGTATGGTACAATATACATGCTATTGCTTGAAGAAAAAGGCCAGCTCTATCATCAATAATTGGCAGGATAGTACGCAACACAATAGCCCCTTTTATGTTTAAAATTTCTACAGAAATTTCGAAAGGTTCAAAAATTAAATCTAAAAACAATAACGTTAAAATTTAAAAAATATTTCTGAATAAAATGAAGAAAAAGAATAAATATGAATTTTTGTAAGAAGTGTGATTATGTAAATGGTAAAAATTTCTTACATTCGAAGTGTAAAAATATTTATTTCGAACTAAATGGTTCATCATGAACTACATGCTTCATTGAACAAAAATGGCCAAAAAAGTAATTTATCGTACATGAATCAACTAGATGAGAAAAGTCATAGTTATTGTCTCTTAGGACAAAGTATTGCAAACTACGAAACGAAAGCCAGAATCTCTAATCCGGACTGGTAATAAATTTTTTTTTGTTTGAAGAAATGTTGTTAAATTTGTCTAAAATAACTTTGAATAAGTTATATACTGTCCAATCATAACTGTCTCACTCTCTAGTCACAACCGATTTTAACAACAGTATGATAAACTTGTTTGTTTGCATCTGAGTCAAAATATCAAAAATTAGGCTAGAGCTTCGATAATGTTTAAGATAACCCCAAAATTGGGAGTAGATGTTTTTCTAAGATTTCGAAAGCTTAGGGGAAAACCCCCTAATTAACGATTTGCAGATAAGATCTTGGAACTTTGTGCACTGAGAATAAAAAATATAGTCAAATCTAAGAATATGGTAACATTTAACAAGTTTTTGATCCTATGGGGACTCCATAAGGCTCGGCAATTTTGATCGAAGTGCTTTGGTAATGATTTTGGTAAAATTAACACTAAAATAAGAAACAAAATTAGGTAAATGTGGTAAAACTTGGTTATTTTATTATTCTACCTTAAAGTATGGCATATCAATATAAAAACCATTTTTCGGTTAAATTTAATTTTCAGTTCTGTATTTTTTTACTAAATGCGTGGTAATTAATAATTATTATTTTGAAATTCAGATTTTCAGATAAAATGCTACCATGTTAACGAAAAGCACCACATACTTGGGTTTCTATAGCAAAAAATGTGGGCTTTATTTATTATTTTCTTAACCAGAAATGACACTACCATACAGTGTGGTAATTTAACCAGAATTTTTTTTCTCAATGGTAAGGAGTCCATAAAGTTCTTGGACTGAAAGGTTTGGAGACCGTTATCTTGGAATAAATAATTTGTTCTGCAATCTCAAGATCTTTTAAAAGTTCTTTTTCATTCTTCCTTTTTAAGGAACATTTGTAAAATATTGAGAACGAAATTTCTGAATTTCTTTTATGCAACTTACTCTGCAATTCAAAAGGAAAGAAAATATATATATATCGTCATAATTTACCCTAATTGATCAACTTCCACAGTTCACTTAATCTCCGAAATTCACCAGATACAATCTTGGGCAAACTAGCTTCTTTTTGTTTTGCTTAAAGAAAAAACCAAACAACTTGCTAAAGAGCTTTCCGAAATTTACGTTAAATTCTGTCCGCTCCCTTACGTATGATCTAAAGTAACTGTCCAGGGACTCGTGTTTCTATTTTTCTTATTTATTATTTTTTTTTCTTTTACGAATCTACGTATCTTAACGTTTTGTTAACGTTATTAACATACTGTTCATTGCTGTTAATGTTGTTTTTTGCGTAAGCTCACCTTAAAATTAACAACATGAACATTACAGATAAATCAAGATTATCACCAATGCCAACACAAAATGAGGAGAAAGGATTCGTTATTTTTAAATATTGTGAATGAATCGTGCGATATTACAACAATTGTTTGGTTTAATAAACAAAAAATATTGGTTTATTTTTAAAGTTATGGTAGTCTGACTGGTGACTGGTCCATTAAACGCTAAATATTTTTCCGCTGCTTAAAATTATGGAATATATTTACTGGTATATTAACTGGTATATTTACTTGTATATAATATATTTACTTGCGTACAATATAGTTCGAAGAAGTTTAACTTCCATAACATTCATGTTCATTGCAAAAGTTTGTTTTGATTTTGTAATCGGTGCAAGGAAGATGATATTCCACTACGTTAGCGTTCATAACTTACGGAGTTTTGAAAAATTACTTATTTTCATTCGCGTAATTTTGATATTTCTTCCACTGCCCATGCGTACTTTAAAAGAATAGACACATGGGGAACTTCAAGTGCTTCTGGGCAATTATGCAAATCTTGAGCATGGAATGCAATGTAAAAGTGCGAAATCTTTCTATTATTCGATACCTAATGCTCTAAATAAAATTTACATGAGCACCATTATTAGATTATAAATTTAGAAATGCTTAAAAATAAAGCTATAATGCCTATTCACTTAAATTGCCTACTTTTAAATGTTTAAAATGACCTAGACAATCGAAATATTTGGAGATTTATATCATTATGTAACCAACTCATCCATGATAGCCTTTCCAATTCTTCATTGAGCTTAAATCCTTGACAACTATTCAAAGTCAAGGTTTATATTCATAACTATTATTAAAACAAATTAGTAAGCCTTAAATTACAGTGAAGATAAGGTTTATATTTTCTTTTTTGTTTTCTTTTTTGAAAATTCTGCTCTGAAAAATCACAGCAGAGCAGGTTTCAATGTCTTCAAAAACCTTGGCTGCTTATTTATAAACTAGGAGCGTTTTCCGATATAATATCTTTAACCTTCGATCATTTTTTAAAGCCAACACTTTAGTTCAATTTTAGAATGAATTCAAGAAAAAATTCACTAAATAAATATTGATAAAATGTTATCACAATAATTAAGTCTTTACGAAATTTTCCTCAGATTTAATTAATGACACTGCTTTATTCTTTCGCATTTGAAAGTAGTTAAAAAAGAATTAAGCCAGAATATTATGCAATATCCTGCATTGAAATTGCCAGTTTTATAGTTGTACTAATTCTTTTTATCATGAAACGAAATATGTATTCAATTGTCTTAATCTTTTGAGATTTGGAACTTAGTAATTCGGTCTTGATTCGATAGAACTTAAGTCTATCTATTAATTATAAATTTATATTTTTGTTGTTAATGACAGAGTACATCGAAGAAACGAAATTATAAAAAAATAAGCTTTTAATCAAAATTTTTAATTACTTTGAAATAAAATTCTAAAAAGTAAAAGAAAAAAGGCGGAATTTTCCCAACACACAATAACTTTATAAACTGTGCACGTGCTGATTGTATAATTGCTAATTATGTTGTTAAATTATGCCTCTTTTGTTAAAGGACTTAAATGTAGAGTTCTATGGTACAGCAGTAAAAAAAGACGATACTGACGTGGAAAGTACGCATCGGTAAAATTCCTATTCAGACAAACAAAATTAAGCTTAAATTAAAAAGCATGGTTGAAAACCTAGGATAAGGATAAAATTAGCTGCCATTTCTGCCCTTGGAGTAAAATATGTCCCATAAATGTTATGGTAAAATTACTTTTAAATTCACAGGAATTCTCTGTTCATGTGGATGTAGGGCACACCGGTTAGCATTTCCGCCTTTTTCCGATACATTTTATACAGGGTTATTCATAATTCCCTCCGCCTGTAAACGCCATTTTCTTTACTACAACTGGCTTCAGTGGAACATGTTACTGCCATCTACCGGCAACTGCTTAAATTAAAACTTGAATACCTTCGGAATAATTTCATATGTTCTTTTTTGCAATATTCGTCTTCGTTTTTTTACTATAACGCTTCGAAACCCTGGAGGGAATTATGAATAACCCTGTATAAGGTAGAGGGCAATCTCTAAATTACCTTTTTAAAACTGTGGATAACTAATTAGTATGTCTTATTCAATTTAAAAATAATCATTTTTTAAATTTAAATTAATTCTTTTTTAAAAAAAATTGAATTTTTAAAAAAAATGTAATTAAAAATTTTTGATGAACTTACTGATTATTTTACTAATCAATAATTTGTGTTATTATTGTAAAAAAATGATACATTGCTGTACTTGTTAAAAAAGACAAAAACAAAGATTACTTGACTATTTATTATTTAACTAGAAAATGGCTTAATTGAAAACGCAAATTTATTTGGTAATACATTTTGATTAAGATTACACGTAAAGAAAAAAGATAAAAAGTAGAGTGAGGCACAAGATGTTTCAGTTCAGTAATAAATATTTCTTTTAAATTTTTTTTTTTTCTTTCATTTTTCTTCTGCGTAATAATATACTTTCGTTTCTATTTTTATAGTTAAACTTAATAGAAATATACATTAATTATTACAAAAAAAATCTGGTAGTTCATTAAAAGATTTAAATTAAATTTTTTGTAGAAAAAAAATAGTCCATATACTTTGATTAAAAATTACAAAAAAAATTGATATTGCTTTTTTTTAATTTTTTATTTAAAGGAAAATAATTTAAAACAAAAGAATTAAATTCAGAAAAATAACTTATAAAGTTAGCAAAACATATTAAGTAGCTATCCACACTTTTTGGAAGGTAAAATTTAGAGATAAAATTCAAATATGACAGATAAGAATAGAACTCCCAACCTTTCTGGTAAAAATTCGAAGAGCCTGACCGTTGTGCCACACGTTCACACGGATGAATACGTTTTGTTAATTTTAAACTAAATTGACTGACACTTTTATTGGAGCATATGTTACCCCACCAGCAGAGGGGAGTGCATATTTTTACCCTATCCGAGTGCATATTTTTACCCTATCTAATGTTTTTTTAGTGATAAAAGCATTCCTTACCTTGATTTATTAAGGACAATTTCTATTGCCCAGTCCGGTATCCAATACCTAAACTATTATTTTTTTTAAAGTTAAGTGCAACTGCTGGGTATTCCCTACATTTGTGTTATACCTAATGTACTGAAATTCGGTATTTTTATAATAATATCCATCGATTACTAATGATGACCACGTAACCCAGTGGCTAAAAAGCAAACCAAATAAGCTCGTTACACGTAATCTTCTTTTTTTTCTTTTTCCAATGAGCTGCACAAGTGCGCATACATGAGCAGACCTAGTGCATTCTCCAAAAGTGGTATCCACCTTTTCAGGACCACCACAATGGGTGAGATACCGTTGGCCATGTTAATTTGGACGTCTAGTTTCTGCCACACTAGATGGCAGCACAGAGACTCTTATGTGGATGCTAAAGTGCACTAGGAATTTAATTTTGCCGAAAATGCCAAGAGACAATAAGGCACTCCATGGATCTTTTACATGCCGCATAATCATACTACATGGTGGCTGAGGATTTTCTTTATCCCGAAAATCCGGTGTCTGGGCCGGGGATCGAACCCGCAGACTTGGACTCAGAAGGCCGACGACAAAACTCTTCTTTGTTTCTGTATAAAACTATCAAATATTTATTATATATCAATCTTTGAAAGCAATAACAATAATAGAAATAGGGCCACAAATTGTCCTATTACATATAGGTCTCATTTTTACATAAAATTGTTAATTAGTACTGTTTGCACATAGGTACTTACGAAATTATTGGGATAGTTGCATTTTTATCCATCAATACATTGCTAAAAAACACTGTCCCAAACAGTTGTAAAATGTGGCGTACAATGTTTTTTTATATATAGTTTGATTCTTTTAAAATCACAATTTGAGATTCGCTGACTGTGAAGCAAATAATAATTGAACTGGTGGTGGCTGAAGGAAGAGAACGTTCAGGTTAGAATCCCAGTGGTGGCTGATTGATACGAATTCTGCTTCCAGTTTGCACCGACCACATTGCTAATGTAAAATATTATCTGCGGTAGATGGATCATGGGTTAGAATCCCCTTGCCGTCAGGATAACCGCAGGAATTTTTTCTCTCCATGTAACGGAAATGTGTGTTAGTTCCATCAAGAAGGCTAGTTCCACCAAATGCTTGATTCAGAAGTTCCCTTGTATTCTGGGTTGGGTTTAAAATTACAAGTCTACGGAATTGAACATTAGTAGTGGTGAACTCAGAGTTGAGTCGACTGTTCAATGCCGGTCATGAAATAAATGGGTTGGTAAGAAAAAAAATCTTCTTAAGATTGATCTTAGTTTGAAACTCTTATTTCTTTCTTCTATCCATTGATTTAAAGACTTTTTATTTAATTAGATATTATAAAATGAACCTTGATTTAACAAAACTTTAAAACAAAGCAATACCCTTACAAATTTTGAACAATAACTAATTCTTTGTATTTCATTTTTTTTTTAAATTTAACACTTAATAACTTTTTTAGCTTTTGATGGAAAAGAAATCTGCTTTCAACTCTCTTAAATTCAGATTTAGAAAAAAAAAAATCAAGTTAATACATAATTGGTATTTGCGTTAAAAATAATGTGTATGTTTATATTCAAAAACATTTTTTTTAAATTTTATCCATATACATGAATATTCTTTTAATACCCGAGCTTTTAATAGATGAAGCTTAAAAGAAAGTACACTCATAAATGCTATGTTTTTTACTAAAATATTCAATTAATTATTCAATTAATTCATTTTATTAAACAATTAAACTTAATTATTTATTTAATTATTATATAAAAATGGTAACTTTTAGTTTTTAGCGTAAGTCAAAGCAAATCTGAGTAGGATATACAGCTATACAAGGGACATACAAATCTCTATAGGATATACAACTATGTTGTTGTCTTATGCCACTTGCCAATACTAATAAGCCTATTTTAAGGTAGAAGGGTGCGCTTCTTCTTATTTTCCAGTGGAGCTATCTAAGGCCAGGAATTCGACATCTTCCACACGCATACGTCACAACCAGTTTTACAAAGAGGACACATTCACACTCCAATCGTAATTTTGATCTGAGAAAGGGCATGATCAATCTCCGATCCTGTTACCAGTATTGATTTGTTATGAGAACTTGGAGGACTTTGTGACTCCGACAGATAGAACTCACAGGCGGGGATAGAACTCACAACCTCTTGGACACGGGTCCAATGCCCTACGAACCAGGCTATCGCCCCTCATATACAACTAAGCAGAGAATATATAAATCACAATAGGGTATTCAATTATGCGGAGGATATACACATTTCAGTACGATATATAACTGCATTCATGATATGCATTCATGAAGAGGATATACAATCAGTAGGATATATAACTATGCAAATGATATGTAAATGTCAGTAGGATATTTCACTGTAAATGTTATTTCCTTTGAATTCGGTTGTACAGAAAAAGACTTTGAGCTGAAAAGAATCAGAAAATGGCGGGAATTAAGAAATTTGATAGAAATGAAGAAAATCCATCATTAAGGAATATTTGTAGAGGGTAATCTGTCCGCTAATGCTTTTTTATTGAAATAAATAAGGAATTATGCATGCAAAAAAATCATAAAATAATATTTGAGAGCACATTAAGAATTACAGGAATATATGATTTAATTAAGTGAGTGTGTTCTGAATGTTTTTTCACAATTTACATTTTGTGAAGAAAAAAAAAACTTAGAGCAATTCTTTGTTGATAGATGATACATTTTGCCATAAAATAATCTTACATATTCAAACAAAACGCGCATTTCAAAAATATTACGAGGTTATTATCTACATATTTCATTAAATAAAATTATCATTAAAAAATTAATTCATAGCACCCAAATCACGTGATCATTTTCCTTGGGAAATGGAAACGCTTATGAATGGTTATTCCACGGCATTAGCAAAGTATGAGGAAAGAATAGTGATGTTTCGCAGTCCAGTGTGACGTCACAAAATTTAACGATGATGTCACAAAGCGAAACAAACTTTTTTTTTCTCCATTCAGTTGTAGTCAGGTCGCCAAAAGGTTCTGTTCTACCTACCTGTTCCTCAATCTTATTTTTATTCCTTGCCAATATCACTTCCTTCTTCCAAAACACAAACTAGGCATGTTAGCGATAGACTCTCAAACCGCAGACTCTAACATATCATTTCTCGCCAATATTTTAATTGCAGCGTAAAATTTTTTCACTTAATTTATATTTGGAAGGAAAACATTTGTGTGAAGGAATTTCTTTTTATTTTATACTGATTGGACTGTTTTGTATATGTGTGCGACTTGTATTATATAAGCACAGTTTTTGGTGATTAAGTACCCGGTGGATTATTATTGGTGCTTAGTGGGGTGCTTTGGAAAGGCATGAAGTGTGATATCAACTGGATTTTGTGGGATTTCTTCAGATTATTAGTTTTTCTGTTTCTAATTTCATCTGCGGGTACTTCAAACAAAAATGAAGGTAAGCCATTCTGTTTGCTGTCTCAAATATTAGCTTTTAAATGTATTGTATAAAAAATTATAAGTTATTTAAATTTATAACTTATTTAATCTCACTGATTCTTAAATATTTTTTAAACTTCAGTCTTAAGTTTATGAGTTGAAATTTTTTTTCAAACAATATACGAATGTTGTCCCAATAACAAATAACGTTAAAATTTTTTAACTTCAAGCAAAAATTAAGGTAAGCCATGATGATTGCTGTTTCAAATATTAAATTTTAAATGTATTTTGTAAAAAACTATAAATTATTTTAATTTTTTACTTATTTAATCTTATTGATACTTAAAATTCTTAATTCATTTTTACACTTTAGTTTCAAGTTTATTAGGTAAAATTTATTATTAAACAGTACACGAATGTTGTGCCAATAACACGGAACATTGTAATTTTTATGCTGAAAATACTCCAAACAATTTCAACTAATTTACATAACAAGCATCAAAGACCCTTTAAGTAAATGAAAAATTTTTAAATCCAATTTATTTAATTCATGCATAAGAGGAAATTTTTGATTTCTTGCATAATCTAGTAACAGTTACCTATAGAATGAAATTGATTGTTAATAATATGATTCCAAATGACCAGAAATCTGAACATTTCATAATATGATTCTAGTTCGGGACTTAGTAGACAATGAGTTTAATTTTGAATTATGCTATAGGTATGAATGCAGATAAATAATATTTTTATAAGTCATGATCTTTTTGTATCTCTAACATTATATGATAAATAAGAAATTAAATTTAAGCAAGTTAAAAAAATTGCTTTTTAAAAAAAATCAAACGTTTTAATGTTGTGGTTTTGGATTTTTTTTTTAAATTTAGTACATAAGGATCATTTTGATGAAATTAAATTTGTTTTACAAACTATGAATTATTTTTTACTCTAAATTTAAAAATAGTTTGAAAAAAAATTGAAGAAAGAGTTTTAGTTAAGTTTTTTTTAAATTAAAATTTCTTTTTTAAAACTAAATTTTAAAATTACTTGAAAAAATTGAGGAATGAGTTTTGTATAGTATAATGCGTTTAATGCAACGGAAAATCAATTTTGTTTTACTAAAATATTTTAAACAATAATTGAGCTCGTTGTTGAAGTAAGTCTTAGAAGGAAAAAGTTTTAATCCATTCAACAAGAAGACAAAATAATGTGAGCGCTACTTACAGATATAGTAATTTTTTTTCTCAGTGCAGTAGGCATTGAAAATCTTACGTGTCAAACATATTTAAATTTTAAGAAGACACATAATCAAAGCTTTCAACATAAACATTTAATTCAATATTGATAAAAATAGTAGTATCCAAGTAAAAGTTGTATTTAACTGTATTTTTTTCTTCCAATAGCACAAATATATAAACAAGTAAAAAAGTTTCAAGTCTAATAAAAATCTTTTAAAATTGACATGCATATTCAAACTTTATTTATACATTTACTGGAAAATATTTTCAATGAATATAATTTTAAAAACAACAAAATTTTATAAAATTTCTATTATTCAAAGAATCATATCCATACAAAACTTGATAGTTCATGTTCTATATGAGTACAAGCTTGAAAACTTTGATTAAAATATGCTTATTGGTTTGATTTATATATTTTCTCCTTGCAATACTGAATTGAAAGAGAACACCTTCTTATTATTAGTTAATTAAATTTCAACCAATTTAATTATAAACTTGAAAGCTTTGATGAAAAAATGCTTATTGGTTTGATTTAAAAATTGTTTTTCAAGCTACTGTATTGAAATAAAACACCATTTCTTAAAATTAATCAATAGACTTTAAATCAATTTAATTAGAAACTTGAAAACTTTGATTAAATATGATTATTGGTTTGATTTATGTATTTTTTCCCGAACTACACTGCATTGAAAGCGAGCACTTTTTCTTAAATTTAATCAATTCAATTTCAATCAGTTTAATTATAAAATTTAAATTTTAAATTTAGCTTATTGTATTATAATTTAAAGCACCATGAAAGAGGGCAATTTATTCAAACATTGCAATATATTCAAAAATTGCAATAAAAATTAAGCTTCACATAATTTTTTTTTCTTAAATTTAAATTCTTCGTGGATAAAAAAATAAAATCAGTAATTAAAAAAAGATTTATGTGGATTATACATTAGAAATGTATAAGGAGCTTTATCTTTTTCGTATAGAGTTATGAAGTCTATTATAATTAATAAAGTAAACAGTAATCTACAGAAGAATGGCGACTTCTGTTGCATTGGATGTACAGTGCGCAAAATAGATAAACGGACTCAATACTTTTGATCTAATCGGATCATGGCGTTCTAAGACTCAATTTTAATGATTCGCGGGCATGATCTCAAATATGTTAATTAGTGCAGACGATATTTTAAGTTATGAAATCAGGCACAAGAACATACTTTCTCTAAATAAACATATCTTTTTTTTACGGATTCGGGTTTCTGACCCCCAAGATATGGGGGGTGTAGCCTCAATCTCGGAAATAGGGTCCCCATAGTTTGATCAGGACAGTGGATCAATATTTGGTCCCCTTAATGAAATTTTTTTTTCTCCGTATTTCGTAATCTCGAACTTTTTAAGTGAATTGAAAAATTCTTGAACACAATTATAAAATTTGCTTATCCGAAGATAGTTCTATGCAAGAAAAAAATTTTCGTGAGTATTTGAGTATTTATTATTTTTTATTGTTCTATGCAAGAAAAAAATTTTCGTGAGTATTTGAGTATTTATTATTTTTTATTATTTTATTTTATACTGATCAAAAAAGTTACGTATACAGTTTTTATATCATTTTATAGAATGCAATTTTAGATGACAGAATTAAAAATTTAAACGAAATCGGACAAGTAGTTTCTAAAAAACAATATTTTGCGAAAGTCGTATCTTTAAAATTAGATTTTTCAAAACTATTCGACCAATTTTGCTCAAGTTTTGTTTTTGCCAAAAAAAAAAAATTATGTTTATTCGGAGAAAGCACGTTTTTTTGTCTGATTTTGGAAAAATATCGTCTGCGCTAATTAATCAGCATACCGATCATTAGACCAAAAGTTATTCAGTGTGATCTACTTTTATTTTTGAGTACTTTATGGGAAAAAAAAGGCTGATTGTGTAGGGAGCGTTTGTTTCTAAAAGATGTACTTCCAAACATTGTATTTTCAGAGGTGAACGATTTTTTTATTAGTTTGTTGTCTCGTTGCCAAATGAAACTTTTTTTTTATGGTTTAGGGGACAAAAATATGATATTTTACTGCTTTTTTTTTTAAAACCAGTAAACTTTACATTGATAGCTGTCTTGTTATTCTTCATTGCTCTGAGGGAACAATGTTTCCTCTTGGTATTCATAAAATAAAAATTAACAAAATTTTGAATTAAACTTACGAATCAAAATCAACTGTCGCCACCAGACACAAGGCGACTAATTATAACAAATGGACACAAAAATGTTTAGGAGTCTCCACCCAAGAGCCATTTTCTTCTTGTCTAAAGGGTACTTATGCGCATTTTATTTCCAGTTTCAATAAATATGGAATTATTTTGAAAAGATTATAATATTCTGAAAATTACGTTATTTTACGCTTGTCTTTTTTTTTCTTTCTATTTTTATTTTAGAAGTGAAATCTGTAATATTTAACCACATTCTTAGAAATGCTTCAAAAAATGCCTTATATTTATAATATCAAATCATTTTAATTATTTCGTATTTTTAAAAGCTGTTAAGAATACAAATGCCCCCTGCCATTAGCAAAATTTCCTAGTTTTACCATACAGTATTATGTAAGGGACATTCAGAAATCTACCTGATTACGAAAGTGTCATAAGAAAACAAAACATTTTTTAGTATTATTTTTTTATATATTAATAATAGTAATTAAATACTAGAACGAAATGCGAAATCGAGCTAAAATTAGTCTACGGAAAAGACGATGCTTTGAAATGCCTTAAACACGTACGAAATGTAAAATTTTTTTAATTTTATTTTTTAACCGTTGTTCAATAGTCGACCCAATTTGGGTTAACTACTACTAATGTTGAACTCCTTAGCCTTATAATTTTGAGCCCTGTCCGGGAAGACAAGGGAACTCCTGGATCAAATATTGGGAGAAATTTGCCTTCGGGGAGAATTTTTTGAGGGGACTAACCCGCTTTTGCGCATTAGAGGAAAACCTCACACGTTTAGCCAGGGGGCAATATTGTTGTAATTATTGCCACAAAACTACCGATAATCGGATAAGTGTTGCTTAGAGTGAGAATATGTTTTGTTGTCATTGCGTATGCTATTCACGCGAAAATGTTTCTTTTCGTGAATGCACAAATTATTTGCGAGAAAATAAATCTCATGCATGGTAATGTTGTTTGAATCTAACTAGACTTGATTTATTTCTGGATTAGGAGGCAAACAGTTGTGTCATATTGTTGCGACACTTGTTTATAGGCTATCGGCCGAAGCTGGCCGTATGTGTTACTCAATGATCCTGGCTGTTTCAGAACACAGTTCATACTTAAATTAATACTTGGGGTACGTTTCCTTTGCAATCAAACTGGCCATGAGGGGTTTTTGTATTTCCATATAACTCAATGTAGGTTTGTTTCGTTGAAAGATCTTAAAAGAATGTAATTTTTTACTACAAGTTTCCATGTTTTCTGAGTTGAGCATTAGTAGTTGCAAATCACGTGTTTAAGGCTGGTAATAAAATGATATGAGTGGCTTTGTTCTAAGTCATGTTTATTGTCTTACATGAATGAAGCACAATTACATGTTGTTTATTCCTAAACGTTTTAGTTCCCGGAACTCAAACCTGCGACCTTCTCTTTTTCTTAATTCAAAATCTTGTTCTTTAAGTCACTTCTTACAAATAAATGGTCACTCTTTTCTAAATGAATGTTTTCCTAAATAAATTACGCTTTTATAAAAAGAAATATTTCACTTAATGACATTAAATATCAATTACACTTTTATAAATTTAATGAGAGTAACCATGGAATTTTGGCAGAAGGTTGGCTAATGCTAACTTATTTGAAAAGTATCCATAGCTTGATTTTTTTAATTTTATGCTTATCATATTTGGCGATAAATATTTAAGGAAATTAAAATGATGAATAAAAATGAAATCAATTTTGAGAAAATGAAGTTCTTACTTAATTTTTATCTACAATTTATTTTCTTCGTACTAAATATTTTCGCATTAAAAAACGGACAAATGTTTTCTGAAATTAATTAAGCACTTTAAAATTTTATCTTTGAGTTCGTTAAGTCCATCTTTTCCATTTAAGAACAACAATTCGGTTTAAAATTTCAATGGAAAGAAGCATGAACCGATTATTTAAAACTTCTCATTTGATGTGTAGTACTCAATTAATCATTACTCAATAACTTTGATTATGACGCAGTATTTTAGATTCTATACTGCCAGAATGAGATGTACTATTTTTCTATTTCATATATTTCATAAATTTTATACAATTTTATACAATTTTATAAAATACCACTGGTGATCAGACGCAATTTCTTTGGCAGGTTTATTATATGAAAATGGCAATTAGTATGCAAGAAAAGTCAAAACTTAGAAGGCTATAGGCTTCATACTTAAAGTTCGATTTTGTTGTACTAACTCTATTGTATTCCGATTTAGTTTTACTTGCTCCATTTTAGTTCGAATTTATTTCCATTTTCGAGTGAAATTTAGTGTTTATTACTTAAAGCGCTTAAAGACAAATTCTTTTTTTCATTGAATCAAAACTTCCTATAATATAAATTACTATATTCGTGAACTTTACTTTTTAATTTCATTTTTTATTTATTTTTAAGTCGATGGTAGGTTTTGGGAAATATTATAAACTGTTCAAAGTGATGGAAAAATTCTTAGTTTTTTTATTATTAATATTTTAATATACATGGAGCAGATTATTTTATATCAATGAGCAGATAATTATGAGATATTTCAGAGGCTGAAAAGACTCTATAGCATTAGCCATCTACTTATGATATATATTAGGCAAATAACTTCATAAAGAGATAAAATGCAACTCTTTACTATAGTTACCAACGAATTTGGTTAGAATTTATAAAAGTCAGCTGTAGTACATATCACTGGACAAAATTAACGGTCACCACCCGGCACCATTGGCTACTATCAAAAGCATTTAAAACATAGTCTGATTGTCGTCCCTTTTCTCGTCAAAAATGCACTCCATGCGCATTCTATTATTTTCTTAATAACTATGGAATTATAATAGTTATTTTATAATATTCAGAAAATTACTTTATTTTATTATTGTTTCTTAAAATTTTCCGATGATTTTAAAAATTAACTTGTAATGTTAACCATATTTACATTACATTATTAATATTAGCAGTTTGTTTTAATCCGATTTCCAAAAAATGACTACTGTTAAAAATATTACGACTGTCCAATAGCAAAATCTCCTAATTTTTCCTTATAGTGCATACGACTTATAAAATTAACATATGCATGGAGAGCCGTCGTGGCTTAGAGAATAGAGCATTTGCCTCCCAATGAGGTGCCACAGGTTCGAATCCCAGTGGTGGCTGATTGATACGAATTCTGCTTTTGGTTTGCACCGGCCACATTGCTCATTGGTGATCATGGATTAGAATCTCTTTGTCGTCAGTCTAACCGTACGAGTTTCCCTCTCCATGCAACGAAAATGCGAGTTAGTTCCACCAAGAAGTCCTCCACGAAGGCTAGTTTGTCCAAATGCTTGATTAAAAAGTTCCCTTTTCTCCTGCGCTGGGCTCAAAATTACAAGGCGACTGAATTGAACATTGGTAGTCGTACACTCAGAGTTGGGTGGGCTGATCAACACCAGTTATAAAATTAAATAAAACGTTGGCAAGGAATGAAATCATTTCATGCCTATGTTCTCTTTCTTCATTCTCTTTCATTCCTTATGGTTCTCTTTTATTCTTAATCCTCATTTCTTCTCTCCTGTCATTTTTACAGACTTTTACAAAATCCATGTATAAGTATAATTTAAAGTGTCTTTCCATAACAAAACATTTATTTCTTCTCTCCTGTAATTCTTACAGACTTGAAAAAATCCATATATAAGAATAATTTTAAGTGTCCTTCCAAAACAAAACATCATTTCTTCTCTCCTGTCATTCTTGCAGACTTTTACAAGATCCATATATCAGAATAATTTAAAATGTCTTTCCATGACAAAACATCATTTCTTCTCTCCTGTCATTCTTAGACTTTTACAAGATCCATATATAAGAATAATTTAAAGTGTCTTTCCATAACAAAACATCATTTCTTCTCTCCTGTCATTCTTAGAATTTCACAAAATCCATATATAAGAATAATTTAAAGTGTCTTTCCATAACAAAACATTCATTTCTTCTCTCCTGTCATTCTTACAGACTTTTACAAGATCCATATATAAGAATTGTTTAAAGTGTCTTTCCATAACAAAACATCCATTTCTTCTCTCCTGTCATTCTTGCAGACTTTTACAAGATCCATATATAAGAATAATTTAAAATGTCTTTCCATGACAAAACATCCATTTCTTCTCTCCTGTCATTCTTACAGACTTTTACAAGATCCATATATAAGAATAATTTAAAGTGTCTTTCCATGACAAAACATTCATTTCTTCTCTCCTGTCATTCTTAAACTTTTACAAGATCCATATATAAGAATAATTTAAAGTGTCTTTCCATAACAAAACATTCATTTCTTCTCTCCTGTCATTCTTACAGACTTTGACAAGATTCATGTTTAAGTGTAATTTAAAATGTCTTTCCATAACCAGATAACAGAATGAAATAGATATTCAAAATAAAGAAAGCTGTTATTCAAGAGTTCAGATTCTTCGCATCAATGATTCAATTCTACTTGGAAGTTTCTGACCCAGATCTTTGTGTCTGGGTGCCGACAAAAGGTATTTTCCGTCACGACTATTGATCAGCATTTCGTAGTTAACACTTTATTCTTAACCATTCAAGCACATAATCCCCAAACTATTCAAAACAGAAATAATAAAATATCAATGAAGTTTGAAACTCGAATTTCAGTGTTTTCAAATTATTTTTGGTTTCTATATCGCATATAATTGTCCAAAGATGGTTTGATATTAATTTAATTATATAATTATATTTTCAAGTCGAGTAATGTTGTCTTTTAATTCTTAATGATGTTATAGAAAGTCACATCAAACAGGCTACGCAATATTTTTTGTGTGTCTTATTATGATTTTCAAGAAGTGTACAAGTAAATACGTTTCACAACTAACATTAAAACATTCATATAGATTAATGATTTAACTGTACATTAAGTTCTAAAACATGAATGTTAATTAAAGTTTATCAAGTTTCACTATTTTGCGAGCAGAGTTTCAAGAGTTCAAAACAAATGATTAAAACTAGCAAATGCCACCAGTTTGTTTAAAAACTGCTATTAGAAAAAATCATATTAAAACGAAAAAATAGTTTAACACACTTTTTGATGACAAACATCTGGTGTAAATTGCATTTTTATTTTGTAACAATTGTGTAATTTTTCGCATAATAGGTTTTATGTATATTGTAAATTAACATATATACTTTAATGGTCAGTACTATATACAATTTCAAAAATTAAAATCCTATGTTTTATTCATTAATATATATTTCTAATAAGGTTAAAACTATTTTTAATTGAATGTAAATTATTTTTTAATGCAGCTCTCAACCCACCTTCTGAAACGTATCATGGTAGATTCAAACTAGTATAAATTAAATCCATATTTTGAGATATATATTTTATTTTAACATATTATATATATTTATGTATTGCACCTTTTATATTATATATTGCACTACTTATTTTACGCATTGCACCATTAGTTTTTATAGTTAGCTAGGACATTAAATAACGTTAAAAGCTTAGATGTAATAAAAATGCAAATTAGGTTTATTTGAGTTATATCCATGCATTTTATTTATATATATTTTTAATGTTATTTAAAATTTTAGAAACTATCAGTATTTTTATTATAAAATCAAATGATTTAAAGCCTTATCAACTTCCTTTTATATAGATCTAAAGAAATGTAACCAAAAACATAAACATACGAATCAAAAATGAGTTATAATACTTGTCATATCTTTTTATGATTTTATATTTTATTTTATAACCAGCGATGAAATACTGACCCAATTCTGAGTTTACAACTATCCATAGCCTTGTAATTTAGATCCCAATCCAGAAAATTCCTATATCAAGCATTAGAAAAAACTAGACTCCTTAGAGGATTTTTTGTTGGTACTAGCTCGCAATTACGTTACATGGAGAGGAAGACCACAAGAACCTCTTATAGTTAGCCCGATGGAAAGGGGATTCTAAGTCGTGATCCGTCAACCACAGAGGAAATTTTACGGCAGCCCAATGGTCAGTGAGAGCCAAGAGCAGAATTCGTATCAATCAACCACAAATGGGATCCGAACTTCAGTCACCTAATTGGGAGGCGAACGCTTTATCCCCTGAGTCACCTAAGTTCTTTTTTTTTATGGTTATAAGTTATAACGTTATCTCATTCTTATAAAACAAGAAGTGAATTCATTAAAAAAAATATGGAAAAAAAACTTAAAAACACAGTTTGCTGGAAAAGACATAGTTTTTATGAAAAGATAGGGGCAATTAAATGATAAGTCACATTTTCAAATAATTCAAGAAAGGAATATTGTGACAGAAACTATGATTTCTAGGTAGACAAGCAGATGTTTCTTTGCAATGTGGCGATTATCTGTTGAAATATTAAAGTCAACTAGGTACTACTATTTAATTAAATATTAGTGCCTCTATTTAAATAATACTAAAGAAAGGTGCAATATTAATATATCATCTTGAATCAATATGGTTTATCGCTATATTGCCCCGAGAACTGAAAATGTAATCTTAAATGGAAAAAAATCTTTCAATAAAAAATATTAAATTACGCTTTCAAATGACGTTTATAACTTAGATTATTAATAAGTTGTATTATGAATTTTCTCTTAATTTGTACTTAATATAAATCTAAATAGCTCAAAAGATTGGCGACGTTACTCTAAATATACTTTTTTAAATCGCCAACATTAAAAGAAAGGATTCGAATTAATTGTAGACAGTTCCATGAATGATTGAAATTTTTTTGTACGAGTGAATGTTACTGAACAGTACAGATACATTTGTTTAACGCAGTGTTAAACAGTGCTTGACATTTGTTATGCATGTTTGATATCAATGTTGCATAATGAGTATTTTCACAAACAAAGAAGAAAACGCGTTTGAAATTGCCAGAAACAAAAGGACTTTCGGCGTCCTTGGAATTTCCTTCCAAGCGTGACTGATTTTTTTTTAAAGAAAAGTCGAAACTCGCCACCCTTTGCTTCATTGGCCCTACTTAAAAAAGTACTTATGAGTTTTTGTATAGCAAAAGGTAGGAAAAAAACATGAATGCTTTTTTATGGCTTCAAGGTCATTGTTTCATCTTTTAAAACTAGTTTTTTTAATATAAAGCGTATAACAATTTCTTTACTTTCTTCTTAATCCACATTCTTATAAGAAAATTCTTATTCTGAAAATTCTAGAAAATTATTCACATTCTTATAAGATTTTTTAAGAAAAGACTATAGTCTTTTCTTAAAAAATAAGTATTTTAATTTACCTGGTTTTAATACCTAAATTTTAAATTTGTGATCTTACAAAGAAATAGTTACAGATTTTATTCCAATTGAAACGTTGATAACATTGAAAACGGTTAATTGAAATTAATTTACAGATATGATTTTTATTAACTGTCAATTTTAATGGTTCAAAAAAGTTACCTAAAATGTGCTAATTAATTCGTATTAACTATCAATTAATGTCCCCCGAAAACGTACTTTCTCTGTATTAATATATCTTCTTTAGAACAGATTTGTATTTTCAACTATTTGAAAATGGTCCACATAGACTATCGAAATTTCGACTATTGAAAATGGTTCAAACTTTTAATGGCTGGTGAGCCATTGAAAGTTTGGACTTCTAAATCTTCAATTCATTTTTTGTGTATTTAGCCACATCTCTAAACTAATTAAAATAACTTTTCTCTGAACTAATTTAAACAAATTTGCACGCAATAATTAGTTTTGGCTATTCAAAAATAATTCCAAGTGAAAATTTACTTTACATGCCTGAAAATAAAGTTCGAGATACATAATATTTATTCAGTAAGTGTCAAACATTTTTCAATTATAAGGTATGCAAATTTTTACCTCATTTTGAACTATTTAATTTTAAACGAAATCTAAAATTTGAGGGAAATTATTGAATAGTTTCATATTCATAGAGCTTAAAAAAAATTGTATTTTTAAAAATCTATAGTTCAAGAACTATTAAACCAATTTAGTTTGAATTTTCTATTTAAATAATGCAAAATTTTTAAAATTTTCAAAATGTTTAAAATAATGCGAATTTTTTTATACCGTATTGGGAATTTGTTTGATATTTATTAAATAAATGATAAAAGATAGCATATTGAAAATCATTTTTTACATGGAATTATCTTTGGATAAATAAATTTCGTAATTTTTCAAACATTTGCAGAGCCGCAACATACAACGAATTATGCAAATAGTGAAAAATTATTGTTAATGCGCCTAAACTATTGGGACCATATATTTCGAATTGCAGCTACATATTTGAGGTGATTTAATTCTGGTGAAATTACTGAGCTGCATAGTATTTACATTTCCGGTTAAAAGATCCATAATTTTGCTAATACCAAAACATACGGTATTTTAACATTTAATTTTAGCAATTTCATATGGTAATGGTTTTCCGGAAATTCTGGGTTTCAAAATTATACTTTTTATAACCATACATTTAGTAAAAAAATATAAAACTGAAAAGTAAATTTAACAGAATAAATTGTTTTTGGGCCATGATGAAATTACCAAATTTTATCACACATTATAAAACCGTATTTCTATGTTAATTTTACTAAAATCATTCGCAGAGCCCCCTCTTTGGTAAAAGTTACCGTGAGCTTTCTGGTTTCTCACAGAGTCTGAAACATTCTAAATTTTACCGTTTTCTGGTTGTTTTGATCCTACTTTTTTTCAGTATTTGTACTATAATAATCATTAAATTTTATCTTTGGAACAAAATTTATTCAGGATGATATGGTTTTAATTTTGCTTATTGTGTATTAACATTGTAAAATGATCACTGAAATTAATTTTCAAACATTCACTGTGGAAAATGTTGGAGCGCGTTAATACTTATTATTGTACTTCTTGAACTTATTTGTACGACACTGTGGTTCAACTTGAGGGAAAATTTGCTTAAATTTCCCTAATTATTAAGGTTACTGCAAATTTGCACCACAATATGGTTCTATGGTTAAATAACAAATGCACTTTTAAGAAGTTATCTTTATGAAATGTTACTCAGTTAATTCATTTAAAATTTTTTTGTTAAAGTCTAAATTGCCATTAAAAGTATTAGAATTACTGACATTTCTAATTTATTCAAATGAACTTCGTTATTTCTTACATTTCAAACATAAAGGATTTAAATTTATTTCGAAAGCTCTTATTTTTTGTCCGTTTTAATGGAGATTTTATCACAATTTTATTTTATTGCTCGTACCAAATAAAAAAATATTTAATTTAGAAGAAAGTTTTTTTAAAAAAGCTATTATTAATTTAAGCTTATTAATGCTTTTATGACAACCATTTAAACGAATCTAGAACATTAATGTAATTTTTAGTTATTATTCCGATATTTTTAGTTGATTCTGATGAAGCAAGCATGAAAATAGTTGGTATTTTTTCAGAAAAAATATCGTAATCATCAATTAGGGATATTATATTTCAAACTTAAATTTCAACATTAAAAATAGAAATTATGTTAATTACTCAGTTTTATAATGCATGCAATAATTTATTAAATATGATAATATTATGGATTTATGAGTTCATCAGTTTGGATATCACTAATTTACATTTCGAGGGAAAAAAGTGTGTCATGTAGTACTAATAAAGTTTTAAATAATTAAATGAAAAAAAATTAAACAAAAATAAAATTTAATGAACAAAAATACATTTTTATTTGCTCTTTATACTGCTAAGTTTCATCAATATTCTGCAAGTTTTATTTTTCTAAAAAAAACCTGAATTTTTTATTCTATAGATTAATTTAAAAGGGAACTTTGTTCAAATAACACCATATTAAATAAGCTGCAAATTTTCCTAATATTACTGTTCAAAGTACCAATATTATTTTTCAAAACTTAACCAATTTTTACAGGAGTATGTTTACTAACTCTTTCAGTAATTAATACTTTATTTTTTAATATTTCTTTACCATAATTTTTATTCATTGCTATTCAAACACACAAAATTTGTATAATTATGTATATCATTTTCATTTATTCTATTTGTTTTAATTACAATGCCACTATAAAATGAAATTGCTTATACATAAAATACACCTATAATCGAAAAAAAAATATTGCAATATATAATATATATAAATAAGGCCCGGATTTTGATGACATTTGCATTTTTTTGTTGCATTTTTTGCATTTTCGGAAATTTTTTGTCCCTTAGATTTATAGGGCATTTTCTTTAAATTTTGGGGCGTATTTTGCATTTCAAAGCATTTTTTAAAATTTTTGTTAATTTTTTTCTGATTTTTATTATTTTTTATAATTTTTTATTATTACACTGGCTTTCAAACAATGAAGAAAATCTCTAGGATATTAAAAGGTGAAGCAACATCTTTTCAAATTGAAGAAGAATTGTCAGTGAGTGTGACCGTCCTTTTCAAGTACGCACCAATAACATCAGTAGACGTTGAAAGAAGCTTTTTTTCTTGTCTGAAGCATAAAAATTTGCTTTCAGACAAGAGACGCTCGTTTACATTTCAAAATATTAAAAAAAAATTTAATAATCCACTGTAATTCTGATATTTATGAGATGGAAGTTGTTAGATTCATTTAAGTTTCTATACAAAATGAAGATGTTTTGGAGTCAATATATTTTCCTCTTTTTTTGCTATTTTAGGATATAAAACATATTTTTCAAACTTAAATGAACGTAGAACAAGTATTGCATTGCTTTATATTTTTGAAACGACTCATAATAATTTTAAAGAGTAAAACATTGTTTTAGTTCAATATTTTTACTTCTATTTAAGGCATGTCATAAGGCATTTTCAGCGCAATTTTCACATTTTAAGGGCATTTTTTGCAGTTTGTAAGGGCATTTTTTGCACTTTTTAAGGGCATTAATTGAGATTTTTTAGGTCATCAAAATCCGGGCTCTACATATAAACATAAATAACATAAATAAAAAAACAGTATAATAATTAATGTAAATAACAATATATATATATATTATAAAAACACAACATATTTATAAAAAACAATTATAAAAAAAGTATATTTCTTTTCAGGATAATTCAAATGTTTCCATAACAATTTAATTTGTTACAGACTTAAATATCCCTTTAAAGAAACAAATGTCCCGGTGAAAGTGTTTGAATCCATTTTTTTAAAAAGCATTGTTGACTCGTATTAAGGCTATCTAATAGAGGTCTTAAAGGAAAAACAGAGGGTGATTGGGGAAAATTAGAAACAACTTTTCAATATTGAGGTCAGAGGCTCGTCGATCCCATTGGCTACTGTGGCATCTAACGTCTTAGCCTACTCACTCGAAACAACTGTTTTATATTGTTGACCCAAATGGACCGCATACCGTTAATGTAACTCCTTGGTTATGCTGATATTCTCCACACGCTATATATCGTGTGCGTTTATGAAGTATACTTTCGACTGCTTATTCACACCTATCTTGCGAAGGTCAATTGGCATTCTTACAACTAAGCTTCGCACGAAGGCTGATTGCTAGCTTAAGAAAGAATTAGAGATTTTAAAGTTCGAAATTAATTAATTATTTATATTAAGTGGTTATGCCATCCTAGTAGAAGAAAAAAACGGCATATTTTGAAAATTGTTTTCTGACGTCATATGTTGAGAATTGTGAACTGTAAAAAATAATTTTCCTAAAGACATGCAAAACAAAATGGTGCCAATATGCAAGCCTTGCAGAATTTTTTTTTTTTAAGCAGGCAATGGTCATTTCAGGCCACCTGTAATTTTTAAGTTAGGTTGTGAATTTTTTTTTCCTCGTTTATACCTGTGTTATTTTATTTTATAACAGTCGTTGAACAGCCGACCCCATTTTGTTGGGTCTACGACTGCTAATGTTCAACGTCGTAGTCTTGTAATTTTGAACCCAATCCAGAAGACAAGGAAGTCCTGGGTAAGGTATTGGGAGAAATTTGCCTTCGTGGAGGACTTTTTGATTGAACTAACCCGCAGTTGCGTTTTATGGAGAGAAAGACCACGAGAACTTCCCACTGTGAGTCTGACAGCAGGGAGAATGTAATCCTCGTCTACCACTGAGGATATATCACGTCAGCACTGTGGTCGGTGCAAGCCGGATGCGGAATTCATATCGATCATCCATCGCTGGAATTCAAACAGGTTCACCTCACTGGAAGGGGAAAGCTATATTCCATAATGCATCACGGCTCCTATATCTGTGTTACAAAAATACCGATTTTTAGGGCGAGAATGGCTGTTTTTTATTTCTTTTTAAGTTCAACTCTATCTATCCCCCCAAAAAACAGCCAGAAAATTTCTACAATTCAGTTTTGCAGTCCCTTGCCGCCAGTCTGACTATGGGAAGTTTTCGTGGTTTTCCTCTCCATGTACCGCAATTGGTTAGTTCCTTTAAAAAGTCCTCCAGGAAGGCAAAATTTCTTTCAATACTTGATCCAGGAGTTCGCTTGTTTTCTGGATTGGGTTCAAAATTACAATGACGCAGATGGGCCAACTGTGACCTTTTGCATATTTTTTCTGGTTCTCTAATTACAAGCAAAATTTTATTTTTTCGTATTATATTAGTCTAATAGTTACTAAAAATATCTATTAGATTATCGGATTTATATTTGTATTAAGTTATAAAACCCAAAAAAACAGGGGGGAAAAGGAGAAAGAAGGAGAAATAGATTTTTCTAAAATCCTAATTTTGCCTAACGTCTTAAATATATTGCCTCTTACACATTTAATACACACTTTGCGTAGTCAATGCTACATATGAAAAACAAATAAAAATTTAAAATATTGAATCTGATACAGACATAACAACATCATATTTTTACAAACTTGCAACTTTGTGTCGTACGGGCGTAATTCTTAACAATATTCTTAAGGCTAATTTATAATAGCTGTTTTACGTACAATTTATCGGTTTTTGTCCAAGCCGTCCCACTATTGGAAAACTCCAATTTTAAGAAACTCTAATTTTAAGAAATTTTTGGCGATAGATAAATAAACTAAAACGGTAATATATCACTTTTTTGAGAACTTTATTCGAATGGCAAGTCTTGAAAATGAGAGTCAATTTTTAAAGCTCTTGAAATATGCCCACTGCTATTTCATATTTGTATTCTTTGCATCGAGGGAAGTTTTCAAACGGTAAATAAATAAATAAATATTTTAACTAATAATATTAAAAATGACAATATTTACAGAAGGTTTTCGAAGAAAAATTATATTGGTATTTATTTAACTATATACAAATATTTATAATTAAATTATTTGTGAAAACTAATGTAAAAAGTGTTTTTTTTTTCCCTTTTAACCTTTTAAAAATCAATGGTTTATTTATTATCTTTTATAAGCATTATAGAATTGCAATAATTTTCAATAAGTCTTTTAAGTTTACTTCTTTTTTACTTACTTTTAAGTTTAAGTTTACTTCGAAAAAAATATTTAATCCCGTGAAATTGCAAATAACATTATTGCTAATTACTCTCAAGCTGTGAAACCATTCATTAGAAATCAAATATTGTTAAAACCGATTTGAATTCAATGATTTTTCGCATATGTCAACTAATTTATCAACAACTGTAAACATATTGTTAACCTAGAGTGTTTGTATCACATCCCAGAGTTGTGCGCTTAACAAAACAGTCTTTTTGTCAATCAACAGAAAATAGTGATATTTTTTTTTGTTTGATTTATAACTAATGTAGCTGTTTTACAACTAAGAGCTGAAATTATTTGCTACTTTAGTACTAATTTCTTTCCTTTTTGAAAGATTGTTATTTTGGTCAACATTCAAATATTAAAATTCTCATCCCTACATGATATAAAATACAATATATTCTTTATCATGTTTGTTAATTTTGACTGAAGTTTGTTAATATTTCTCTTCACTAATGTAGCGCGGAAAAAAAAGGACAGTACTACCCAGAATAACTTTTCAAATCTTCACTTTCTGAGACTCAAAATAAATGATTCGATTGGAAGACCTAAAATATGCGAATTAATTAGTGCAAACAATATTTTAAGTTACGAAATTAGGAACATAAACGCACTTTCTCTGAATAAACATACCTTTTTTTCCTCTGGGTTCGGATTTTTGACTCCCGAAATATAGGGGGTAGCAGCAATCTGGAAAATATGGTCTATAAGTTCGGTCAGGAAAGCGGTCAAAAGTGTAGATTTCTTATTGTTATCTTTATTTTTTGCGTATTTCGTCGTATTTCAGGTACTTTTTAAGCGATATGAAAAAATTTTGCACGCAATTACAAAATTCGCTCATTCAAAAATCTCTGCAAATTTTTTTTTAATTATTTATTATTTTATTTACGAATATTCGAACAAACTTTGAATTATATGGCATACAATTTTGTACATAATTTGAAGGAATGTAATTTTATGTAGCAAAATATAAGGTTTGAGCGAAATCGGTTGAATAGCTCCTGAGAAATCGAATTTTTAAAACACTTCTTTCTTGAGTACTGTAAATACTAATTCTCGGCATAGCTGAATAAAAAAGTATTTCGACTAACAAAGTTGCCTAAAAGAGAATTATTCTAACTGCATTATTTGACTCATCGAATGAAAAGACAGTAATAAAATTGTTTTTTTTTAGCAGAAAAAAATGTGGTAGCTTGGATTCTATCTCTCTCAACTATATCTTATACTTTACTCTAATTTGGAACAGGAAAACATAGAGTTACTTTAGCAGTATTCAAACGCCTATTTAAACATTCACAAGCAAATAATGCGGCCTAATGATTAATCATTGTACCCGCCTAAAATCTTTCAAAAACAAACATTCAAATAAAAATTTAAAACTTAATATATTCAGATCTTTTGAACTGTCGTTGAGCAAATTTTATTGTGTGAAAGAAATGCCCTAGATAAACATAAAACAGTTCAAATTTTTTTTCATGAGATGTATATTTTATAATAATCCCTCTTATCAAATGGTTAAGATATGTGTAGTTTCGACATTAAAGGTGTGGTCTCCAATTACTTATTATCATATAAAGAAAACTAAAATATTTAGAAATGAGTACACTGTTTGGTTCAAAATTTAACACTTGATTATAATCCGTAACAACCAATCAATATTGAAACAGCTCCCTTAGCAAAAGACATTGAATAATTGGCTTAATTTTATGGAGCATGCGCAGTTTTTTAGCCTCTCCCACAACCGCTTAGAGGGTCAATTGCTTTGTGGGTGTGACATTTCTATTTAAGCTGTATCCTTGTAGCCTTATAGTTGATTGATTGGTCTTGTAATTCAAGAATATTTTGCTTACTCAGTCTACTTTTCAATTATATTAAATTACACGTGTTGCCAATCGGCTACTATAAATTATGAACATAATGGTTTTACTGGTGGTCCTAAATGATCAAGCTCAATAAATCCAAAAAAGTATAATTTACTTTTAAATCTATGTATTAAGTTAAAGGAATCATTCCTTGCAAAGCATCTTTCAGACATTTTTCTGTCTTAATGCCATTTATGGTAAAAAAAATAGGTTGAACAATACCTTTAGTTTAGAACTTCACTTTTTTTTGGTATAAGGTGTCAGCGACAATGTACTACATATTTTCTTTTCTGTTAACTTTATTTTAGAGATCTAGCATGAAATATAGGGCAAAATTAGGGAATTTTGCCTCTTTTTAATGACCAGTTGTGGCATTTTTAAAAGCAGTAGGAACTATCCTTAGTTTTTTTGATGTAATGGAACACTTAATGGAGCGCCACTTTGGTACAAAATGGTTACCACCATTTTCGATGTTCAGGTACACAGAAATTTTTCACAGTGATGAAAAGTGTTAAAAACGATGTTTCAGCTCTAATGGTTACAATTATTGTGATGAAATTTGAAATTTTCAAAAAACTGCGCCTACTTAATAGATTTGAAACGAGATCACTACCGCTTAAAACTTATAATAAAATTCGAAGAATGAAAACCTGGAAAATGAAGAATATTTTAGAATGAAAAACTGAAGTTCTCTGAGATATAAAAAGGAGTATTTAATAAGTTTTCGATGTGGTAAAACAGCTCCACTTAAGGAAAGAGGAGCTAATTAATGCTTATTCTTGCTGTGTTCTTCGCTGTTTAGCGTCGCTACTGTTCATGTTAAAATACTATTCCAACTCCAATTTAACTATGTTTCTGTAAGGTTTAAATATGAGAAAAGTGTTGATAATATTTAAATATTTCACTCTCTTCGGTCTTTAAATTTGAAAAAAAAGTCGATATAAGTATTAAGATTAAAATCTGGCAACATCTAACCTATCTCTTTTTTTTTTAATTCATTTTTTGTTACTTTTGACAGGTCAAGCTTATATAATGAAAATTGCGAGAGAAATAAATTTTTTAACAACAAAGGAAAAATAATTATTACTTTGAGAAAAAGTCACAGAAAAAGAAGCTTGTTATTGCAAGAACTTTTGAACAAATAGAGATTTGGAAAAAATTAATATTACATTTAACGAAATTACATTTCATGAAAATCATTAAATATAAAAATTCAGTTCTAATTTTTAATCTAAACTTAAGAATATTATGTATTACAAAATTGTTTTTTCCTTTTTGTAAGATAATCTATCAAAATATGCAGTCAATCTTAATAGTTCTTTTTTAAAAACCTAATAATGGGTTAAACTGCTTATGCTATTAAATGCCACTTTTTAAGTTTAATCATTCAGGTGAAAATTGTCCTTAATCAGTATTTGATTTCAGTCTTAAAACAAACCTACTTTATTTTAGAATTTCCATCTCCATAATGATTATTATCTTTCAATATTTCAAGATCTTTAAAACTTGAGTTTTAAATTTACTTTAAAGTCTGAAATTGAAACTTATTATTTAATTTTTATATTATTCATTGCATTGGTTTCTTTGTATCTGGTATTATTTAATTCTTAATTCTTATTGTACCGTAATACAAGTATATTCAATTGCGTTTAAAGTTTCTCGATGATATTTATATTATATGGCTTTTATAGCAAGTATTTCCCAAGACTATTTGCTCCGTGAATTATCACAGATATCTCTTAAAAAAAAAATTCAAGTAATTTTTTTTTTATTACTTTAATGGCAAGTATTCCTTAAATTAACTATTGAATAGTTGTGTTCGCTGACTTTTATGGTAAGAATTAGTTGAAATTATTGTTGAATGGTCATGTGAATTTCAAGATGAGTATTTTCTGAAACATTACTTACATATTTATGCTTTATAAATTTTATGACAAGTATTTCACTAAACATTTCTGGCGTATTTATGCCTGATCTGCAATCTATGGCACATGTTTCTAAAGAGATTTTGTTTGGGAACTTTTATGACAAGTATTTCTTAAAATGCTTATTCAGTAGTTATGTTTGGTTACTTTTAAGGCAAGTATACCATAAAATAATTACTTATTGGTGACTTTTATGGTAAGAGGTAGTTAAAATGATCGTGGAATACTCATGTGAATTTAAAGATGAATAATTTTTAAAAAGTTTGTAAATTTATGTTTGATTAATTTCTCCAAACATTTTTTGCGTATTTATGCCTGATGTTTAATGTACAGCACATGTTTCTGAAAAGTTTTTGTTTGCTTATTTTTATAACAGGTATTTCTTAATATGTTTTTTTGCGTTTGGTGAATTTTTATGTCTAGAAGTTGTTGAATATCTATGTTGGAGGAGCTTTAATGTCAAGTATTTCTCCGAATATTTTTTGTGTTTTCATGTCTGATGACTTATCTATGGAAATTGTTTCTAAGTTTTTGTTTGGTGACCTTTATGACGAAAATTTTCAGAAATACGTTTTTGAAATGTTGCGTTTGGTAATTTTTATGGCTAGAATTAATCAAAATATTTCTTGAATATCTGTGTTTAAAGAATTTTACTACAAATTTTTCACCAAGTACTCCTTGCGTATTTAGGCTTGATGTGTAATCTGTGGCTAGTGTTTTTTTGTGACTTTTATGGCGGATATTTCTTAAAATATGTTTCTGAAAAAGATGTTTGATGATTTTTAGGGATGAAATTCTTTGAAATAATTGTTGAATATCTATGCTTGAGAGATTTTATAACAAATATTTCTTGAAATATTTCTTAACTATTCATGTCTGGTGAACTACAACTAGTGATTTCCAAAATATGCCTTGAAGATTATGTTTAGTAAGTGTAATGCTCAGTAATTCACTTAAGTCTAGCAAGTTCGAGAATTTGATACCATGAAACCATTATTTTATTATTTGCGTCATAAATGCTATGGTTTTTCTGTTTTAATTTTGCTTACATTCTTTTTTTCAAAAAATGCTTTGGTTACTTTTCTTAAAATGATTTTTACGAATTGGTTTTAATGGTGTCCAAGCATTGAATATTAACTTTCAGAAAACAAAGTTTGACCACATATGTTTGCTACTGTAAAGTATAATTTTCTCTCCATAAATCATGCTTGTATCTGTGATATCCATTTTATTATAGTCAAATTTTGTATATTGTCAAGCTGGATCTTGTAACTGCTAGATACTTTTTATGGAGTACGAACTTCTTTGAGATGATTTTAAAAAAAAACAAGCATCACTCATTTTTTAAAGATTTTAGGAGCTAAGGTTGATTTTTATAAGGGTGAGATGAGCTGCAATGTCTTGTCCCGAAAAAAACACGATATTAAAAACTATTCAAGCATAAAATCATTTTTAATTGTGTTAATTTTCTACTGATTATTTTAAACTAATTTCTATCCTTACTTAGACGCATAATTTACATTTTCTTTTGTTGTTTAAAAAGAGTGTTTGTAATATTTCTGAGCATTACTAGCTTTAGCTTATTTACGATTTATATTTGTGCCTACTTTTTAATTTTTATGCACCCATGAACTACAGAATGTAACTATTTTAGAATTTGTAACATATTTCATTAAAATAGCAGTTCAAACTTAGAAAAACTGATTTTCAGAAATAATTTTGCAAAAAGTTGTTCTAAGACTAGGCTTTTTTCTAAAATTTCAGAAACTAAACTAATTATACTTTTTTTTCTCTGATTTAATCAGCTGTGATTCTATCTGTTGAGTATCTATAAATAGATGCTCAACAGATAGAATTTTTACCATAATGCTAAAGCATTATGGTAAAAATTAACTATTTTAACCGTATTTACAAGGATAAATATTCTTTGTGCATGAATATTAAGTAAAATAAAGATCTTAACTCGTTGAAGCAGAATTTTTATTAAACATATTTTTCGTATTTTTTTCATTATTTTGATTTAATTTATATTAAAATGAATGTAAAATATGATGCTTAGCACTTTAATGATTTGTATTTATGAAATACAGCATAAGACACGTGTGTCCTTCTTTCACCATTAAGTTTCTTTATTTACCAAATCAATTATTGCTAAATGTTTGAATATGAATGATGAAAGAGTTTTTTTCAAATTACTTTTGGACTTTAATGCAAATATAATTCCGGTAATCTAAATGATTTTTTTACTAACTATTGAACTGTTTTTTTTTGTATTATATATATAATAAAAGAGAATAATAAAATAAAATGGGAAAACTTTTAATCTGAAAACGTGAAGGTCTTCATCAGGACACATCCTTTGCAATAAATGCGATATTTCTGAATAAAGAATAATTATCCTAAGATAAAAGTTACTTTTTATAATGTGTCAATATCAGTAAAAATTAAAATGCTGTTGAAAATGAGGGTTAATGATCTTTACGTTTTTCCATTAAATGTTTTTCTATTTTATTTTATTATTCTTTTTTGTATATGTATATATATAATTATTAAAATTAATTAGAAAAATACATAAAAAGAGCAGTGTTCCATCTGCGTGAAAGGGCAGGTAAATGAAGGTAAAATTTTTAAAAATACTTTCACTTAAAAAAAAATGACTATCCTTTTCTAATCTCTTAATCCTCGAATATTTTTTTATGAAGATATTAATAGTGATCATTAAATAAAACGCTATTCAAATTTTTCCCGCCAACGCTTATTCAGACCTTTGCTGCAAATTAAAAAATAAATTTTAGTTATCCAAAAAGACAATTAAAATAGGCGTTTAATCTAGAACATCATTCGTCATCACTGACAGTGTCACAATGATTAAAAAAAATCCATGTAATGTACTTCCTCCAATCACTCCATGTCCATGGTTTGATAAATGGCTTTAATCGTTCGGAATATGTTAAATTCTCAGCGATGCGGCGATCCTATGAGAATAGTTACATTATTCTGAACTGAGCTTCGGACGTTTAAAACAGCGTAGGTCGAAATAGTGCACTTTTAAAAATGAATTAAGATACTCAGCTTTTATTGCGATCATTTAAATGTCATACGCCGGTTGCTTACTAAATACAGGAATGAGAAATAGCTTTTTTGCGTGATTTCGTGGCTAAGTTTTCAAAAATTCTTCTGATTTCAATCTTATTTTGATTAATTGTGTTCCTATTTGCCGCTTCGGGAAATTTGAGATTGTTTTTTCTGGGGACATTTTTGCTGTGTTGACAGCTTTTTTTATATTAATGATGGTCCTAAAATTGTCTTTGTGGATGCTGGTTAGGACAGTTTTCGTTCTAAAATGTGATCGAGTATTTAAAAAGGGTGTGTTTATTATCAGGTGTACAAGTCAGTTGGCGAGATTTACACTAGTCATTAGAATATAATTTTTATTCATTTCAAATAAGTGCTGTAACTAATGATAATATTGAATTACAGAAAGCCATTAAGAATTTTGCATGTGGGATAGATGTCATTGAGCTGTGTGAGAAAAGCGTGATAGTAGAAAATCAACACAGAATGTACAATTAAAAACGTGTTTTGTTTTAACTAAATAGTGTTTATAAGTGAAAAAAAAGGTTTGACGTTGTTATTTGTACTTAATGTTAAAATTAAATAAGTTTTATATCCCATATTGTTCAATAGGGTAAAAGAATGTGATTTTCTTTTTATAACTACTATATTAAGGTAACCAGTCACACAAATAATATTGTTTAAATTTTGTCATGCTTATGCAACATGATTTAAGTACAGTAAAAAAAAAATTAAAGAGTTCTACCTACTTTGTCCTTAATCATGTTGCATTCCTAAAAACAATCTATGCTCTTTGTAAATATAATAGGCATCATACGATTGAGAGATTTCTTTACTTTTTCCACTAGCCGTTACCATGTATATGCAAATCGGACTTTTTTATGCTGGTATATTCCCATCTCTTATTAAAACGTACTGTCATGGTAAAAAAGAAAGATTTCCCGTAACCATGGTAACGGGAAGAAAAAGTGTGGAGAGCGGAAAAATCGCATAACCTCAAGGCATCTCTATAAATGTAGTTTCTACTTTTTAATGACGTTTCACCGTGTTTCCTTTTGTATACAGCGTACAAAGTTTCCCTTTATCATAACGTGCATATTTATACTTACTGACTGAAATAAATATTTAAAAATAACTCTTAAATCACAACTATTTTTGTATAATGAGAATGTATGGATATGTGAAAACTTTATAGTATTTAATTTAAATCAGTGCTTTTAAATTAAAATTTGAAAATTATCACCCAGATTTTTTTGTCACTTTATTCTTTTTATATGTGGCATAGCGAGACTAGGGTGTTTTTTTATATTTAATATATTTCAGATCTCTCAGATCTAGTTCTTTCAGATTCAGATCTAGATGAGTTAAAATATCCGAACCCAAATATCCAAATAAGTTAAAATATCTCATCCAATTCTATCTCTTTATCAATGGAAAACTGAAAAATTTCTCCACTTTCTCATTTGAAATTAAATCTTTAGAAAAGAAACATTTTTCCTATAGACAGCCTTTAGAATCACATTTATTTTATATTTCTTATGAAGTGGTCAAAAGGAAATATTTTAGCAAATTTATTAATAACATTCCTTTAAACGCTTTATGAAATTAAAAGTTAGCAAACTACGGTTTCATTTATATCATTTTAATTTGAAAATGCGAAATGCATGCAATGATATAATATACGAATCGGAATCGAAACATCTCATTATATCTATCCTATGTATCTCTTTCACAGATTGGCCTTAACCGATCAAAAATATAGTCATTCAACTAAGTAACAACCATTTCGGCGCAGATGAATACTAGGTCATCAATTAGATAAAGTTCACCGTTGTCTTACAAAATTACACATGAACAACATTAATATTTGCTTTTTAATATTTTTATTCGAAGAATATGCAGTTTTTCATTAACTCTATCATGGACATATCCTAACAGTTTTTGTTTGCTAAATAGTATCGCATTTTTTTATCACTGATTAAATCTCTGAAAAAGTACCATATCTTCCAGACAGCCTTCAAATTCAAATTTAATTTATGTTCTATTCCTTTATAAAGTGGTCAAGAACATTTAAAACGAAAAATTTAAGCAATTTATAGCCATCTATTGAAACCCTTACGAAATTGGAAACAAGTATACTAAGATTTCCTTTAAATCATTTCATTTAGCAAATGCGAAACACATGCGATGATATCATATATGATACACGAATCGGTATATAAACCTTTCATTATATTTTGATCATATCTATCTCTTTCACAGATTGGCCTTAACCGATCAAGAATAGTCATATAACTAAATAACCACCATTTTTGCGCCGATGAATACTAGGTCATCAGTGACATAAAGCTCGCCGTTATCTTACAAAATTACGCATGAACTACACCATCAATATTTGCTTTTTATTGATGCTTTTAAAACAGATACTTCTTTGGCAACGGCATTCAAAACCCATTACATGAATATTCTAAGAAGATTAAGTAGTTAAACCACATGGTGGTTCATTTTAAAGAAGTCAAGGTATAGGACAGTAGCCACTTAATGCTCCAGAATTGAATGAAAGTGGTTAAAAATCTTAACCATGACCCGATTTTAGTCAGTTTCGGAAGTTCACAAATGATGATTCAAATCGACGCCTGAAGCAGAAAAGGAAAAAAAAAAAGAAGCCGCTTTTCATCGTGGAATGTTCGCTTCGTTCGATTTCTTAACATGCGTGCAAATAAGAAAATATTGGAAGTATTGAGCAACGTACCAAAAATGAAGCAGACCAGCAGCGGTGGGAATGGTGTTTTCAAGGCTGTATAGCAGATGGGAAAGCAAATTTTTTATATTGTTCCAAACGCTCTTTGCGGCCAGGGTTGTAAATAGTTTAAGACCATTAATGACCTCACAACAAGTTTTTTTAACACGACAAATTAAAATATAATTGAGATTTTTTTTCTGTAAATTGAGGCAAAGTCATAAGTCATGATAATTAATCCAGACTGTCCCCAGTGCAAGTTTAATAAGCATTTTATCGTGCAATTTTCATTTTTTTTTCATATTTCAGTTAAAATTTAAATAATGTATTTTCCTTTTTTAATCATTTATGTTCTTTATTACACACATATATATAGATAATATACAGATCATCAGCTCAATTTCTAAACTAATTAAATCAACATTGTTCCAATCTTTGCGGTAAAACTTTTAAATGTTTACGTATTTGGTAAAAGCTCTGCTTAGAGGTTATATTTAACTGTAGTTTTTGAACATTGCATAAGATCCCACCTTTGAAAATGGTCTAATCTACTAATATTAGTTTGAAATTATAAATTTATAAAGTTAAATAATTGTTTTTTTTTGTTTACTGATACAATTTTTGCATAACATATCTACTTTCTGAGTTGCCTAAGCAACTTCATTTTTAAACTTGTAATAAAATTTTCTTAACATAAAATCACTTTCATCTCCTATTTTATTTTATAGCGTATTCATTAAAATAATAATCAAATAGGTAAAAGTTGCCGAAAAATTCTTAATATTTTAAATGTACAAATAAATAAACAATTATTAAGTAAATTTATTATTAATCGTCAACAAAATTTGTCAATCCATTGTAAGCCATATTGCAATCCATATGAATATCAATTACGGCATCTGCTAATATTACAAAGTAACTTGGTGAGTAATGCTTCGGCAAATTGGTAATTTGCATAAAAAAAACCTGATCTTAATGATCATCACCCAAGTCGTTCTCGTAACATGCAATTAAAATGATGAGATCATAGGCTGTAAGAATGTCGCGGTTAGGAGTGTCGTCTGTTAAGTGACACACACACGCTTTCGCAAGTGTGATGAGAATTTTCAGCATAAACTTCTGTGTCACTTTTGCGACTGAAAAAATTTCAAACATGGAAAGCATTACTAAAGAGTTTGGAAATCTGAAAGAAAAAATTTCTTCCGAATTTGCTTTTAACTTACGAAACACTTAAATATTAATAAGCATTTTATTAAAATTCTTATTTTGTTAAGCTTTTAGTAAGTGGGGAAGAGTTGTACAGAACTTTCCAAGCAGACAGAACCCAGACTCAGTATTTTTGTCTACTCTGCAGCTGTCATTTATCATAAATCTCACCATCTCCAATTTTTTCGGAGATGAATGGAAAACAGTTTAGGCTCTTTATTTTTCAATGCCAGAGTATTGAAAAATTCGCTTTAATAAGTTATGATTCATAGCCACAATAACTCAAAATGTAAGACTTTGAACTGTCACAGGCTGCTTGAAGCCCACCTAAGTCCAAACATGGAAAACATTCTAAAAAATTTAAAAGTTTAAAAAAAAAATTTTTTTCTTACAAATTTTTTTTCTTAACCACAAAATATTTTAATGTCTATGAACTTTTTATTAAAATTCTTATTCTGTTAGGCTTTCAATACGTAAGAAAAAGTCGTACAAAACTAGGCAGGCTTATAAGACCCGGACTATTTTTGTCTAGTCTGCGGCTGTCATTTATCATAAATCTTATGAAACCAGTTTCGCACTATCTCTTTACTTTTTAGAGATGAATGGAAAACAGTTGAGGCTCCTTATTTTTCAATGATAGAGTTTCGAAAAGTTCGTTTTAATAAGTTATGATTGTAGCCGCAATGACTCCTTGGTTAAGGCACTGAACTGACTGATGACTGTTTGAAGCCCACCCAAATCCAAACATGGAAAACATTCTAAAGAACTTAGACATTTAAAGAAAAAAAAATTTCTTTCCACCAAATTTATTTTTAGCCATAAAATATTTTAATGTCTATAAACGTTTTATTAAAATTCTTATTTTGTTAGGCTTTCAATAGGTAGAGAAGAATAGTATAAAACTGGCCAGGCAGATAAAACCGAGAGTATTTTTCTATAGACTGTAGCTATCATTTATTATATAAAACTAGTTTCAAATAATCTCCATATTGTTTGGAGATTAATGAAAAACTGTTACGGCTTTTTATTTTTCAATGCCAGAGTTTTGAAAAATTCAGTTTAATAAGTTATGATTCGTAACCGCGATAACTCAAAATTTAAGGCCCTGAACTGTCACGGAAGCTGCTTGAAACCCACCCACTTTCAGATCGATGGGTACCAGACTTACAGACTGTCTGCAGTGCTTACCACGCTGTCCAAATCAAGTAATTGGTCCTAAAATTGTGAAGCTCTAATATCCACAAACGTTTACTGTTCTAATTTAATTATGCAGTTTCCAATTGCTTTAATATTTACTTGAAGTAAGTTCAACTTCCGATTACGCATCTTTTTAGGTATTGTTTAAATTTAAAAAAAAACATAAATCGGTGATAAACATGTTACATCAGTGATAAAGAATGTTTAGTCTTTGCTTTGACTAAATGGTGACTGCGATCTTGACCGGGACTTGTCTGTCAAACATATCTTGGTAACTTCGCTATACAATCCTTGGAAATTCCAAAAACCCTGGAAACTTGATAGAGTGCCTCAACTGTAAGGGTGCGCTTATGAAGCCTGTGGCATTACACAGAAACACGATAAATTTTAATTTCTGTTCTTAAATATAAACAACTTACCTTATTTAGAATAAATTTCAAATATGCTCCGAATTTTTCTTAATTTTTAAACCACTATAATTTTCTCAATGTGAAGGATCATAATATTATTTCATTGCCTCAAAAATATTTAGTAGGAAAAAAATATTGTTTTCATAATTTCTATGCCAGCCTGGTTTAATCTGACCACAGTTGATAAAACTAGATTTTTGCATATTTCCAAAAAATAATGATCTTATCCTTTTAAATATAGTTCGTTTTTGCATTAAATAGCTTCGTTTTTAAGAACTAGAAAACTATTTTATCATTCAAACAAATATTTAAGAAATGTTGTTTACAGAGTTAGTTACCAAGGAAAAAAAAAAACTTATGGACACAGTTTTGTCAAACTTTCTCCCAGAATGAAAGACGATGATTGAAATACAAATAAATACAACTTTTGTAATTCTGCTGTAAAAATAAGAAATGCTAGAACTTCAAAACTAATTTTGTTATTTTGGCTATTCGATTTTGCTATTTGATTGGCTATTACCGAAAGTTTTAAATTTTAAGAATTTACCCAACAGTGATTTTATTAATTTAATATTAAGAGTTTTAAACACAATCTTTTTATTTTTTGTTCCGTTAATTTCGAACACAAAGGCCGGAAATGGTTAAAGAGAATAGAGCGCTATAGTCTGTCACTTGCGATTCAAGCATGAATGCCTGACGATTTTTTCTTGATTCATTTACTGTTCTTAGACTGTCCTGTCTAGTGTTGATCATTGCATCTGTAATTGGTCAGATTTAGACAGTACTTTTGTGTCTTCATTGATAAAATATTCATTTTTTATCCCTGTATGTATACTTATTTGTTTTCATTTTTAAAAAGGATTTTAAAAACATTAAATGAATTGAAAGAATTTGCTTCAGATGTCTCAAATTGCAAGGTAGCTTCCTTGTTTTATTACAAAGGCTTGAGCATTATAAACCATACAAACGATATATGGATATGTTTTTAACGTCGGATATTTATATCATGAGTTACGATATCAATATTTTTTGAGTTTAGCTAAGAATTTTACTACATGCAAAATGCCATTCACTATTTGAATCCTCGTGGAAGAAAGTAACTGGAATTCCTCAAACAAATTTCAAAAAAATAAAGAAATTGGAAAAACTCATTGATTCCTAAAAATAATATCTAAAGTATTCTATAATATAATGGTATTCTTTATGTTTTTGAAACTGTAACGCTGAAAAACTTGAATCAAAACAAAATTTTGAAAAAATACGATCTTAATTTTTGTATAGTTTTATATATAGATTATAACTTTGTATAGCTTTAAGAGGCGATATTTATTTAAAATCGACATTATCGTGCAGCTATTGTTATCTTAATTATCATAAATTGAGAAAAAGCGAAACAGCCACCAGAGTGTAAAAAATATATTCAATCATTTCAGAAATCGTTGCGGAATTTTTGGTTTTGTATTCAACGAAAATCAAGATAACCTTCAATTGCTAAATTTATGTGAAAGTGATGAAATGGTCGCACTAAATGCAATAAGGAAATAAAGATAAAACGGCTAACGACCGTTTACTGTTATCTCGAAAATTTGTAAGGTAAAATATAAACAATGAAAATTGATGTAAACAAACCATTAAATATTTATAATACAATAGATTATATTCAATTATAACGCGATTGTAATCAACTATTAAAGTGTTTGTTGTCAGAAAGCAAAAATTTTACTATAAAGGCCTGAACGCTGCCTTGATAAAATAGACACGCTGAACTGAAAATGGTATTTAAAATCACTATTGTAATTAAGTTAAAAATGAACATTATAGAATTTTATGAATGAGCAAGAGTTTTATAAAATGTTACTTTATAATTCACTTCTTGAAATTTTTTTATATTTAAAATTGTATTACAGCACCGAATTTGCAGTTTTAATTATGCGTTTGAACTGGTAATTAATAGTTAAATACTGTGAGAAAATAGTTTAAATGTAATAAAAATATGAATTTCTGCAATAAAAGGAAATCGTAAAGAATTTATAGGAGAATTTTTGAAGCAAGTCTGAGTTGGACTGAATGACTATGAGTTTAGGTGAAAATCATTTTTACTCTTTTTTTTTTCATATTTTATTTTGGTTGCGTTATCCTTTCGAAATATTTTTATAAGATCGTAAATTAACCAGAAATGTTGCAATATTAAAGAGAGCCTCATTGGCTCAGAGAATCGAGCACTTGCCTTCCAAGGAATTAAACCTGGTTCGTATCCCAGCTGCGGCTGGTCGGAACGAAATTGCTCCAGGCTCACACTCACCACAGTGCTGACGTGAAATATCTTCGTTAGTAGACGTATTAGAATCACCTTGCTGTCAGGCTAACCGTGTCAGGTTTTCGTGATTTTCCCTCCAATGTAATGCAAATGCAGGTTAGTTCCATCAAGAAAAGTCCTCCACGAAGGTTAGTTTGTCCCAGTGCTTGATGTAAGAGTTCCCTTGTCTTCTTGGTTGGGTTCGAAATTACAAGGGTACGGAAATGATCATTGATAGTGGTAAACTCTAAATTGGTAAGGCTGCGCAGCGTCGATTATAAAAATAAAAATTGTTTGAGATTCAGTAAACATTTTTGTTTATTTTCATATATATATATATGAGGACGATATATATATCATCCTCGTCGAACAGCTTAGATTCAAAAACGTTCACCTACGCCTCCTTGTAATTTTGAACCCTACTAAGTTGACTAGAATCCCTGAATTACGTATCAGGGGAAGACTCCCTTTCATAAAAATCTTTGCTAAGTGAATTTCGAAATTTATTTGAATCAAATGAGTTTGACGTAAAAGTTATTTAACTGAATTAGTTTATTCCACTGAATTATTAGTTTAAAAATTAATTATTGCTGAATTAGTTTAACTCAGAAATATGCTGTACAAAAAATCCATTTCTTTATATAATATAAGAAGAAAGTGATATGATAACACATAGTCAATCACAGAACACTTGCGGTTAGTAACGCACAAAACAGCCAATTAAAATTGAGAACGCATGTGTTTTGAAAAGGTAATAATTTTTAATAATACTGCTTGTTAAAATGTTACAACTAAACTTACCATCTAAAGCTGAGTAGCGATTTTTATTTTATTTAGAGTATGTCTAATAATGTCAGAGTTTTCCATTGTTGTCCGTGCATTTCTATTGACTTAAAAATCACGAGGTAGGATCCAGTTTTTCGTCATTCATTTCTAATTGTTTTGGTTGTCATCAGCATAAAATTAACGAAAGTCGTAATTGCTTTCCTTTAAATATTTTTGTATCCCTAATTTAAAGTTATTTTCCAGTACTGCTATTATTAGCGAAAATTTTAAATTATGGTTGAGAACTCATCAAATTTGTTTGAACAATATAATGTCATAAGAATATAAGGGTAGACTATACTTGAGGGTGCCCCCGCCAAGTTGTGATCTCGATTGATCGCCAAGCTGGGCGATGTTGAAAACCAATCGTGATTCTGATTGGTTTAGATTTTAATCGTGATTCTGATTAGTTTAGAATTTAGCGTTGTTTTTAAATGAATTTTTAAATGTAATTTCAGAGATCCGTTAGTTCTACTTTGGATACCGGCTGGTAAGGTTATTTTTGCTTCTGGTACTAAAAATGAATACTGTCAATAAGATAAATCTTAAGCTTCTGTACTATTTTAATAACAATGAAAAAAAACAGTGATTGACTGGTGTATGATTGAAGGTTTAATTAGTAATAGATATAAATGTCCTGTTTGTGGGTTACGACAGCGTTCCGGGCAAACAAGTATGGCGCCAAACATAAGTCGCTAATTTCGCTAAGGGGCACCCTCAAGTATATTTTTCCCGAATATAAATGTTATTTTAAAAAATGATAGCTTTGAAAAATCACTTCTGTGCACCAAGAGATCTAAATGTTGTTGTTGTTGTAATTTGACAAGTGCAGAAAATTACAACTTAAATGGGAGCTAAGGCATCATAGAGGGTTTCGCCATTGATCTAAATGTTTATAATACTAATATATAGTAATATTCAGACGTGGGAAGTAGAGGCGCAAGCGTAAGCAAACACAATTCCTTTTAGTACATACATGTTAAGTGAATAATTTTAACTTTAGTAGAAAAATTGCTTTCTGCCAAGAAAAAACAATTGCGAAGCAATCATCAGGGTTGGTGAACGGTAGCGAACTGGGGGCTTAGTCCCCTAGTTTAATAACTAAAAAAAAAACCGGTTATGAATCTACGAGCTTTAAAAAGATAACATTTTGAAATATGTGCTTTATCTTTCAAAGCAAATTACAGTATAAAATTATGAGAAATTACATTAAAGGAAATAATAGGGAATAATATGCATTGAGAATCAATGAGCACTTAAAAACTGCTTTCCTTATATCAAAACGACCATTTCTTGAACAATTTTCTTCATAATCCCAATAATCCTTGTAAGCATTTGCGTTCGTTTCCAATAGTCGTGAAGGATATTTCCTTTCACTTATCGCGCTGACCCCATCACTTGTTTCAGCTGCAAGAATGACCATTTCAACAAGTGAGCCATCCCCAATCAACCACTGCGCCTCATCTGCCCTGCAAGACGAGATGGGCTGTTTCAGGGTCGATAGAGAAAACGGCCTTGACAGCTCAAGGATATCAGAGGATTCTGGATGTGGTGGTTACCTCCATTACCGAACGGTCATGATCTGACGATATCCCATTCCACGGATTTAAAATAAGTTTTAAAAAAAAACTAAGAGCATGGTTTTTAGGGTGTTTCATAGCTCATTAATATGGTTTCTCAAATGACTCTTATTTCCATTTTTTATAATTTTGTGAGATCAAAATAAAATTATTAAACTCTAATAATTATCCATGACATTAAGCTGCTTCATAGCACAAATACAATGAAAATTATGTGTTAATTTTCCTTGTTTGAAATATAATTAATCAGACTAGTGTGGCTTAATTTTAAAGTACAATCTGGCTGAAACTTAAAATAGTTGTGATAGTTCGTGTTCACATTTTTCAATTTAAAATAACTAAAATTACTGAATTTTAGTAATTAAAAGAGGGATTTTGAACTATTTAATAGCACATATGGAGGGTAGTTTCTAGAATAGATTTCATTAAATTATTCGATAAATATATTTTAAAAGTGAGAGCAATATAATTTCAGCATCGTACATCTATAGGGGAAAGTTGGACAAGGCCAGGTTTTTAAGTTTTTTTTTCTTCAAAAAACACTCAAACAATAAAATTGCTTAATTTTTTAAAAAGATGAGATAGCCATTTAGATCTAAAAATAAAAATGATTTACTGATTTATAATTTATGTAGATTAATAATGCTTTGGAACTATGCTTAAACTTGGTTTTATCCACCCTGGGCAAAAAAACCAAGTCTTCCTTGGTTTTAGTATATTTTTTGATCGGATAAAACCGGGTACATACCGAATAAATGAAAATTTTTAAAAATAAATTTGACTAAATATTTGTTTCTGATATTTATGAGAAACGCCATTCATTTCTACAGTGCGTAAAAAAAAGAAAAAGAGAAGAAAAGAAAAAAAAAAGATACGGATGACTTTAAGTAACTTTTGGTTAAAATTGGATTTTTACGTTCTAGGACTCAATTTTAACAGTTCGTAGGGAGGGGAACCTCAAATATACTAATTAAGTAGCAGGCGATATTTTAAGTACAAAATCAGACCCCAAAATGCATATTCTTCGAATAAACGTAGCTCTTTTTTGACGGATTCAGATTTCTGACTCTTGGGGTCGAGATGCCGCAATCGGGGAAATATAGTTCCAATAATTTGGCCACGACAGCGGTCCGAAAATTGGACCCCGTAATGTTATTGTACCTTTTGATTTTTTCTTTAAACGTATTGAGGAATTTTTGCACGCATTTATACAATCCAAAGAAATTACGTTTATCCAAGGAAAATTTCATGAAAAAATTACTTTTAGTTGACTTTATTATTTTTTTTATAATAGTCGAAAATATTTTATTTGTGAGGTGTACAATTTTTACATTATTTTAAAGAATGTAATTTTACATCACACGCTGCGAACCTTGAGCAAAATCAGTCGAATAGCTCCCGAAAAGTCAAATTTTAAAGAAGTCAGATATTTAGGGTTCACATTCTCAGGACTGTTTAGACTGATTTCGCTCAAAACTTGTATATTGCCTTGTAAAATTACATTCTTTTCTTAAAAAAAATCGTATACCTCACAAATAATTTTTTTAATATCATTAAATAAGATAATATAAGTAAAAATTTTTACTAGAATTTTTTTTTCATACAATTATCTTTAGATAAACGAATTTTATAACTATGGGCGAAAATTATTCAATTCACTTAGAATATTCTTATTTATTGAGATATTTGTTCGCAATTTTTGAAATAGTGAAATAAATTATTTATTGTAAAAAACAGTTATGATTTATATTTTTTTTGAAAAAAATTGAGCTACATACTCTCTCTTGAAATTATTTCGCAACATTTCTCAAAAAGAAAAATTCTAAAATTCTCAAAAGAAACTTGAATAAAAGGGAGTTTTGCTCTAAGACCTTATTTTATCAAATTATGAAAATTACTCCCTTGCAATATAACTTTTTGTGTTGTTTATCTTGAGTAAATATGAATAGAGGGGGAGGGGTGGACTTTCTGCAATTCTGGTAATAGTAATGCAAATCCCGCTGCTCGAGGTAAGTAAGAGATATAATTTTATAACGCCACTAAAAATGGGAAACAGAACATTCCATAAAAAAACACATTTCTTTCTATATTTTATGTTAGCTTATATGCTTCTCCCTCTGCTTTAAATAAATTTTCTTTTAAGATCCAATTCTATTTTAACTAGACTCCTTCAACAAAACTTGAAAAAAGGACATTGAAGGTTGTGAACTCTTCAATTTCATCTAATCAGGTATATCAATGATTCATAAATCAGCGAAAGTGAACTAGTTTCATTAACACACTAATAGCAGACGAATAAAAAAATTTTTTTTATATAGCCTATACCTATAGACTTTCTATAATTCTGGTATTACTAGTGAACATTATCGTCGCTTTGCTTTATATAAAAGAAACATGATTTTATACCTAGACTAAAAAAAGCTTGAAACGGAATTCTTGAATTTGTGCACCTTCTAAAGACGCCGATCTTTGTCCTCTTTCATTTTAGCTTATATGCTTGTTCCTTCCATTAAATCAAGCCTATTTACGATCCAATTCTATTTCACTCAAAAACTAAAAGAAAAAAGTAAAAAATACATTTAAGATTGCAAAACACTCCGATTTCATCGAATCAGGAATATCATTCATTCATTAATTAGCTAAAGTGAACTGGTATTGTATGCAACACAATAGTAAACTGATTTTTAAAAAAAATCAACTTTGTTTAGCCTATAGCTAAGGACTTTCCACAAATTTGGTATTAATAATGCACATTACCCATTGCATCTCTCAATATAAATAATAGACATGATTTTATAACGATGCTAAAAAGGATTAAAACTGAACTTTTAAATTTTTGCAAGTTCTAAAAACACAATTTTTTCTTTCCATCTTTCATTTTAGATAAATATGCTCCTTCCTTCCACTAAATTAAGTCTTTTTACAATCCAATTCTATTTTAACTTAATTCTTTCAACGAAACTTGAAGAAGAAAAAAAAAAGACATTGAAGGTCTCCAATTTCTCCTAATCAGGGATATAACTGATTCATAAATCAGCGAAAGTGAACTGGTTTCATATGCACCACAATAGCAGACGAATAAAAAAATTAATTTTATATAGCCTATAGCTAAAGACACGATATTCAGACAAAGAGTACGATCTGTTGGTCGGTGGACTGAAGAATAAATAGCCTTGGCCCTCGTCAAGGTTTCCAGACTGTTCTTCGTTTCAATCAATTAAGATGAGCTACCAAATGTTGCTGCCGAAGCAACTGCAACAGGCACTTGGTAGGCCAAGGGCGATTTTGGGACAATACTGTGAAAAATAAATAGTCGTCAGTTTCGAAAAGCTATTGAAAGAAGTCCTACCTGATGGATATTTTTTTAAGCGTAGTTATAAAAAGTTCACGGTTGACACGATTTTTCGTGGGCTATGGAGGAGAAAAATCAATAAAGTGAATGTTAGCGAAAAATCAATTTACGTCATGCGCTAAGAATGTCTTAAGTAGAATTTTGTAGGCGTTGTTTTATTGGTAAAGAGTTAATATTAACGTTCGTTTTCAGTAGACGTGTCTGTTTGATTTTTCTGGCCAAAGTGCAAGGTCTGATCTTTACACAATTTCCCATTTAAAAATCGCTTAACTTAAGAATATTTCGCCAATTTGACACCAAAATGAACTACATGCCAAAAGGGAGTTTTGTGAGTTGAACTAAAATCTATATTGTAAAATTGTTTAATAGTTATATATTTTTAATAATTTACTCAACATTCAATTATGAAAAATACACATTTCTTAATATCATACTCCATTTTATGGTGCACTTGTTTTTTTTTTATTGTTTTTTTTTTTAAGTTTAAAGATAAAATGAATGTTATGATAAATCAATTCCCTTTTTGGCGTTGTTTTATTGGTAAAAAGTTAATTTTAATGTTTATTTTCAGTTAACGCGTTTATTCGATTTTTTGGTCTAAGTGAACGGTTTGATCTTCCCATAGGTTCACATTTAAAAATTGTTTAACTCAAGAATTTTTCACAAATTTGAAATTTTCGTTGAAAAGAATAATGAGTTAACTAAATTTCACAACCGGAAAATGTTTAATTATTATGCATTTTTTCATAATTTACTCAGCATTCAATTATGAGAAATAAAATTCATTTCTTATTATCTTACTCTCTTTTTTTTTATCTTGCTGTATCCTCTTTTCAAATGCAAAAAGAAGAAATCTTGTACTTGGACTTGTTGGAACTTTAAATTTTTACCTCCATCTGAATACGTTTAATGGAAATTAAGATTGTGTTAAGAACGTACCCCGTATTTATCTCAAAACTAAATTATTCTACGTTTTATTTTAAAATTTTACACGTGACCTCCTAAAATGTTGATGTTTGTAAAAATACTACCATACGAATGAGCAGATACAATTTATCGCTCTCAAAATTTTATTTATTTTCTTAATTGTGAAAAATCTATCGTAATTTTATAAACTTATCTGCCTTGATGGTAAAAAGTTCATAAAAATACTAAATTAATCATAAAAATAGTAAACATTAAAAGTGTTTTTCTGCGAGAAGAAGTTTTTATTTATTTATTAAAAAAAAACTTAGACATAAATAATGTCTAATGTACGCCGATAAATTTTAAAATTTTCAAAAAACATCTTTCACATTTTTTGCCGAACGCATTCTTTCTAGTCCTATATGAAAATATAGGACTAGAATTACACATTTTTTTTTATTATTTTTGTAAAGAGTATTAGCCTTTTATCATATTTTAATTGCTGAGGAACAATACAAATTGCTATGCTGACAGGTAATATTTTTTAAATAAATGTCACTAAAATGCATTAATAAATTTTATCCAAAAAATATAAATTTCTTCGCTCGTTTGTAAGTCAAATCATTTCATTGTAATCTACGGTAAATTTATTAATTTTTATATATTACGAATGGACTGATTAATGAATGATAATAGAGGCTTTTGAATAGATTTTTACAAATTCTTATTTTGTGAAGAAAGTTTAAAAAATTTCTTATAAAATCCTTCTATCTCCATTGGTATAGAATCTAATAGAAGCAGTACGGCCGTAATAATTGTAAATATATTATAACATCAATCAATAGTACTTTTTCATAACACAAAAAATTTCCATGCTGACAAATAATTTTTTTAAAATAAATGACTCTAAAATGCATTAATAAATTCTATCCAAAAAAAGCTAAATTTATTCACTCATTTGTTTTAAATCCTTTCACTGTAATCTACGGTAAATTTATTAATTTTTATATATTACAAATGGAATAATTAATGAATGATAATGCTGGCTTTTGAATAGATTTTTACGAATTCTTATTACATCAAGTAAAGTAATAAAAAATTATAAACTGCTTCGGGACACATAAGCTCCATTGCTATAGATGTTAATGGAACAGTACGGCAGTAATAATTGTGAATGCGTTATAACATTAAGCGATAGTACTTTTTATGCCAAAAGGAAAAACAATCTAATGAAACTTGCTTATCATTAGTTTTTTCTGAGGAGGAACATAGCTTTTTGATGCAAGAGGCTGATTCAACCTAATCATTTTCAGAAAATCACACATCAATATACCTACAATTTGGTTAAGTATTATAATTCACGAAGAGCCGAAAGCAAGTTGTCACAATATGATAGAAAAAAAATATCATCTGACGTATTGAAAAAATGTCAATCATTAAATGACATGATGTCAAATTATATCTCTTCAATGTGATAAATTAATAAAAAATGAAATACTTTTTTCATGAATTGTTTATAAATCAGTGAAGTGCATATTCCGTAAATGTTTACTGTAAACTTACTGTTGTCAATGCAAGAAATAAATATAATAAATGGTAAATTCATTCAAAGTATTGCGGGACCGAATCCAGTGTGAACAAAACATTGTGGGATGGATTCTCGAGTGCAAGAATTAATTGAGGGGCACACTTCGTTAGAAAGAATAAAATACCGTTGGATAGAACAGATGACGAACAAAATATCTAGGGCCTAATTTTAAGGAAACAAAATATTATGGGAAGATTCACAAATGGGTAAAATATGGAATTTATACGAAAAAAATTCTAATTAAATGCTAAAAACGAATGTTTACTTTTTTTTTGATTTACCGACGCAAAAGAATTTGTACTAGAACGCAGATGTAGTAGTAAACAAAGAAAAAAAAATTTTATGCTTAACATTTTGTTGCTTAAAATTACTTCAAGTGAAAATATTTCCATTCTTAATTAACACATCTATAAAAGCACAAGTTTAGCAAGCGTTACATCTTTGTTAGTATCATATATTTTGCCATTTATTTTATGATTTTTTAGAAAATTTGCATTTTAATACATTTTACTACGTAACTAAATTGAGTGTCTAATACTATGATTGTACACAGAGAATTCTGAAAGTTTCTACTTAATTTCTCAAATGTCTTTTAAACTTTCTAATGTATTCCTGATGTAATTCCGTAGTGTAAACTTTCTAATGTAAATTAAATGTATATCCAATCTATTATTTGTCTAAATGCCTGAAAGTGTTTTAAAATCCCCTTCAAACATAAAACTTAAATTTTAAATTTGCTTTGGAACTTAAATTAATTAAATGAAAATAATAGTATAATGTTAAGAAACCACGTTGGTTTTAAAATACAGGAAAAAATGGTATTATCATTTTTCACAAGCCTTCCTTTTAAGTTAAATCAACAATAATTAATTTTGAAGCGAACAAAACTTCAAAATAACAATGTTTGTAAAATGAAATAACATATTTTACTGACTTTGTCAATGCTTTATTATATTTCTTTTGCGTTTATTAGGTCAACGAAAGTAACTTTTTTAGTTTATTTTGCTCGAAGGGGAAGAAATACCAACTCATTCCATTTGCCGAGCCCCGGGGCTCTCTCTATCCAACCTGCATAAATGGCGTAACAAAAGTATTTCCTCCAAAAAGTTTTTTTTTCTATATGTTTAATTGAAGTGTAGTAGAAAGTGAAGTTAAGTAATAAACGGTGTAGCATAACTTCCTACCCAAGGAATTGATCAATACTTATACTGACGTGAACAAAATTGATAAAATATTTGGTGTTTTGAGAAATTTTATTCTTCTTTTACTTACAATATTGGTTAAAAATGAAATATTGGTGATTTTAACTTGTTTTGTTTCCTGCTTTTTACTTTTTGTTAACATGTTTATTAAGTCTATTAGGCCTAAGTTATCAAGAGTCTTAGCGTATCTCTTGTTTCGTACTTTTTTAAAGTTTGGAAGTTGTTAAATGAAATGATATGTTTTTTGTTGAACAAAAAATATATTCTTTTTTTCCCAATATATTTTTGAAAAGCATCTCAATTTTAATTCATAAAGTTTTTCTATACAAACTTAAACTCGTATTTAGTGTATAAAATAATACAGAGTTAAGGAAAAGGGACGCCAGAGTTAGGAAATGTTATAAAAGATTAAATTATAAACATACGGAAATAACTCTTGCGTCAAAATATAGTAAAGGAATATATGCTTTTTCTCTGCTCTGAACTACAGTGAAGCAATTATTACTGATATCAGCCACTTTTATAATTTAATAGTGACCATAGCTCAAAGTTTAACTCCGTAGATGCTTTACAAGGCATTAACAAATTTTCAAGCATAAATACATTTCAAACTATATTACTATTTATTACAATACGTTTTCAAATAGTTGAATTTGTCAATAACCGTTTCAAGTTAAATAACTAGTGTAGTCTCAACGGAAAGTGTTTTCCCCAACTGAATAGATGTCTGAAGAACCCTTGAAAATAGCAGAAGAATAAAATTCGTGAAAAATATACATCACTTTGTTCATAAAATTTTTTTTTATTAAAATGATGCCTCTGCAAAATTGTGTAAAAAGGTGACTGATTAAATACTTAACATTTGCGAGGCTAACTTTTAAAATGCGCATACATGAAAGCTTTCTGAAAGGAGAATAAACTTTGTACTTACCTTATAATTTTAGTTCTAAATTTATATTCTAACATGTTTATTAATTTTCGTATAATTTTATACGAATATTAATAAACATGTATAATTTCGATGTTATTCTCGATATTATTTCGATGTTATTTTCGATATTTCGATATTATTTCGATATATTTCGATATTATTGTTTGATGTCCTTGAAATCGAAGGAACTCTAAATTAACTCTAAGACCTGTTGTCGTAAAAACAATTTAAATCACGCTCTTAAAATCAATGAAAAATTTACCAGAGAATAATGAGAAGTAATAAAATATTTATGCAAAATTTTCGTTTTTTTTTTTTTTTTTTTTTTTTTTTTTTTTTTTTTTTTTTTTCAAATTCTCCTAAAATGTTTGATCTAATATATTCAAAACATTCTCGCAAACGAAAAATTTCGAAGTTAATCTTACACATTTTCTAATGGTTTTTGCCTCATCAAATATTCTATTATTCTGTTATCTAACTTTATTTTTATCTTGTTAAGTTAGATTTTTACTGTAAAATATTTATTCGCGAAAGTGTGATTGGTCAAAATGTGTAACAATATTCATGTTACAGAAATTGGTCAATATATTGTGCATTTTTTGCGCTTTTGTAAATTAATGTGCATCTATGAAACAAATTTATGTTTGAAAGAACAGATATATGTATCTTAATAAATAAACTCCAATTAGTTCTGTTCTCAAATTATAATTTTCCATGTCGTTATAGCTAGGAGTAAAAAGCATCACCTAATACAAACATCTATATTATTTGTCATACTAAAATTTTAAGATGTTTTGAATCTTCCATAAGTTCTTCCTTCAAATGTTAAATTGTTATTAAATAGTCATTGAAATCATAATTAATGCTATTTTAATATTAATAACATTGGGCCAATTTAACAAACAAACAACAAAAAAAACTTGAAAAACACAGTTTTCAATGTCGTATTGTTTTATGTATTGTTAATATCAACAATTTTGTTCTATTATTGTGTAACGATTTGATAAATGATCATATATAAAGACGCGAATAAATTTAGGCAATATTTTATGCCAGTAAACCGAAAGAAGACACGGCAAAAATCGAATAAGTTATTCTATTATAATACTCAAGATTATTCCATGAGATTTATTTGTCTAAGAGTTGAATACCACAATGATGTCACTCGGATGGCTTCTTGCAGGTCATTGTGCGAAATATTTATTTCAGTTATGAAATAAAGTTGATAACTCCATTTTGTTGGGAAAAAAAATCTAAATATTAGGTTATACGGGGGTTGTTAAATTAAAAAAAGTTGCACAACTATTGATCACAAAGTTTGATAAATAAAGCATGAATAGGCAGTATGGGACAAACTAAAAAAATAGCCAGATGATCTTGAAAAAATAGAAATCGGGAAAACATTTTTACTTTTTCATAATAGATTTGAAATAGTGATAATATCACTTGAATCTGGATAACTCTTGTTTCAAATATAAAAAGCAACTCTGACAATTGTCAGTGAGCAGGTGGGTGACCACTTTGAACAGACTGCGAAGCAGTGGACTGTTCGCTAAGACACGGCTCCCTGAAGATCACCGAAGTCAAGTGTCACTGGCTGCGGTCAGCATGCAGGTGGGTGACCACTTGGATTAATCTGCGTAGGGACCGAGGGTGTGGGTTATTGGTCCCCGTTAAACTGTTCCACTGTAAAGTGCTCGACTTCGCTTGCCGGTCGTCGGGCTACCGAAGCGGGAGTGCCATCCTTTGCAGAGGGTCACAATTGTGACGGCATGTCTTCGGATCATCCACAGGGATGTTTCCCAGACCGTCGCCAATAGCCCATTGAACAGCTCTAGTGTGACGTAAATGAACTACAACAACATTTAGCGTAAATGGCTAGACATCGTATGCAGTCCTTCTGGTTAACAAAGCAGGGGAGACAGAGACCAATATTGTGATGACATGTCTTCAATCCATCCTCAGATATATTTTCCAAACCGTCACTGATAGCACATTGCGCAGCTCTATTGCGACACTAATATAATACTACTTCTACTCGAAATATGTATAAATGAAAAGAAAATAGTTTGCAATTCATCTCTTGATCTGGAGTGTATTTTGCGAAAGATACTGTAATGTGTACCTGATACTGTAATAATGTACCGTAAAAGTGTAAATGTACGTAATGTACCGTAATGTAAAGATACTGTAATAATGTACCGTATATTGAACAAATATTTTCATCACATAGATAGTTATATTCCCCATTAAATTTTTCCGTATATATTTCCGTTATTATATTGCCTGATGATTTGTGTCTTACATTTCGTTTTTCCATTTTCCTAGTATATATAATTTATTTTCCAAGCATCAACGAGATTCCTAAATATGGTTACCGAATTCTACTGTCGTATGAAGTTTATTTTTAATGACAAATTAAAATACAATATGACACGGTGTAGCTATTCAAAAATCAATTAAAGTTAGTAAAAAATGGTAAAGATTAATGGTAATATTTGCAATAAAGTGCACTCATTTAAAATCTGTTGTTTTGTGAAAACTCAAAAGTGTAGCTCTAGTAACACGCCCATTAAAACGTACGTGTTTATTTTTTAAGATCACCTTCGTATGAGTGTGTAGTAATTTAGAAAGAATGATTCTTCATGATTGTGCTTAAGTGGTATGTTCTTCACCTCTGTTTAAAAAAAATAATCCGGCTAAAGAGTTGTGAAGTTAACGTCAACTGCCTATCTTGTATCGTTCATTAATCATTATATTCCAGGTTCTCTACATTGGTTTGTGATCTAAAAGGGTTTAGAGTCATGGACAGAATATAAATCAATCCGCAAAATTCAAAAGTTGTTTCCAGTGTTCCTTAAGATATGTTTTTTTAAGATATTGCCGTTTAAACTGTTTTGCAAATGTACTTAATTGCTGATAATTTCAAAGCTTAACATACTTCGTTCATTCTTTGAAAAAAAAATCTTTATCATATATGTATTAGTCAGACTTCTACTACTGCAGATTCTACGTAGTTTCTGAAAATATTTTTCCTACACTGTAAAAAATTCGGGATCAAATTACGGTAAAAACGATCGACACTCAGATTGGTATTGTTGCATCGTAAAATTGATTTTTAGGGGAACTTGTTAAGGAACAAAAAAACTGATGTACCGTCAGTTTTAATGCAATAATTACCTAAAAATCACTGAATCACTCTAATTAAATAAATACTATAGTAAAAATTATGATACAATATTTTACGGTAAAAATTGATTTTACGGATGATGCACTCAAAGTGCAGAATCCGGAATTTTTTACAGTGCAGTGGAGGCAAGGTTAATGCATTTATATTTTTTTAAAATTAGCATTAAAAGAATTTTGTCTGCCTTTAAACATAAGTATTTTAAGCATATACAAATAAGGTCATATAAACGATGCTTAAGTTCTTATGATCTAATGATTTTTTAAAAAAAAAATCTGCTTCAAAAAGTTCTGCCTTAGCTCACTACTACTGAAAAAAATATTTCGCAAAAGCTTTAAATTGCTGGAGTCTTCAATTCGTTAATAAGTCAATACAAAAATCATAGAAGTTCGTTTTTTCAAAGAAAAATCAAATTGCTTCTATTTTATGTAATTTACACGTTTTTAATATTATAACGAAATATACGATTTATAATGAAATAAGTAAAAGGTTTAATTTCTTGCCTATTATAACTGGATTTTTGTACTTGTAATTCTGGAGAGCATTTCTGTGGCGTGTCATGACAACAACGAGCTTACTTTGATTACAGATTCATATTTAGTTTTTTAAATTAATCATTCGATTAAAAACTATTATTCAGAAGAAATTTATTTTAACCTATATTTCATGATTAGTTGCAGTAAGTGCTTTCTTCATAAATAATCTGCTAAAATTCTGTATTTAAAAAGAAATTAAATTTCGCTAGCTTTGCATACTGCATTTTGAAGTGCACAATTCTAACAAATGCGCACTAAGGAGATATTATTGTATTTTATAGGAATAACTTATGAAATTATTACATATATAAACAATGTGTTATGTATGGGCATGTGTTAAATGTGTTAAGTTTGTATTAAACACGCATACCTTGTAATTTTATGTGTATGTAATTGCTATTTCTTATGTTTCACTAGTAATTGCTACTTCTTGTTTCTTATACATGATTGCTTCAACTTTAATAGTTTTTTTGTGCTTCAATAAATACAAACAGAATTTCTCGAGTTTCATTTTTATTTAAATCTGAGTTAAATAGATTACCAGTAAATAATAACTTGAGGAATCATAATATAAGGTATAAAACAGTTTGGGATTTGTTAAAATTTATATTTATAAGCGACTGCAAAATGCTTTTAAAAACCTAGCAATTCAGTGTAGCCTCATAGAGCACACAAAAATTATGTCCTCAAGTAGATTTTGATCTAGTGATAGGAATTTTACACTAGGAAAAAAGTATGCTCAGGCTTCCAGAATATGGTAAAATTTAACAAGTTTTTGACTCTACGGGAACGCCAAAAAGCACGGTAATTCTTAGCGAAGCGCACTGATAATGCGTTTGGAAAAATTATCAATAAAATATTGCTTTATAATATGTGTAAAAATTCGATAAATTTGATGAAATTTGGCATTTTTATCGCGATACTTTAAAGCAAGTCATGAAAACCATTTATTTGGTTAAATTTACTTTTCAATTTTGTATTGTTTACTGAAAGGTAATGAGAACTGTAATTTTGAATACCAGAATTTAAAAAAAAAAAAAAACTATAACCATTATGAAATGAATGGTTTAAATAAGGTATATTTGGAATTTTAAAAAGATTTCTTCTCTCCTTGTACGTGATGAAAATCAACTTAGTGTTCCAGAAAGTTTATATCAAATATGTTATTTAACGAGGACTAGCACACTGATTTGATGTTAAGACCATATGAATATAGGGTTAGGCACAGCGTAGAAAATCTATTTCAATACTTCAGTCAGGTGAGCGTTTTTTTATCGTGTGAAAAACCGTTAAGTTTATTTTTTAAACGGCTCCAAAGACAAGTTCATAAATAATTTGAGTAATAATTCAAGTAATTTCTGGAAACAGGTAAATTTTCATTTTTCCTGTCTGCTAAATGTGAGCCTGAAATTCCATTCAAGAATGAATATCAATATGTTAATGCATATTACCATTGACATGTGTTCTTTCCAAAAAAGTAATATGCCACACCTACAGTTCTACAGTCTTATTCGCCCATTTATCAGTGACCAGAGGTCAAGACTCAGTAGTCGCTGCCGTCTCTACTTTCGATTATTATATTCGGGTGAAGGATATTTGGCTCTAAACATGCCTTCCACTGCAGAGACACGCCCTTTCTCTGTTCTGCAATATCTTGCAAATGAGAGGTTTACTATGATTTACAAAACAGATGTTACATTGTTCAAACCTTTCCGTTCGGCTTTTAATTTATGTCTGAGAGCTAAAATACGTATTATTATCTAAATGAAATACCCACGATACTTAACATCTCTCAATTTAAAAAACAAATTAAACTGGATACATTCATTGTTCAGCTGTTTAAAGTATGAGAATTTTAAAGGATACCATAAACTGAACTCTATAAACAAACCAAGTGCTCAGAAGGTTGGTTATTGATGAAGTTTAAATTGCAGAATCTTTTTGCATATTTTTTTTCTCATTTTTCACAATTTACTTGGGTATTTCTCCATCCACTGGCAACACTATAGTTATTATTCATTTTATTGTGTTATCTTAAGTGTTACTTATTTGGTATATAATTTGTATTACTTTATTTGAAGCCTTACAAGGACAGAAATATTGTGTTAAAATGAATTGAGAAAAAACGCTTAAGATTCCAACTTTTCAATTTTAAATTAAAAAAGATATTCCATGTAATTTAAATTAAAAAATAAACTTACTTTTAACTTTTCATATTTTCGGATGTTTAATCTCACTAGGAAACATAAAATTCATTATTGGAATTAGGAAATGCCAAATCAATATTCTATTAACGTAAAGGTGAAAGTAAAATGTAGTTTGCTCAAACAAACGAGTAATATTCAATAATAACTATTATTTTAATATCAGGGTGTCTATAAAATAATTTCGCCAACACACCACCAGCTGAAGAGCATACCGGTCAAGAAAACGAACTGTTTAAAGATATTAGAAGGTATTTTTCAACATTATTGTTAAAAATAATTATCTTGCTCCAAGTTTGCAGTTATATAATCTTGCAAATTTCGTAGGGCAACACCTATTTTTTTCACTGGTCTGTGAAAAACTTAAAATTAAAGCTATATTTTCAGTAGAAATAATCGTAATGTAGGTAGAGAGAGTTAGATGCAGAAAAGAAATCCCTATGCTTTCTTTTCTTCCTTCCCTTTGTTGACTTCTGTAGAGCCGGACTACCCTTGAAGAGTCTTTAAATATTCTTTTCTTCATCGTTGATTTACGCCGCCGTTTTCGGTGCTAGAAATTAAAAACCTACTTCATTAAATTTTCTTTGTGAGGATTAAGTTTCGATGAAAAAAAGTAGATCTTGTCTCATGAAAATTTTTTACTACTGTAACCTTAACAAGGAGAGCTAATTTGCCATTTTTAACGTTACATTAGTCATGACTTTATTACTTAAAATACATTTATACAAAATTTTATTCCCTTCTTTCGAATAGTGCACGTGCCAGAGGTCATATCATGGCCAAATAATATATAATGTGAGCTAATATCCTACTTATATATTCTTTGTCATGGCAAGTAATTTTACAATCATCTCATATTTCCGTCTTTTTTGTGGGAGCATTTCCTTACGCTACTGTTGCAGTGCTATCTAAATTGCAACACAAACCGAATCCTTCAATAAAATTGCTGTTTTAAGACCTCAACGATTTTTACAATTCATTAGAACCGAAAACTATCTTATTTTTTACGCTTCAGGAATTGTACATACAAACTAACAATTTCGAAGGAAACAAAGCAACACAAGGTTGTCAAACTATTCATTATGTTGATGCTATAAAGGGTAGCCAGACAGAAGAAACTAATGCAATTTTGGCTCAAACAATACTTTAATTTTCCTCACTCGATACTTTAATTCTTACTTAGGGAATTATAGTTTAAAATCGCTTGTAATTTGCATCAGCATTATGAAATAGTTGAAATAATTGTCTTTACTTTTTCTGTTAATTTAATGAAGTTGGAAATTTTTTAGACCTAGTGTATAATACCGGTTCATTAGTTTTAAGTATCAGATACTGAAATAATTTTTGTATAATTCTGTTTATTCCCGCTTTTATTTTTATTCCGATTATTAGCATTGCCTCTTGTTCTATATTTGGTCGTTTCATCAACTTTTTGTCCAATTTTTGTCCTACAGCAATCAAAATGCATGCATATTAATATATGATTAATTTCAATTTTGGTTTTTGAAATGCTTATTCATATTTATGTTTATTATATTCTGTTTGTTAGTAACATTTCCTCTAATTTTTAAATTAAATTTTAGCACCACATTTTTTTTCCTAAGGATCACATTAGCGCTCATGAAATGTATGTTTAAATTTCAGGAAATTATAGTAACTCATAAAGTCATATAATCTCAAGCTATAGTAATTTTATAAAGTTACATAACTCCACTCTTGGATTTGGAAGTATTTTTTCTCATTTATAGTTGTTGTATTCTGTCCATTAGTAACATTGCCTTTTGTTTCTATGTTTGGTTTGTGATGCAAATGTTTATTTTGATAAAGATCCCGTTAACTTTCTTAAACTGTATCCACCACGTTCAAATTTTATAAAGTTATAATGATTAATAAAGTTATATTGCAGTAATAGTCAAGTTAAGTTATAGTAATTTCATAAAGTTATATAACTTCACTCTTGGCTTTTGGAAGCATTCTTTCTTGCTCATATTTATTGTATTTTGTCCTCCAGTAACATTGCCTCCAGTTTTTTTTTGTTAAATTAGTGCAACAAAATTTTATTTTCATAACAGACTCACTGCCGCACATGAATTATGTAAGTTGTGCTTAAATTTTATGAAGTAGTAACACTACGTTGATTAAATTAACTCTAGTCATTTATAAATATTTTTTCATATTAAGGTTTTAAGATTTTGTTTCATAAATTTTCTATGAAATCGCAATATTTTTTTTAAAAAAAAGTAAGGTATTAGAACTAATAGTAAATAGTTAAGTTAAAAAATTAAAATTACAAATGACAACTAAACTCTGCTCGTATTGCCACCCAACTTATATTCCAGCGGCTTCTGCTACGATTGTCGTAAAAATGATTGACACTTGTGTTGCCGTCCAGAACGAAGTCCAAATTAATTTAGGAGCAGACTAGCTAGCTAAAATTCAGTCAAAATACTGATCGGAGATAAATTATTTTAGTAACAATTTTAATTAAAGTGGCGTGGAAACGATTTAAACTTTTATTGACACCAAAAAAAATTATCCTGATAAAATATGAGAGCTCTTAATTAAACGGAGAATGGTGAGCATTTTATAAGGCGATAGATGTTATTTGATTAAAAAATGGCGATGAATTCCGCTTTTAGAAGTTGCAAATCTACCTGTAACCAGGCAAGAAGCTCTAATGGATATTTGATTTCGCTTGCTGGTCGGAAAGGGGTATACAGTTTGATTGCCTAATTCAAACCACACAGACATGAAAGCGAGTTAACAAAAGCAAAATAAAAGTTTAATTGTGTTCTCATCTTGGAATGATTTTTATTCAGCCGATAAAATTTACTAAGAAAAAGTGTCAAACTTTCATATTCCATTTATAAAGTGACAAATAATAATACTTTTAGGGTATGTCAACAACAAATTGTAAGGTCCTGAATATTTAATAATTTATAATAATTATTTCATCTCAAATTCAGTACGTAGAAAATAAAATGATACAAAATTTCCGATTGGGTGCGTACACTTTAAGAAAAGGACCACAGATATCTAGACATGATCTTTTCCACTCAGTTGATAGTTTCTAAGCAAAATGGCGTGTTCAAGTTAAATTAAGTTTCTCTACATAAGTTAGAATATTAACTTACGTGAAGTTAATTAAATACAGCTCTGTCTCGCACATCGAATTTGTTGAAATATAATTACTTTTCATCTACGCCTTTTACTTAACTCAGATTTATTTGTTTATGTATTTTATTGTAACTGTGATATATTTTTGTTTTGTGTACCTGGCAACTTCGATGCATAATTAGTTCATGTTCTACATGACTTCATGCCTATCTTTGTTAAGTAAGAAATATATATTAAAAGAATTGAAATGTTTGTGAAAGAATCTTTGAGTAAGAATATAGAATGCGTCACTTAAGAGAATCGATACTTGACTGACTTGGCTTACTCGAAATTTAATGGAAAGAACAGTTGTCAATGTAAGCAAATGTCACGTTTCAGCCACCAATCGGGATCGAGAAACTCACACTACGTTACTTGCAGGTATCCCAATATAATATGTATAAAGATGCAGATATTATGATTTAGAGTATTTCAAACTCGATTAAAAATATTGACTGTTAGCCGCTTAAGCTGGTTATATATTTTTTGCAGTTTTGTAACAGCGCATATTAAAATGTACGTTAGCATATTTTTGTTGAAGCTTTATTTATGAAACTCAGCTCTAAGCCTTAATTTTTAAAACTTTTTTTTACTCATCTTTTGTACATTTATTAATATATTTTTACTTATTTTTTTAATGAAGTAATTACAGAACTAAGAAGGGGCGGTAAAATTGCAGTTTCTTAAGAGTTTATAATTATATTAGCCACTTTCGCTAACAACAAATCGTAATGCTTTTGTCACAAAACTACTAAAGTAGAGCTGTATACGTGTACAGACATATATGCATATATCGCGTAAATAAAACAGTTGTACGTGGTTTGTATCACAAAAAAGGAAAATATTCTTCTTATATAAGATATCTGGCACTTAACGCATCGTATTGAGTACAGATAACGATTTTGGTTTGAATTTCTTGCCAGTACATGCAAGTTGTATTTACTCCTTATGCTTTATATTTTAGGAGTATAAAATCACTTTTTACATAGATAAGGGTGAAGATTGGAATAAGCCAGTATAAGTCAAATCCCACATCAACCGTTACACAATTATTTAAAAAAAATTCTTTAAAACAAATAACGCAGGAATTTTTATGTAACTAAAATTTTAAATTCAAAACATTTATTAACTTTTTTTAAAAAATAAAGAGAAGTGAAATGATGAAAATAATCGATCGAAAACTTAATAAGCTGTTTAACTACCTACTTAACGTTAACAAATATTTTTCTTTCTTTTCATTTCGTCAAGGTTGGAGTCGACAGTTTCCAATTAACTTTTAATGAACATCAAATCATCATTTTATTTGCCTGCGTTATTGCAATTTTTACCTGATTCTCAAACTAAATTGGCTCGCTAAATTAATTCAATTTCTAAAAGAACAAGATAAGGAAAAAAACTCAAACATCAAACTTATGAAACGACTATAATTTAAAATTCCATCACAAAAAGTACAAGTTTTATTGGGCCAAATAATCTAAAATATCAAAATACGATGAAATTAGTTTCAAAATTACATTCGAAAGAAAAATGAAATAATCCATCATGGATTGAAAGTCGTTCAACTGTCCATTTAACGCCAAATTATTCCCCTATATTCTGAGAAAAAGTCGACAGTTTCCAATTAACCTTTAATGGCCAGCAAATCATCGCTTTTATCTTTTGTAAATCATAGCTTTAAATAAAGATAGCGATTTAAAATTCCTTCACAAAAAATACACGTTTTACAGGTGTAAACAGATTTCTAAAGTATTAAAAAGTAAAACAAATTTATTTCCAAAATTGCATTTAAAAAATGATGAAAATAATCCATCATCATTGAAAAATCGTTTCTCTATTTATCGCCAAATATTTCCCTCTTTTTGTTAAGAAAAAAAAAATTTCATAACTCGTCATTACAGAAGTCGACAGTTTCCAATTAATCTCTAATGAATCTTAACTTAACGCTCCTGTAATATATATCTTAGCACATTTTTTTTTTACTTGATCCTCAAATTAAGTTGGATTAATTCTGATTACAAATGAACTTTGATGTTTAACAATATATTTTCTTCCAATTTTATTACACATAAATGATGTTTTTTTGTTTTTGTTCTCACAAAATTGAAAAATGGATAGCTATTAATTCACTTATAATAGCTGACAGAAAGCTATTTCTTTTGGGAGTTTTGTGACAAGGCTATAATAAAAGAATGTTTTGATTGATTTAATTTCATATTTTACGTCCTATTTAGAAAAATTAGTTCTCTGTCAATTGTTTTATGTAGTTTTTGGTGTTCCGACCGAATAAAGAAAAAGAATGATGTAATTCTATCGAATAAAGTACTTTTTTCTGGTGAGGGTTTATTAAAACAATGATTTCACAAACCAATTTACAAAAATTCATTTTCAGCATTTAATACATAAATTTTTTTCATTAACTGTGATAATATGGTTAATGTTTATGATTTGTCTCCTTAGTATGTGAGTGTACTACATGCAAAATTTATCAGAATCAATTTTAATTAAAAATTTAAGCTATGTATTTATATGATAAGCTTATTCCGGTCATGTATTTTAAATAAGAAGCATCCTTCAACAAAAAATTTCTTATCTCTCTGTTTTTAGCTACACTGTAAAAAAATTGTTAAATTTGCCGAAAAAAATTGTTAGCTTACTTACGAGTGTAAAATCATTTATTTCCCAGAAAAATTATCTTATTTAAAAATAGATGCGTGATTTTAAAGGAGATAATTACCTTTATTTTAGCAAACTCCGTCCTCTTAACAAACTCCGTCCTCTTAACAAACTCCGTCCTCTTAACAAACTCAGTCACTTTAACAAACACTATCGCTTTAAAAAACTCAGTCACTTTAACAAATAATCTGTTATTTTAACAAAAATTCAATAAAATAACTGTCACCATTGTGGTCAGTTCTATCCATANTTAACAAACTCCGTCCTCTTAACAAACTCCGTCCTCTTAACAAACTCCGTCCTCTTAACAAACTCCGTCCTCTTAACAAACTCCGTCCTCTTAACAAACTCCGTCCTCTTAACAAACTTTGTCCTCTTAACAAACTCCGTCCTCTTAACAAACTCCGTCCTCTTAACAAACTCAGTCACTTTAAAAAACTCAGTCACTTTAACAAATAATCTGCTATTTTAACAAAAATTCAATAAAATAACTGTCACCATTGTGGTCAGTTCTATCCATAAACAGCATATCTGTATGGCCAATAGACACTGGGATTCGAACCTGGGTTACCTTAGTAGAAGGTGTGTAAAACGCTGCTTTAATTTGTGTTTAGTTTAGTGAGAAATTTTTTAAAGAACTATATGCTTCAGACTCCCAAAGCACTATCTTAACGTTAGACTCTATGAATATTAACTTCCAATTTTTAAACTGTATTATAAGGGAATGCATGATTTTTAAGGAAGATCATTACTTTTCAAGTAGTTTTAAAGTAGTCTAGGTAGTTTATTTACATTGCAAAAGACGCTTGTGAACTATATTTGTTACTTGCTTTCTCTAATGGCATCGAACAGATGTTAAAGGATTTTTGGGAGGATTCTTAATTAAGCATACTTTAAAATCGTTTTTATAGAGGAAAAAATATCTAATTATGATTGAAATCGATTTAAAATTATCTTCAAAAAATTGTACAAGGCAATAATTGTAAAATTATACCATGTCACTGTTTGGTTTATGGCCCCAAAACCGTGGCCCGACTTAGCCTAATTGGGGCCCGAGGCAAAAACTTCTTTAGGGGCCCCCCTCTGCTTCAATATTTTAGTAATGAAGAACCGAACTTTAAGGAGGCATTTATATTTTTGACCTCATTATTGATATATAGCAAAAAAATTGACTAGAACCTAAAATAGCTATAGGGCGGAATTCAACTAAATTTTCGCAATTACGATGGCTCATTTAAGCCAATTAGAAGCCTGTATTTTTGTAAAATATCACATTTTGCGATACGTCAAAATACAGCTTTTGAGTGGACAAATTTATCCATCGTAATTGCAAAAATTCAGCTGAATTCTGCACTAGAAAGCCACGGATTTATGAAATATAGATTTTTTGTGTTCATACAATAGATTAATGAAGAAGCTAACCCATAAAACAGACGGATTTTACAATATACTGATGTTTTGTATAAAACAAGGTTCATTAAAGAAGCAAACCTAAAATAAACTTTTAATTTGATTTGGGGGCCCCTTCTGATGTGGGGCCGGGGGCAACTGCCCCGTATGCCCCTGCCTTTGTCAAGCTCTGTCCAAAACTCCTCTTACTTTTTTATTTAATAAGTTGCTTGTTTCAGTTTGCATGAACCATTTAAGGTCCATTCAATATACTCTACTTCAATATGGTTTTCTTTTCTTTTTTGTTCAGTTTGTTCTATTCTCCACTTGCACAGTTTATTTTACTTAAATTAATCATGTGAGTAACGGTGGTTTAGATGATCAAGCGTTCACCTCCCAATGAGGTGACCCATGTTCGAATCACAGCAATTGCTGGTTGATATGAATTCTGCACGCTGCTCGCTCAAACAACAATGATGAGGTTTAAATATCCTCAACAGTAGACTGATCATGGATTAGAATCTCCTTGTCATCGGGCTATCCGTTGGAGGCTTTCGCAGTTTTTTCTCAAAGTAAAGCAACTGCGGATAAGTTAATAAAATCATCCACTAGGATTTGTTTGTCCCAATTATTTATTCAGGGGTACCTTTATCTTCTGGTTTGGGTTCAAAGTTTCAAGGATGAGAAGTTGAGCCTTGAAAATCGTAAGCTCAAAAGTGGGTCGGCTTTTTAACGCAGGCCAAAAAATAAAATAAACTTCAATCATGTTTAATTCCTCTCATTACGCATAAGCCATACCTATGCGCCGTAAATTCACAAGAAAATAGTTACTTTTCACTGAATAGTAAGCGAAAATATTTTACACCATGGTCAAGAAACTCTGCAAAAGAGAACCCAAATTTATTTTTTCAAGCTTGATTCATTTAATATGAATCATAGCCATTAAATATCCGATTAATAACACTAAAAAAATAACCCCATTGAATAAAGTTAAGTCCCTCACAATCAAGAATGAGCTGAATCAATCCATCAAAGAAACAGCTCTATAACTCATTCACAGAAAAAAACACTTTTCATACCTTTTGTAACAATCAATTACTATTAGGCAACGCAGCCTACCTGCCCCAACAATCATAAATGCTCATAATTCTAACAGATTTTGGTTTCTTGTTTTGTTGACGTCTAGCAGTTTTTCTCAGTGCACCTAGTGATTCACTTGTATGCCGAAACATGAAATAAATAATATTCAGCTACTTTTGAAATATTTATCAAATTAATGCATTTAACTGGAATAATTTTCTTTTATCAGAATATTCAATAGATGGATGTCATGGAACCGACCGTATAAATTATTTCTTGCGCGTAAAATCTCAAAAGGACTTGGGTAAATTTTTTCCCACACTGCTATTTAATCACCTTTAGTTGAAATATTTATCATTATTATTTTTTGCTGTTGTTGTTGGTTTCCAAATAATTGTAAGAAAACATTTTTCCCACATCATTTTTGCAAATATATATTAAAAAAACAAATTTCATGTTAATAATATAAAATTTTTAATTTCATAACTATTTCTTCTCTCCTTTACTTCAAAAAGTACCACCTGTTTTTCTTTCAGCGCAATCCACTTACGATGTGGAATATGCATTAGATTTAACAAACATAATTAGATAAAATCTTTTAGTTTTCTAGATTGTTATTTTTGCTATGTGCAAATCTTAAATCGGTCAAAATCCGTGGCTGAAAATTTTATAATTTTACTTTATAATAAAAAATGAATTCAAATCTTTACAAATTATAAAGTATTCTAATTTTACACATATTTTCAAACACAATTTCAATCCTTGATAAAACAGCATCCAAAAAACACCAGGAAACACTAAAAGAATTCACAACGGATGATCATGCCAAAATGCAAAAGTATCAAATAAATACCTTTAGAATAAAATTAATACATTTTGAATTTACATTCTGAATTACGGAAATTTTTATTCTTAACTGGAAATACTGGTTTTTTTTATAATTAAAAAAAAATAATTTCATTAATATTTTTTTCCCTTGGGCGGTAGTTCCAATTCTCAGATATAGAATTTTTCCTGATCAAAATTTTGGGTGTTTTTTTTTCTTTCTGAAATCTATATTTTGTGACTTTTCGGAGAATAAATTTATTATATTTTAAATGTAAGAAGAGTTATTTATTCAATGATCAAAATAGCTGAAAAATAATTTATTGAACTCATTTATATAAATATCCAACAAAGAAATTGGTAAATGAAATTTGTGTAAAAATATTGAAGCGTTTCGAATTGAATGACATTGCGAATTCTTTTACTTATGTTGTATCATTGCTTGAAATTATACTATTTAATAACCATCCCACCCTTTACTTACTCTTTAGCAATCTTTGAGAAGAGGTTATTTCAATGAAATATAAGGGCAATAAAGAAAGCTCAAAGGCTATGAGACTAGATAATCCAAAAAATGGTTACCAAGAGCAAAGCTATTAGGTATTTTCTTCGTAGTACTTGGTGAAAAGCAGTACGAACTCACGTTTAAAATTGTACTGAATCGGAGGAAATTATATATAAACAAAAGTATACAAACTATTGTTTGTCTATTAACTAAACAAAAGTATTGTTTTTCGATGCATTTTTATATTGATTCGAATCTGACCAAACATGAGTTAAAGTGACTAATAGTTAGAAATGCAAGGGTTTTATTTATAAATCAATGCATGTCATTACAACGGGTGTTTTTATCATCCGCTGCTCCTCGAACCTGTCATACTTCATCAAGTGGTAACATGTCATGTGACTTGTTACCACTTACTAAGATGAGGGGTTTAGAACAGTTATTTTTTTAAACTTTATTGTACTAAGTTAGAAGATAATGTTCTAAGAAGGGCTAAGTAGATTTTTTCTAATTTCAATTTCGCTAATTAAATCAACTCTTCGGATTTGTCATGCAATAAAAAGCATTTAAGTACGACCCTTTATTGCATTACATTAAGTTTAATCGGGCTGTGAATATAATACTACTCATAGTAGCATTCGTAAAAATGTTCATCAAAGAAAGAATGTAGAAAGCACTGAATTTCAAAGAAAGTTTGACGATAAGCTTTGAGAAACCTGTACCTTCAATAAATTAACGTAGCTCCAAAAGTTACCTAACTTCTTAAAAGCTAATTCAATTGAAAGGCCAATCATAGTCTGCTGAAGATATGGACTTTATAGTTATTATCATTTCAGTAAATGAATCGATACAAAGGTGATATAATGATTAAATCAAAAGAAGAAAAGATAAATCACTGATGTAGAGAATCACTAAAATAATAACAAAAAAAAGAGAAAAAAACCCGCATATATGAAACGAAATGATTGAATGACATATTAAACAATGCATTAAATTACTAGATATGAATAAAACACAGGAAATTGAACTATTAAAAATAAAAGGACAAAAAGAAATTAAAATATTTTTTTTTCCTTGTTAAAGGCTATCTATAATAGTTTAAAGGAGAGGCCACCGTTGTCATTTTAATAAGCTCTTCCGTAAATGGGTGAATCGTTGAATGAATTAATCAGTAAAAAAACATCAGTGTATAGGAGAACTGTTATTTGAGCAATGAACTGAGTACATAAGCCGCGGTCATTTTAGTAAGCTAATAGTGAATTTGTGAATCCTTGAATCCCTCACTATATGAGAAAAAAAATTAAGTATTAATGAATTTTAATTAAAATTATTTTTAACTAAAAATGTGTATTTAATTCAAATTATTTTTAACTAAAAACGTGTATTTAATTAAAATTATTTTTAACTAAAAACATGTGTTTAATTAAAACTATTTTTAACTAAAAAATGTGTATTTAATTAAAATTTTCAATTTAAAAAAAAGGCATTAATTAATTTTAAATAACATTTATTTTTAATTAAAAATTAAATTAATTAATAAAATGACAAAAAAAATCAGTTAAAAAAAAAATCAGCGAATTCGAAAATCAGCTAATATGGTAAGTGATTTGCCTGAAAATAAAATTATCTTATGTAGATATAATTTTGTGGAACGGCACTTAGCGACTACAATTATTTTTTCAATCAATTTGAAGGGGATTAGTTATATATTCCTTTTTTTTATTTTCCATTGGCTGGAATGAATATCTAAGAGCGTTTTTCAAGAAAAATACTTCAAAAAATTGAGTCACTAAAGTGGTTGTAGTTATCGGCTGACTCTTATTTTCGTTTTAAACATTAACATTGTTGAAGGTACCAACAAAACACAGAAAGTCCTTCATCTCACGGTGCATTAGATATCCCTCTTCCATAATTCAATAACTTTAAAAATTACTTTTTTTTAACCAGTAATAAATCATTCGAGACGAAAACCACAAAGGAAGCAATCTGTTATGTACCGCTTTTTAACACACCTCGAGCCCTTATTCGCTTATAATAACCAGCTTCCATCCTGGGTTTATAATTTTCTCTGCAAATTATAATAACCCCGTGAGTTCTTTGTTCTCTGCGTGAAGGAATAATGGAGTTGAGAGATTTATAATATCTTTATTCGATACCTTATTTGTGAGGGTGTGGATCCACAGTGTTTTGTCCGTGTAATGAGAGCTGCCAGACGGTGGCAAAAACCCAACCATCCTTATAAGGAGAATGCTGTTTGAAGAACAGAAAAAAAGTCATAAAATTTATTTTTATTTCATGTCTGCGCACTTGAATGTTTGTTTTATGATTTCTCGATAACCGTGGGCATTGTATCTTTAGGACTACAACTTGTGACACCTTACCTTCGCAGTATTTTGTAAAAACAAACAACCATATAGGAAGAATATGGAATGAGGAACAGAAAGAAATGGCATAAAATTAATTTTTATTTTATGTCTGTGCTCTTGGAGTTTGTTTTGTAATTTCTCTATTAACATGGGTATTATATCTTTAGAAACTGCAACTTGTTACAATTTACCTTCGTAGTATTCTGTAAAAATAAACCTTTATATAAGGAGAATATTGTTTTAGAAATAGAAAAAATAAAATAAAAAGTTTTTCTGTTTGCACACTACATATTTGTCTTATGGTTTCTCGATAACCGTTGGCATCAAATCTTCTCGATTAACATGGGTATTATATCTTTAGAAACTACAACTTGTTACAATTTACCTTCGTAGTATTTTGTAAAAATAAACCTTTATATAAGGAGAATATTGTTTTAGAAATAGAAAAAAAAAATCAAATTTTTTTTCCTTCTATTTGCACACTACATGTTTGTTTTATGGTTTCTCGATAACTGCTGGCATTAAAGACCACAATTTGTGACATTTTACCCTTGCGCTATTATGTAAAAACAAAGCAACATGTATCAAGGCACAAATAAGTCATCTTTTTATAAACTGTTTGAAGATTGGTATTTGTTTTATAATTCATAAGTAACCATTGGTATTACATTTTTGAAACTGTACTTGGTGACACTTTGTCTTTGTAGTATTTTGACGAAACAAATGACCGCTATTAGATTTACTCAGAGACAAAAAATAAATTAAAATTGTTTCCCGAATAAAAAGTAAAGTCATTAAATTTAATTTTCTTTCCTGTTTTCCCACTTCTTCAAATTTATGATTTTAATATCGCTATTACCACTATATTTTAGGACTATAACTCGTTATACTTTACCCTTGTAGTGTCAAATCAACATGGATAGTGTTATTCTGTCAGAAAAAGTTTATTACTTATTTTTTTTATAAATCGCCTTTTAAAAAGAAAAGAAATCTTTTCTTTTCTCTCTGTACACTTGTGTTTATTTTATGAATCCTCAAAAACCATTATTACTTAATTTTTAGGACTATAACTCGCGACACTTGCCTCAGTAGTATTTTGACCAAACAAATCAACGTCAACTACTTTGCCAAAACATGTAAACTACTATTCAGATCCTAAAATTAAATTAGTTACTTTTTTATGTAAATTCGGTGACCAGAAAGAAAAGTTCATAAGTTATTTCTCTTTCACGTCTGAACACTTGTGTTTGTTTCACGAGCTCTCGGTAACCCGTTATCGTTATATACTTAGTATTACTACATCTGGCGCAAAATATTTATTTTGCTTAGTGGTATTTTATCAAAACAACTATGATTTGAACTTACACAAAAAGTAAATTTTTTGATTTATTTATAAATTTTAAAACTTTGATTATGAAAATGGTTAGAGGACAGTAAAAAGAAGAAACATATATTTAGAAAATAAAAAGAAAATTTAAATAAAATGTTTTACAATTAAAATTCTTATTGATATTTTTACGCATGCCTGAGAAGCTTACTTTTTCATTGTTTCATAACTAGCTTTAAAAGGGATCATGATCATTAAGTTTTTAAGCTCACTGGACATGGGTTAAGGATTAAACGTGCCCATTGAGCCTAAAACTTAATGAGCATGGTGTGATTTTTTATAATTTCACAAAAATATAAAAATTATTTTATGACTGCATTTGATAGTCACATAAGTGTACCTGTACGTATAATTTTTTCATTGCTTTAAGAAAGTTAGATTTACATTTAAATCGCAATCAAAAGTCCTTATCTTTTACTGTCATAAAAATTATCTTTAACAATTGTTTAAAAATAAAAATATATATTCATATTATACTAAACTTGTTTCAGATGGAATTAATAATTATAGTTCTTTTGTTCTATTATTTTTATAGTTTATTCAGTTTACACATAGTAAATAAATATGTAGTCTTATTTATTAGTTTCGTTAGTAATTTCGTAAAAGCAGTTTTTTAAAAATTTTATTGAAAGTTTAAAGACATGATAAATTTAGTTTGAATTAGGAATTTGTTACATTGTTACATTGCTGTTAATTTTAAAGGAACATCGATAATGGTCTACAAAGTTTAGAACATTAATTCAATATCGAAATTTTAGTACTTGCAGTTAGTAAATATCTATAATAAAAATATTAAGTTAAACTTTACTCGAATACGAGGAACCAGCAACAATTTCTTTCAGTGCTGTGGTGGCTGGGTGCCTGAGATTTATGATGTTGCTGGATAATATCATGATTTTTTGTTACATCGTTAATTTATTATATTTTTTTTCTTCAACAAACTTCATAATCTAATTTAAATTCAATAAACTTGTGAATGATAAATATTTTTCTTATAGTTATTATAATTTTATTAATATTCAAAGATACGATAAATATTATCATTGTTTGAAAAATGATGGTCATATTCTTAGAAAGCATTCAATTTATAGATTGGATTCATTTAAAAATAAATTGATATTGAATTGATAATTGAAAAGAAAATAAACTTGATTCATGTAGTGATGTCTGCCATGTGCCATGTCTTAAATACTACAATGAACAACTTGTAGTAATTTTGACAGGATAAGATCAGTGCATTACTAATATATGAACATCTTGTATTTTCGACACAATGAGATCATAAATAGTGCAAGATAAAATAATATTATAGTATTCATAAAAGATAGTAAAAACTGGGTAACAGTTGTAGCTAAAATATTGACATTCTGTAAGAAATGAAATAAAGATCAAGGAGATTAAATAGAGATTTTGACACAATAGCATCATAGTGTAATACTACAATGAACATTTTGTAGTATTTTCGACACGATAAAATCATAAATAGTACAATACTACAATGAGCATCTTATAGTATTTTTGACTTAAGATCATAAATAGTGCAAGATAAAATAGTATTATAATATTCATAAAAGATAATAAAAACTGTGTAACAGTTGTAGCTAAAATATTGACATTCTTTTAACAAATAAATTAAACTAGTGGGCTGCGACCCCTGCCCGCTCATGCTCGCCAACCCCCGAAAATTGCTACGCAATCTTATATGGTTTACTTTGCAAACCAAGCTCGCTTCCCTCGCTACTAACTTAGGTACATTGCAAATGCACAAAATTCTAAGAATTCAAAACAATCATTTAAATTCACATAACTTTTTTTTAAAACGAAATTACATCTTTTTAGTAAATACTAAGTCATTAAAATAAATTTGAATTCAAATAAACGACATGTAATTCGTTAAACCTATTAGAAATGTGCTATAGTATAATTCGTGATATAAATCAAAAAAGAATATTTTTTNATTTTTCAATGAATAGCTAATAACAATAATAAAACAAATAAATTCGTGATATAAATCAAAAATTGTCAAATAAATTCGTAATATATAAATTCGTGAAAAAAGCGCTTTCGACAAAATACTAAATTAGAGATCTATCGACAAAGACTACTCACTTCTGCCTAGCTTAATAGTATGAGATTGCCGCAGCTGACAGGGTGAATTTCGGAAGAGATCACATTTGGTGAGAATGCTCTTTCTGATTATTTCAGTTTCCGTTTTTAAAAGCGCTACATGTTGAGCCACCTATGCTAGATTTGGCACGTGACATTTTTAGCGGCAATCATTGGCCGATTTTCTAACGTTGCCATTCAAGGAGTTGTAATGAGGCCTTTTCTTGTCGCCGTGTAAGAGAAATATATATATTGATAGAGATCATGGAGTTACTCTTAACACTACTTTTATTGAAGATTAATGGAATGATTGCCAGATAGTTATTCAAGTGTCAAATTAAAGTTCCTTTAACGTTGAGCTTCTTTTTAACATGCATGAAAGTTATGATCAAAGCAATGAAAAATCACATTCTTAATAAGCTAAGTGGGAGAAATCAACTATTTCCCTTGAAAGTTTAAATGGTATTTTGTAGTATTTTTGACACTATAATATAAATAGTGCACGATATATAAAATAATATTTTAATTTTGATAGAAGATTGTAAATGCAGGGTAACAGTTATAGCTAAAACATTGATATTCTTTGAAAAATAAAATAATAGAAAACGTGAAGCTTATCTCAAAACTACTTATACTGAAGATTAATGGAATCATTTTCTATAGTTATAAAACTGTCACGTCACAGATACTTTAATGTTGAGCATCTTTAAAGATACATGAAAGATATGATCAAAGCAATGAAAAATCACATTCCTATTAAGTTAGGAGGAAAAAATCAACTATTTCACTTGAAATTTTAGATGGTATATAATGAGTTATTTTTTTGGAGTATACTGAAAAATGTGCGATAGGCGTTAGCTCTATAGTCAAAAACTTCACTAACATGATAGATCGGCAAACAAAACGCCTCAGCCTCTATTGGTTTTGACACTGGGATAATGAAGCCCATTTTTTGGGAGCATGTTTAAAGAAATTTTAGATCAAGTAAATGATAAGTGATGATCAATCATTCGGCACCGTCTTTCTTTGAAATATTCAATCAAGTTCCCATAGAAGCAAGTTGATACTAACTTAGTTATATTTTCCTTTTTTATTATTATTCCATACAATGAATGCTGGGTGCGTTTATGTTGCATTTAACAGTTATTTCTGTTTTCCTACAAAAAACTACTTAAGTAAACAATGCTTATTGTTTTAGAATTATATATTAGAAAATATGACATTTGACAGTTCATTTTATAGATTTATTTTTAATAATAAAATCGACTTGATATTTTAATATGCTTAACTTATTTAATTAGTACATAAATCCAAGTAAAAAGGAAAAACTAAAGAATGAATTGAAATTACAGTTCATGAACAAACACATATGTTGTACAGTGCGCATAATAAAAAATGAACCATAATGAATAACTTTTGATCTAATGATCGGAACTTCACGTACTCCATCTTGATGATTCAAAGAGGGACCTCAAGCTAATGCAGTTACTTAATGTAGACGATAGTTCAAATGAAGAAATCAGACACAAAAATGTACTTTCTCTGAATAAACATGCATGTACATACTCTTTTTCTGACCAAGCTATTTGAATCATATTTATCAGTTTGTGAATATTTCGGGGGCATAATCATATTTACCCTGTATTTCGGGGGCAGAATTCATAATCCATCAAAAAAGGGGTATGTTTGTTCAGAAGAAGATCGTTTCTGTGTCTGTGTAGCACTAACTTGTCTTTAACTAATTAGCATATTTGAGGTCACCCCCTCGAACCATTAAGATTGAGTCCTAGGACGTGAAGATCCAATTATTAAATCAAAAGTTATTCAGAAGGAGGAAGGTCTTTCTTTTTTCGCGCATCGCACATGCATACAGGATTTTTGAAGTCCAAGGCATTGAACACTATTTCCAAGAACTCTCTAGAAGTTGTAATGATAAGCGATGAGGTTTTGATCTGAATTATGAAAATAATTTTAAGATATTCGCTCAGAGAAAAAAAGACTGTACGGTACATGTTACCTAGTTCAAGGTAATGATATTTCTGTTAAAAAAAAAACGATAACTCTGGATAATGAAACCCAAATATATGAGGTATTTGAATCATTCATTTTGGTAATTTTTGAAATCACGTGGTAATGGTTTATCGAAATTAATTTTTTCAAAATTATAGTTCTTTTTTACCACCCATTTAGAAAAAATACAAAACAGGAAAGTAAATTTTACCGAATAAAAGGTTCTTGTAGCATGCTCTAAGGTATCATGATAAAGTTAGCAAATTTTACCACATTTACCTTATCTTATCTCAAATTGTAAAACCATATTTAATTATTTAATTTTACCAAAATTATTACCAAAACGTTTCGGTAAAAATTATCGAGCTTTATGGTATTCCCATAGAGCTAAAGATACGGTAAACTTTACCTTATTCTAGTAGTTTTGGTCATACTTTGTTTTCATTTCATTTTTTAAATTAAGTGACCCATTTTGTTACAATGCACATGAAAAACAGATCTTGTTTTATTGTCAATTTCATATTACTGCCCTCTGTATCAGTTTTCTCAGATCTAAGATGGTAGTTCTAGCTATTTCTAATTGCTGAAGAGCTCCTGTTTCTGCCTCTCTGTAACAATGCATACACCTCCTATTTTACCTTCTCGAAAAGTGTGAAGCAGTTTTATTGCGATAATCCGAATCCCATTGCAGATAAACTTACCAAACAACACGTACCATCCAACAAACTATTTTGAGAAAGTTTGCTATAGATCCGTCACCCCAAGAATCAATTTGGCCATAAGGGATTTGCCTGCATCAGAACTAAAGCAAAGATTGGAGCAAAACTTTGAAGTAGAACTATCCTAAATCTTCCGGATTGTCCCAGGCATCGTATAAGGCTGTCGCTGCTTTTCGAATGGGCATGATTGCACTTATGACCACCCTTATCAGCTTAAGTTCATGAAGAGTTTTTCCCTCTTCTACCGCTCATCTCGACTCTGAAGATTATTCAAATTCGCAAAATATGTTTTAATTTGTTCTATTTTACTGTAGTTTACATGTCGATATTGCTTTACTTCCATTTGTATATCTTCTCTCTAATATCTACCCTAAGGTGGAATATAGATATTTTTCGTACACGTTTGAATTTTTAATAATAATATAATATATATGCTCAAAAACATTTAAAAAATAATATATTTTGAAAGAACGAAGCTCATAATTGGACTTAACTCAGTCAGACTAAGTCAATTTTATGAACAAATTAAGTTTTTGAGTGAATATGAACAATTTGCACTATTTAAATTTTATGATTTGAGGTACTTACTTAGGTGATTGCCTACAGGAAATATTATGAACGTAAATAATTTACTTTATAAAATCGAAATTTAAATAAAGTAATAATAATGTACGCTAAGGGGGAAAACATCGTGGCAGCTTACAACAAGGCAGTTTAAACTGACTACGCTATTTTCTTAATTTAAATATTTTTTTTCTCTAATTCAATAACTTCAGCTAGAACCGCATGGTCTTACTGCACTTAATGTCTATATTATATGAATAAAATATGTAAAATTAGTATATGCCTGTTATAAATAAGAAACTTCACACTTCTTAGTGACTCAAAGTACGTTATTTAGCATTAAATGTTAAATCATTAGTTTGAAATAGTTCTGTATTATCCCATAGATATTTCATGAACAAAACTTTGTGATGATTTTTAATATTTATGAAGGTATTCCTAAAAATATTTCTGAAACTTTCTTTTAAATCCAAAATGAAAAGTTTTAATTGCACCGTGGATTTTGAAATTTTGTTTGTCATATAAACTTGAAAAGCTGTGATAATATGCGAGAAATTATCTATAAGGGAAAGTTTCAACGTCTAATGTTTCAAAATTTCGTAACTTTGCAAACTTAATCGGTAGTAAACGTTTGTAAACCAAGGTTAAGATAAATTTCTATCATTGAGGCAATATCTTTTCGTATAAAAATGAGCTTGAAAAATTTTTAAAAAATTTCTCTCCACTCCCTTGAATTTATAAGGTAATTATTTATGAAGGTATCATTTATGAGGGCATTCCCATTATCTATGAAGGCCTTTCCTACGAATTTCTAAAAATTATTTTGAAACTTTTTTTAATTCAGAAAGAAAACTCTCAGTTATATGATTGATTTTGATTTTTTTTGTCATATAAATTACATAATATACGAGAAAACATCTATAANACCAAGGTTAAGATAAATTTCTATCATTGAGGCAATATCTTTTCGTATAAAAATGAGCTTGAAAAATTTTTAAAAAATTTCTCTCCACTCCCTTGAATTTATAAGGTAATTATTTATGAAGGTATCATTTATGAGGGCATTCCCATTATCTATGAAGGCCTTTCCTACGAATTTCTAAAAATTATTTTGAAACTTTTTTTAATTCAGAAAGAAAACTCTCAGTTATACGATTAATTTTGATTTTTTTTGTCACATAAATTGCAAAGCTAGGATAATATACGAGAAAACATCTATAAGTGAAAGCTTCAACGTCTAAAAGTTTAGAATTTCGCAACTTTGCAAACCTAATCGGTGATAAACGTTTGCAAACTAAGGTTAAGATAGATTTCTTGTATTGAGACAATATCTTTTGCATTAAAATAAGTCACAAAAACTTTTTTAAGAAATTCCCCCCCTGAAATATTAAAATTTTAAAGATGTTCGTTTACTATGTCAAGGATCAAAAATCATTGAAAATAAAGCACGAGAAAAACTTTTTTTAAAACTATTTGCGTCAAGCAGATGATTTATTACTGTGTTCATTTAGCGAACTATATTCAAATAAGCAACTCTCGTGCCTGAACTAACAATAATAAGGCATTTATCATTTTGCTAGTAGACTTAATAAGATTTAAACTCTGTAATGGTAAGCTATTAACTTCTCGTGAAAGTCCCATTTTTTAAATAGTCTGATCCATTTAATTCTGAATATGAAACCCAGACAACAAATGGTCTTTCCGCCAAACAATAACCTTTAAAAGAAAAAATACAAATTACTTCATTGACAAAAAATCCATCAATCATTGTTATTCTCTAAGATGTCTTTCTTACACCTTGTCGTGAAAATTCTCAGACATGCAGCATTGTTTTTCATTAAACTATTTCCTTTCTTCAAAAAAAAAAAAAAAAAAAAAAAAAAAAAAAAAAAAAAAAAAAAAAAAANAAAAAAAAAAAAAATCAAGCTTCGCACGTTGTTAAGGCATCTTTAGCTAGCCCATGAGATTAATAATCAAATTACATTTCATCCTTAATATACTTCCTATATAATATACTTCCTTAAATAAACTTATCTTCGTAACTTTCTTTCCTACATTTTGAAAATAAAAGTGTCAATTAAGTTGAATTTTTTATCAAAAAACTTTATTTTTCAATGTTTGAAGTATCATTTATGCATCCTTATAATCAGTATAGCTTTAATTACCCTGACTGAAAGTAAATTCATATCTGGAGCGTTCGTGTTTTTAACTAAATCTAAAACGTTTATTGATATCGTCTTTGGAAATTAAGATAATCCTTTTTTTAATTGTAAGTTAATTGAAGTATTTCTATCTGGTATCTCAAGTATATATCTCTAGTATATAGAAGTAATGTAAGCATCCCAGTTGATTACAACACACAGTTTGACATTTGTTTGACATAAATTCTTTAGGTATAATTAGTTAGATTTTATGAAGCAAAGAGTAACAAAACGTGTCATTTATGTACTTTTTTTCTGAATTGACTTTTAAAATCTATTCATAAAAGACAAGTTTAAAAAACTGCATTGAGATAGATAAATGAACTATATCACTTTACGAACTTTACTTGGATTCATTAGTTTAGTCTTTTCGTAACAAAAAAATCATTTTTCATAAGAGCAACTTGAAAAACGGAAACAAATGCTTTGTCCATTTTCTTAAAAACGCATTTAAAACTGTGTCCATTTTCTTGAACACGCATTTCGAGCTGTGTCCATTTTTTTCTACTCTTATTTCGAGCTGTGTCATTTCCTTTAACACGTATTTTGAGCTATATCTATTTCCTTGTATGCATTTCGAGCTGGGTTTATTTAATTGAACATGCATTTTGTGCTATGTCAATTTTCTTAAACACGCATTTTCAGCTGTGTTCACTTTCTTGAACGCACATTTTGAGCTATTTCCAAAAAGAAAAGCTCACCCACTGTGTAAGCCATCCGTTTCAAAAAATAACAGTGTGATGGAATTGACAAAGTTTCAGACATCTTAACAGAGATAACATCTTCATACATTTAGAAATTTCTTCAAGATCCTACTTAACTATTTCAGTTACTTATGTGGCATTCATAAAATTCTCTTTTGAAATAAAGAATGCTATAAAGTTGTTATTGATATGTCAATATGTCACTTGATGTAATGTACACAGAGTTTATATACTTTAATCTGGATATCAATCTTTGATTTGAAGAAGGAAAAAAAAAAGGACGATGATCGTATCTTAAAGTATCGAATGGAGATTGAGAAGTTGATTATTATTGTTGAAAAGACAGGTCAAACAGTTTTCAATCTTCTATAGAATGGTGCAATGAGGTTATATAATTTTGACAAAATAATTAAATGGTTCAAAGCAAGTCCTTTATCCGTTAAAGGAGCAGTTTATTCTATCTCTCATTAGAATACCCAGGTTTACTTTCCGAACATATTTTACAATTTATTTTAAAACAATAATTACTGGTTTTTTTGTGTTTAACAATGTAATTTGTATGTTAATGCACAACTTTACTAAATGTTTAACTTTTTTGTGTTAATTTCTGTATAATTACTCCTATACACAATTACGAACGATTGTGTATATATCCTTAACGATTTTATTCTCAATTGTTACCGTTAAATATTTATTGGTATTTTAGAAACCATATTTTTCTTTCGCTATTACATAGAAAACTTTTTCCCATAATGATGCCTTTGTTACTAATGATTGTTATAGATTTGCTACCGGTTCACACCGACAGCAGTGCTGGCGGGAAATATCTTCAGTACTGGGTGGATTGTGGGTTAGAGTTCCTTTAGCATCGAACTAACCATAGGAAGGTTTAGAGATTTTTCCTCTCCCTGTAATGCAAATGGGGTTAGTTCTAGCAAAAAGTTTGCCCCAACGCACGGTCCAAGAGTTAACTTAATTTCTGAGTTGAAAGATAATCACAATGCAAAGAAGATTAACATTAAAAACCATAAGCCCAGAATTCGGTTGGTTGATAAACGATAGTTATGGAACAAAAACAAATGTTCGTTTAGCAAAGGGAAAGACAGCAGAACCATTAAATGCTTTACTTGCAGAAAATTTCATTTGCTTCAAAAACTTACAAGTTAATAATAACAATAGATATGCTTCAAGCTCCCAGAAATAGGCACCCATTTTCAAGATTTGACGTAAATGAAAATAAACAGATCATTTTTGTTTCTTCAGTTTCTTGGGATAGTTTATAAAATACGTGCTTTTCCAAATCATTCTATCTAATGACAAGATACTCTATCGAAAGCTAGCATTTCATAAGCTGACGGTAACGTATATATTTTACATACATTAATCTTATTTATATAAATTTCCGTGTTTTAACAAAATTTATTTCCAAATATGAATATAAATAAAATTTGTCCTGCTTTAACTTTTAATTTACTTATCTACTTCTTCAAATAAAAAATGTTTTCATGTTTTATTCTTTACCTTGAAAAATACAAGTCGATTGTTATATCTAAATGTTGTTCATTAAATGCTCGAGTAATTTAGTAATGAAGCGTGATTGTTCTGAAAACGGTTAACTGAGTTAATTAAATAACACTTTAAAGTGCAAATGGTCTCATGCACAACAGTTCATTTAATGAGTTTCGAAAGATAAACATTGAGCAACTCTAATTAATACTCGACACTCGAAAACAGCAAGAAGTTTTGATTTCTGAGAAAGATAATTGAGGTAATTTGTATAAGAAAAGATTCACAATTCAAATGCCGTATTGCATCTATGTTTTTGGAAGTGAGTTTCGTAATTATTTACATGGATAAAAATCAGTTCCACAAAAATTCCTTTTTTTTTCTATTTAATATTTTTGTTGTGCCTGGAATGAGATCTTCCCAGTATATTCATCCTTTCCCCGAGATCCGGAATGTAAACCACTTTATAGTTTGATTTTAAAATTAAAATTATAACTAATATAAAATTTAAAAAAATTGCAACACATAAAAACATTTAAAAATTTGAGTTTAATGGTCTTTTTTAGCAAAATATAATAAATTATGTATGTTAATTCCTTGACGCGGGTGGAGTATATTCGTCCCTTTTTATATATTTTTTTCTGACACAAGCAGAAATATATTTAGGTATTTTTTAATAATAAAAAGCTGTCTAATGGTTACTAAAAATATGTGTTAGGTTATCGAAATTATATGCACTAAAATATAAAATTCAAAAAAGTAGTTTGAAAAAGTTTTTTCAAAAATGTACAAATAATTAATTTGGTAAATTAACTAAATTTCAATAAAATTCAAAAAAGTAGTTTGAAAAAGTTTTTTCAAAAATTTACAAATAATTAATTTGGCAAATTAACTAAATTTCAATGGTGAAAAACTGTTTATCTTAGATTGAAATAACTGAAAATAAGTGCAAATCAGACAAATTAATGTTTGGAAGTGAATCATTTTACCTTTAACTCAGAAAAAAAAGACTGTTTCTTACTGCATTTCATAACTATAAATTATTAAAATGCTAAGTATAATATTTTTCACTTATTTTGACCTAAATTAATGCGAAATAATGAAAAAGTAAAATTTTTTTTAATAAAAGTTCTGCGTCAAAAGTGTTAATCAATTTATGCATTGTGCGTCTTATATAAATCTAATTTACTTTTTTTTGTTAGTTTTCCCATTCAAAAACTGTTTTTAGCCTCATTTGATTTTTGTTACCAGATATTTTGAGTATGATGCACCATTAAATTGTAAATACACAATTTTTCACGCATAATCCATTTTTCGTTTTCAAGAAATTCAGTTTATCGTTTATAAATGTTTAATCTACAAGTAGCTCTAAAAATGATATGTTCTTTCAGCAGATAATTAAAAAACAAATTAGTGAATGCCATATTTCAATATAAATAGTTTTTACCAGCATCAAATCTGCAAAACGTGACTTTTTTATAATTAATTTAAGGGAAACAGAAAACATTTAAATGATCAAATAAAAAAAGTAGAATGTCTTTTTTATATACATTTTTAAAACTAGATATTTAAAATTCAAATAATAATTATAAAACTGAAGTTTTTGAATTAATAAAACTCAGTGGTGATAGCAATATTCATGTTTGTCAATAACATAGCTGTAAATTTTATAAACTAGTTTCATATTATGCGTGAATATTTAGTTTATCCTTGTTTCTTTTTAAAACCTGAAATAGTTAGATTATTTTAATATCCATTATTACTATTATCCACTATTACCATTTACAGCTGTTTTATGTATAAAAAAACTGTAGCATTTGATGTAAATTGCGCTTAGTAACAGTAATATAATGGCAAATATAAATTTTCTAAAAATTTTCTTTTTGATTCATTTATATGTTTGCCAATTTATGTGAATGCTGGGAAAAGTTCTAACCATAAGTAGGGATAAAATATTGCTAAAAAAAGCGAAAATATATTTACTATATCTAACGGGATGTATTTGATGTATTTTTAAGCATTTCAATGGTTGGTCTTGTAATTTGCCCCCGTCATATCTTGAATATTTAAATGCATATCTGATCTTTTGTTTCTGAACATTTCTGAGGAAAACTTGTTTAACGCAAACGAAATGAATTTTACAACAAATTATCTTTCCGCACCTTCTATCATTGAATGACCTAGTTTGACTTCCTAGATTTATTATTAATTTCTTTTTCAAAAAGCAATGCACATCTAAGAGCTGTATTAAACTTGTACTTCCCTCTAGAATAGTCGCAATTTTAAATATTTTAACAACAAATGTTTTGGAGAAGCTCTCTTCAATTAAGCATCCACGTCCGTTGTTGTTAATTTCCAGAATTGAACAGTCAACTCAATTCTTAGTTTACGACTATCAATGTTTAACTCCGTAGCCTTGTAATTTTGAGCCCAATCCAGAAGACAAGGGAATTCCCGGATCAAGCATTTGGCAAGCTTGCCTTCCTAAAATACATTTTGATGAAACAAACTCACATTAGATTTACAAGGAGGGAAAAACCTCCAACATTTAGGCCTGTGGCAAGTGGATTCTAACCCATGATTCGTCTACCACCTAGAATATTTAATGCCAGCACTGTGGTCAGTGCGAGCTGAGGGCAGAATTCGAATTTACCAGCCAGAACGCTGGTATAGAACCTGGATTACCTTACTGGAGACCAGCACTCTATCTCCTGACCCACCGCTGCTCAAAGAAATAAAATTAGAAAAACAGAAAAAATTTCTGGTCAATGCTGTTCTTGAACAAAAACCTTTTTGTAAAAAAAGAAAAAAAAGCTTTCCTATTGCGTCATCTATCACGAAGTCTGCAATCTTCTTCTTTATTTCTTATGCGGTATGAAACGTTTTTAGGAGGGGGAAAGATTACTTAGAAACCATTTAAGCAGTCTCATAACAAAAATTTCAAATTTCATTGTCTCAATAACTGAGGGGGAAAAAGTTTTTTTCGTTATCAAAATTTTATTTTGTCATACTTAGAACCATTTCCTTTAAAATCAGGTTCTTAAAAATTAGCTATCAAGAATCTAGACAACTCAACTCCTGCGGAAAATAGTAATTCACAAAATTTTTTTAAAAATACAAATATCTTTTTTTTTCCGAATGAAAGTTTCTACTAGACCACTGAAAGCTTGTGAAGTAAAAGAGGCATTTCATTTTTCAACCTTGAACTTTCCGTTTGAGAACTATTGCTTGGAATTTCCCATGAAACGTCTGAAAAGAGTTGTTAAGTCGTTAATCTAGCTATTTTGTAATAGTTTAACAATATTGCTTGAAGTATTTCGTATAATGGATAAATTCAAATTTTTAAAAAATTCTATTTTTAGATGTCGTAAGGCTAGTGACTTTTTGAAAACGAAAAATTTTTTTTAAAAAGCATATTCATTTATATGTTGCCACTGAAGCATGAAAGTTGTGTATGACATAAAACCTAGTTAATCTATTAATTAACTAGGTTGATCAGTCAAAGTGGGAATCGGGTGTTTTCCGCAATTTACCTGTGTGGTATACACCTTAACCTATTGACGCTGATGAGACACCGGTGTCCTTTTTAGAAATTTTTTGACACTCTAATTACAAGCAAAAAATATTTTGGTACTTTTTTAATTATAAAAAAACAGTTTATCAGTTACTAAGAAATAAGTTATTTTAATCGGAAATGTATCTGTGTTAAAATATGAAATCCAAAAAGAAACAGTTTGAATTTTTCTTCAATTATATTTAAAAAATTATCAATGATTGATTTTGCAATTTAAAGATATTTCAATGATGAATAACAGTTTTTAATTGATCTAAATAACTGCAAATATGAAAAATTAAAATTCGGAAGCGAGTCGTGCTCGACAGATTTTACCCTCAACCCAGAAAATGGCACCAGTGTGCCAAGCTGTATTTCAATCTTTAAAATACTACATATAGTATTTCTCACTTATTTTGACCTAAATTAATACATAATAATGAAAAAACTATAAAAAGTTTGTTTAATAAAAATTCTGCTTCAAAGAATTAAGAGGCATCTCCTGTCCCGACCGAACTCAGCTGTTGAAGAAGGGGGGGGCAGACGGAAGAGCAAAACTCTAATTAATGTTTTCTTCCTTTTAATTTAATTTTCTCAAATAAACCTATGGTGGATATTTACACTGATTTGCAGTATCTAGCGATACAAGCAAAGTAAAAGGTCTTCACCCATTCAGGATTTGAGATATAATGTGAGCGGCATATATTACTCTTTATTCTTTTTAATTTTTTTGTCAACATTCCTACAATATAATAATGTAATTTTGAAAACTATTTGTATTGTAACTGTCCGTTTTTTGTATTTTTGATAAATAGCTTTGTTTTTGTGCAATTAACGTTCTATAAATTTCTTTTCAACGTCCAAATATGTTTAACTACGATTAAACTAAATTTTTAAAATTCTGAAAACTGACAAATGTGTAGTTTTAAATTTCTAAAAACTACAAATCATATAATTTTATAGCTTTAAAATTTAAGGAAAATTTATAGAAGTTCTAAACATTCTAATAAAGTCACTTTATTAGTTCCTCATCTAATAAAGTGACTTCTTTATTCCCCATCTTTTTTCTAAGGTTTTAAACAAAGCAAATTTTTTTGGCACTTTAACGAATCATCCTTGTTAATCCAAACACTAGCTTGATAATTAATCAGATCGATAGAAATCGCGAAAAATAAATACATAGTACTGCGTTAATTTGCGTACAGAAACATTGATGCTGCTCCAGAAAAGATCTTATTTTCATTTGAACAAGTGCCTGGAAATAATGTATAGATTAAGTATTTTGCAGATTACCGAGATTATTTTCAGAAACAGAAAAAAAAAATTTTGGGACTTTAATGAATCATCCTAGTTAATAAAAACACTAGCTCTATAATCAATCAGATCCATAAAATGAGTAACATTACGTTAATTTACATGCAGATGCGTTGATGCTGCTCTAGAAAAGATCTTATTTTCATTGGAATAAGTGCCTATTAAGAATATGTAGATTAGGTATTTTACAGATTACCTAAGTTATTTTGAGAAGCGAAACATTTTTTGGCACTTTAACAAATCATCTTAGTTAATCCAAACACTGGCTCAATAATCTATCACATAGATAAAAATGACGAAAAATAAATAATATTACGTTAATTTGCGTACAAAAACGTTAATACTGCACCAAAAAAGATCTGATTTTCACTTTAACAAGCGGTAATAGAAATGAGTAGATAATCTATTATTGCAAATTAACTACGTTGTTTTTTTGGCATTTAAACGAATCAATCTAGTTAATCCAAACTCTAGCTCTATAATCAGTAGAATAACTGATTTTCATACTTTAGCGTTAACATATGCATAACATTTATGCATGTCACTGTAAGAAAATTTGAACTTTATTAAGAACGCATTCCGTTTTGTACTTAGAGAAAACCAATTAAATTTCTAAAGGATTTCAACTCTTCTTATGCTAGTAACAACACAATTTGCCTTCCCACTCAAACTAAAATGTTCTTATTAATTGCAATTAAATGTTTTTTCAAATAATTGATATTTAAGACAATTTAATGAAGAAAAAAAGTTATTTGTCGTGACAGTGAAATCTAGAGCGAGGCTGTAATTTTTCATTAAATCTTATCCAATCCTTCTAAAACAAATTATTAAAGCTTTTTTACACAAACAGACTCGCATGATGTCGGGGCAGTCTTCTTAAAATATCACATTATGCAAGTGTGTCTGAATGGGGTCATGTATTCCCGCTGTCTTTAATCTCATTGAATTCGGTGTCAACTTATTACTGAAACTTCGTTTTCATGTGTCATTGCGAAAAGAGTTTTTTTTCTTCTCACGCGACGTAGCGTCAATCGTACTAATACTAAGGGTCCGAATAAAGAAAGTGTTACCGAGATAAGGATTAATTAAATAGAAATGTCTGCTTCACCATATTTATTTGCGCAAATTAAGACATTTTGTTTTAGTTTCAATTGATCATAATTATCACACCAATTCCTATATTGAGATATGTATTTAGTCCTGTTTTAAATTTGAACCATTGCATTTCTAAAAGAACGTACACTGAGAAATAGAAATATGGTCAAAACTACCAGAATATGGTAAATTTAGCATATTTCTAGTTCTAAGGGAACACCAAAGAATACAAACGCTTTGGTAATGATTTTTGTAAATTCAGCAATAAAATATAGTTTCATGATATGTTTGTAAAATTTGGTAAATGAAAAGAAATTTGTTAATTTTATGATGTCTTAGAGCATGGCAAAAAAATCTTTTATTCGAGTTTTATTTTTCAGCTTTTGTATTTCTGCTAAAAGTGTGTTAATACAACTATAATATAATTTTAAAAACCAGAATTTCTTGTAGACCAGTAAAATTACCAAATTGAATAATTTAAATGTCGTATATTTAGGTTTCATTATCAGAATTATGTTTTTTTTAACCATAAATTTCATTATCGTACAGTGCGATAATTTTACCAGAATTTATTATTTTCGTGTGGTAATAGTTTCAAATTATTTAGGCTTGTGTATTTTATTTCCAAGTTATTATACTTGAGAAAGTATAAGTTTGTTTATGTATATCGTTAGCACCATTTTAAGTGCATCATAATTCCTTCCTTCTTGTTAAACAACATAACTTGTTAAATTACATAAAATTGTTGTTTGATATCGCTATCAGGTTAAGTAATAACAATAAATTCCTTTCGCTTTGTATTGTTCCTATAGGCGAAATAACCAGCTTTTGTATGGATTAAAACTGATAATTTTTTTCGTAAGTATTGAGAAATAATTGATATTGTCGTATGGACATCAAAACCAAATTACCTCTGTTGTTCTACATTGGTACAAAATGCTAACAAATCAATATATTTAGACCATCCCTCTTTTAAGCATTTTATTAATTTCATCACATCGAGCCATGCGCTTGCATGCAAGTCAAAAAGCATGCAAGCGCAATTTTACTATTTTTGTTTTAATCTTGTTTTAATATTGGTTTTTCGAATTGTATATTCTACGTTTTTTTAAAATTTAATTTCGATTACTTTCCTATCTTTATCTATTTAAAAAAAATTAAATTAATGTCTTTAAAAATTACCTTAAATAATTGATTGTGAAAATTACAGAAATATACAAACTGTACTGTATAAATCATGCAAAATTATCACCTATACAGCAATGGACATAAAACAAAATTTAAAATGCTTCATTAATCTGGAATAATTTACTTAATGAAGTCGGTGAAATAAGTAGGTTAAAAACTAATGAAGGAAAAAACTATTATAAGTAGGAAGGAAAAAAAACAATTGAATATATGAATGAATATATAAAGAATTTAAGTTTCGTTACAATCATGAATTTAAGTATCGTATGAAAACAATAATAAAAATCTTTTCTGGTATTCTAAAGAATGAGATTTAATATTCAAAAAAGCAATATTCAGTTTCCTAATGAATTATTTATTTTCTTAAGCGTAGTATTTTTTACCATTTTGAAACTTTTATTTAAGTAGAAATTCTTTAACGATATATATCTATAAATTTTATTCCAAAAGCTATGTAGTATTGTCATTTTTATTTATTATTATTTTTTACAACCTTTTGAATCATTGGCAATAAGGATTCAAATATATTAATTTAAAAATTTTTTTAAAAATTTGATGGTTATATTCTCCATTATTAATCGCCTGATCAAAATTCATTTTTCATAATTTTACCTACTCCACATACACAATACTTTTCAAAATACTTTTGTTTTTTTTAAACATCTAAATAAGTCTTTTTCCCTTCATTTCGCAAAAGAAGTTTCAAAAACTGCCGCAAACCATTCGAAATTCCGCCCCTTCAGATTCTCCAAATAACCGCTTTCAGATTTTTTTTCTTCATATATATTTTTTTATCATCTTTCTGAACTATTGTCCATTAAAGGGGGGGGGGAAGATAAAATGAAAGAATATTAAAATTCTGATTGCGTAAGTGCCCCAGTCCCTATTGATAAAGAACCGTTTGGATGTTGCCTTCGGCACACTAAAGAAAGTGAAACAGGTGTGAGGAGAGGAGGAGGAAGGTAGAGTTGGTTCAACAACTTGCTCCAAGGACTTATTTCTTCCACCTGAAATTATTTTTCTTTTCCCGCGTCAACCTGAGCACGTGATCAAAGGCTCGTGCTGCCTTAGTAAACGCAAGCATTTTGCTAGCTACTTCTCTGTTTTATTGCTTTAAAATTATCTTAGCATTTAGTAATATAGAAAGTATGCTATGTGAGGTAATAAAAATACGGGATGTACGTAATTAAAAATCGCTTATTCTACGTGTCAATAACCGTAACTATTCATTAGAATTTGGAATGCTTCTTGATGAAGGCAAGCTGAAGTCATTTCGACCATAAAAAGGAATTAAACAACCGCCACTTAACAGGTTTTGTGTACAGCATTTATTCCAAATAAGTGTTTCAAAAAATAATGCATTTGACCGTCAAACATACTATTTTGCGAATTAGAAAGGTCAACATTCCGAACGTAAATCTATTCTATCTTAAAATGATATTTTGTTAAGCAAACTAATCGATTATTATTTCTCTGGTGGTAATTCTTGTATTATTTTTTTTCTATTTGAGAAAAGCTGGTAAAGTAACCATTTCTGCCAAAGAACCCATTTGAGTTTTTTAAGCCCATTTATTGCGCAGTTACAGAACTGTAACATAACAAAAATCTCTACGGGCTTTTTTGTTATTTTTTTACTTTCTTCCAGGTAATAAGAGTGCCACGACACCAAGGCATTTTAATGAACTTTTATTATTAGTCCATCATCACCCAAGACTTTATATTCAATCTGCTCTTAGCAAAAAAAAGAGAACAAAATCAATAGTATTTTTAGTGACTTTGAACCTAGTTTAAGACTCATTTCATTGTTTTTATACTTGCGTTATTTTATGCAATCGACATAAATTCTTTATTATAGGTAAGTGATAATCAAATGCGGTTTTAGGCAGACTGATAACTCAATAGTTAAATTAGTTCTAAATGCTTTAGTCTATTATTATTATAATTTCTTTTTTTTTATATTTTTGGTAAAAATTCAAAAAAAAAAAAACTTACACACAATTATGCAATATATTTATTTAAAAACATGATGGTTCACAATTTAACGTAATGTAATTATATTGTTGCGTACATTTATGCTTTTTTTTAAAAGATAATTGTAAAATGTAATGCAATACAAAACAAATCCATCTAATATAAATGTAGCATCATAGTAGCATAGCATTTATTAAGTTTATTTATATAAGAGCTCGTACTAATATAAAATGACATAACAGATAAAAAGAATCATTTTAATAAGACGGATGTTGTTGGTTGGTAATTAAATGTTCCATTTACTAAAATTTTATCTAACTAAAAGAGTTTTTGAACATATCTTGATGAGGCATTTCAATTAACTCAAATATCTTTACAATGATCATGTTAATTTTTTAACTTTGCTCTTAAATTTTTTTAGATAAAATCAAAATAATAAAGTATTTTAATAAAGTTAATCTCTTAATGAAGTCGTTATAGCCTTGTAGTCGTTTCACTACTTTGTAATTTATTTATTGTTTAAGTGAGTCACTTCATAATCTGGTTTCTAAGATTATAGTTCTTTTTACCACACAGTTAGTAAAAAATACAAAACAAATTATAAATTTAATTAAATAAATGTTATGCCATGCTCTAAGCAATCATAAAAATTTACCAAATTTAACCGTATTTACTCAATTTTATCATGTATTATAAAACCATATTTTATTGCTAATTTTATCAAAATCATTACCAAAGCGCTACGGTAAAAATTACCGAGATTCTTGATGTTCCCATAGAGCCAGAAACACGGTAAATTTTATCATATACAGGTAATTTTGAACCTATTATTTTTATCTGAGAGGAAGTTAGTATAGTCTTTATCTATTTAATAAGCCCATTTAAAAATATCTTAATTATTTTTTAAAGAGCAATTTTGTTCATCAATTTTGTCTGAAAAGATTTTAAGACAAAAATGTCATAACTAAGCACTTTTCTCTCTCTGTTAAAATTTACTGCTTTAGGAAGTTCATATAAATAACAAATAAAAGCCCAGCAGAAAAAATTTAATAAAAATTATTAAAATGCTTCGAATTCAATTGAAAGAATAAACAACAATTATAGAATCGTAATGAATATAATTACAAAACAAATTGTTGAAAAATACGTTTTATATATAAAAAAAATGTGAGGTGATGTATTTGTTTGAAAAATATTAAATATAATTGCTTTCAGTTATTTTGTAACTTATTTTCTTATTTTTTTCTTTTGTTCTAGATCCAGAAAACACTCAAATGTTTACATTTACAGAGAAGCAGAGATACGATGGCTGGTATAATAATTTGGGGCATCCAGAATGGGGCTCTGTTGGTACGTTACTGACCTTCTTATAAACAAAATTTATCAGTCATATGAATAATTGAAAACTTTATTTCAATTTTTAATCAAATCTATATTCTTCTGACAATTTAAAAATAAAAGGAATAATTACAGTGAGTTTTAAACTTATTTAATATATAACTTATATATGCCTTATTTAATACATATAATTTATATAGTCTTATACTGTTTAATTGACACTACCGCTAGTTACTTTCAGTATTTTTCATCAATAGCAGGCAAAATATAGTACATCAATGCAATATAATATAATAACGTGGCTGTTGCGCCCGTGAAACTGCTTTCATTCATTTCTGTATCAAATATAAATCCAAAAAAGGGTAAATTTATCCTTTTGAAACATTATCATAAACAAAAAATTTAAGAGTAAAATTTTGATCACTGCATCATATTTTTTAAAAAAAAAAAAAAAAAAAATTTAGGTGAAACAATTGAACAAATGCATCTGGGATATTACAAGTTAAAATCATCCTTGAAACAACACTGGATTCGAAATTTTAAACAAAATAACCAATAAAATGCCCCGATTCCGTGAGACATTGATTACTGCAAAGAAAAATCTACTTAGATTAAGTGTAGATATAACAAAATTATGTTGTTTGCTAAATTATATGATATGATTCCTTGATAAAACAAGACATTTTTAGTTATGCAAAAGTTTATTAGTTAGAGTACGTCTCCCAAGAAAAGCAAGGCATGCTATTAAAACTAATAAATGAGTCTGATTTTAATATTTTAATTTATTTAATATTTTTTTCGTTGAAATTTAAGAGGTCCAAGAGTAAAAGCAGCTCTAAGACTCTGGGTCAAAAAAATTAAAATGTTTGCAGACTTTATTAAACTTTTCAGTTTTCTTAAATGTCCTTAATTTTCTTAAATGTATTTAATCCTTTATTTTCCAAGTCACAGTTTTTAATGATATTGATAATATTAATATTTAGTATTTTAAAATCAACTGGAAAATTACTTTTAAAAATTTTAGCCATTAAACCTTTTTGCTTCATTGAAAATCTTGAATAAATTGAATTGTTCATTGTTATAAATTTGAAAAACTTGAATTGTTCATTGAAAAAATTAGAAAATATAAAATCTTTACATTTAGTGATATATTTCAAGAAACTATGAAGTATATAGCAGTACTAAATGTTTAATTTCAAAAAATACTATATATTTTTAGATTCTACACTAAGAATATAAATTTTAATTGTTTCACTTCTTTCGGTTGTTCATATTTAATTCCTCTTCTTATTTTTATTTATAACTTTTAAAAAAAAAAAAATTTAAAAATTATTTTTTTATGTATGAAAAGGAAATAACAAAAAAAAATTCTGATCAGTGATACATAAATTAACAAAAATTTGGTTTGCATTTTTTTATAGGAAATAAGCTTTTCCACGGTAAAAATTATACAATGAAAAAGTATGATAAGAATATAGTAAAATTTACTGTGTCTCTGACTTTATGCTGACACCAAAAAGCTCGGTAATTTCCCACAGTTTTTGGCAATGAATTTCGTAAAATTAACAGCAAAATATGATTTTATAATACGCTATAAAATTTGATAAATGTGGTGAAATTCGGTAATTTTATCATATCTTAAGGCATAAAACCATTTATTCTTTTAAATTTCTCTTTCTGTTTTGTATTTTTTGTCTAAATGTTTTGTAATAAATACTATAATTTTGAAAACCAGAATTTCCGGTAAACTGATACCATATGAACTGAAAAATTATCAAATAAATAATTAAAATACCATATGTTTTGGTTTTATAAACGTTTTATAAATGTATATTATGTTTTTTTGTTTGACCGGAAATGTTATTATACAGTATGTATTATAATATATATTATATATATGGAAATGTTATTATACAGTACCTATTTATAAATACAGTATGGTAATTTTAACATAATTTTTTCTCCGTGTATAAATTTTAATTCCTAAAACTCCATGTTTCTTTCCTAAACAGGGACTACTTAAATTTTAAAATGCGTTTTTTGTACATACGATATATTTTTTAATTCATTCTATTTTAAATGTTTCGATAATATTAATAATGGCGATTATTTTGTTTTCACCAACTTCTTTCTTTTTATGGAATATTTTAAATCTTCAAGCTATTCAACGTGTTTTTATTTAGACTTTGATGGAACTTGAATTCTCAAGAAAGTTTTTTGTTTCTTGTATTAATATCTTATGATGTTTTTTAGAGAGTCAGCTGACAAGGAAAACTCCAGCTTTTTATTCGGATGGTGTATATATGTTAGCAGGAGAGAACAGACCTAGTCCCCGTAAGCTCAGTCAAGCCATCATGAAGGGAGAAGATGGATTGCCATCAATAAGAAATCTTACAGCCTTTTTCACATACTTTGGTATGTTTTTTACAGTATATAGTATTTACTAATGTTGATTAAAAAAAAGTTTCAAAGTTTAATTTAAAGTGCCCTTTAAAAATAAAATAAATTTGAAAAAAGGTCTTCCAAAAGCGTACAGAATTTATATTTCATTACAAAATATATAGTCTGACATAACAAATGCAGCCAACAAAACAAAGCAAAAAAAAATTTCGTATATTTCTCACTGTTAAACCAAACAAAAAAATTTTTTTTTTAAAGAAATAACTGGATTTTTAATTTTATAAGTCTAATATACGGCTTTTATCTAAAAGTTTAACTTTGAAAAAGAATTTTTCCAGCGTGATATAAATTTTTATGTTGATCTCTAAAAGTGATATCTATAAAACTAGCTTTTACAGCTTTTCGGAGTACTTTGATTTTAATTTTGACTACTACCAATATGTTTTCAAAATTATCTACGTATTGAGATTTAGTAATGATTTTAAATTTGTTCGGCAGCCTTTAAGTCAGGCAAACCAATCGAGTATAAGTTTAGTAGGCCACAGAAATAATAAAATTATGCCCATCTCTGTGGGAGATAAGATAGAAAACCGTTTACGTTTAAAGTTCCTACATTGAAAGATCAAAAATAAATCTAAGTAACTGTTTCGGAACTAAGTTTGTATTTTTATATAAATACAACATCATTCTAAACAAACACTTAACGTATAACTAACTATTCAACACTACTTAAATTATTACTAAACACAACATTATAAAATGAATCTAATTAAATACTTAGCATTTAGCTAATTTTTTAACGCTACTTAAAACAACTGAACAAAATAAATTATTATAGATGACTATAGTGTTGTCCATTTAGATACAGAAATATCCACAATTCGCACATAAGAGAGAAAAAATAGCACGTAAAAGAAATAAATACATAAAAGTTCTATTCTTCTAATGTTAGTTTAAAGGAAAACAAAATGTTTTGATTACTTAACATGGAATAAAAGAATTTGCAATAATTGTATTCTCGATAATAAAAACATATGGCCTTTTTGGAACAAAAAAATTTTTAAATGCTAAATGATTTAAGGTTAATATCGATGATAAATTCAATATCGATGATAAATTCAATATTTATAATTAAACCAAATTAAAGACAAAAGTGAAATATTAATCTTATACTTCTAGGAATGCTAATTGATAAGTTAATTTAAAATTGATAATTTATAATATCAATTTTGGCACATCCCCCAGCATTTCTTTGCTATTGTATAGATATTTTTAGGAACTATATATTCGAAGAAAATATTTTTTTGCAAAATTTTTGCGAAAAATATAAATCTTGTCTCGATATTTTTAATATATATATTCAGAAAACAAAGAAAATCTAATAATCTTAAGAAAGCATTATTGCATTTTATTTCTAGCAACGAAAACAAATGAAACGAAGCAGATAACTATCGTTCAAGCGTTAAACTGCTGGGCTGAACTACATTATTAACAAACGCAAAAAAAAATGAAAAAATAAACTTTGGAAAGCACATTAGATTTACATTTTACTTTCACCGAAAGCTATAAAACGTAACTTATCAGATAATGCGCGTGCATGAAAGCTTTCAAGCCGTCAAGCTGTTGAATTAATAACATATTTTACTGAAAGTTTTAGATCTTTATAGTTTAATTTTAGATTTCCACGGCTATATTCCAGGAACCAAGTCATTGAAACTTTTGGTATTTTAAACCAAACAGATGAAGGTGTGGTAAGCTGTCTGTATCTTGGCCAAGTTTTGAGTGAAGAAGGTGGCCACCAGCCTCGCTATATGTTAGAAACAGACGAATTTCCCACTTTCGGAAGTGAAGTAAATGGCAGTGATTTTGTGAGATAAAAGCCATTAATTATGGCTGGTAAGATTGAGATAAGAACGGTATAAGAAAAAAACTTTGTTGATAAATGAACAAGATTTACCTCTTGAAGTATATTTGTTTTTACTAAGAGTTTCAGACAATGCTGATTAAAGAAGCTTTTTTCTTCAACTTCTGATGGATAAATTCGGAGGTTAACTGCCTGGGAGTGGCAGAAAAAAATTGTTCGTTCCGATTTTTGCAGTTCGAAAAGTTGCATCATTAATTCTAAGAAACATTGATCCGCACCTGCTTACAATTGAAAATGAACAAAATGTATTTTAGGAAACTTTCGGAGTTGCTTGTGGCCGGAATATAACTTGCCAATCCTCTTGATTTTATTTTTGCTGTAGAGACAAAATTAATGCATAGAATAAATGTGAAATATAAAAGCAAAAGACAGAAACTTTGAGCCCTAATTGCTTGTTATTTTTAAGTCTATCCTTAACATTTATCTGCTATTATTCATATTTAATTTTTTATAAATATTGTACAATTTTTTTCAAGTTTTTAATCTATATAAAATGTGCTTGGGAAAATTATAGTGATAAAATTCATTATAAAATTCAGTTTTTCCCCACCAGTATTCTCACACTTTTTTTTCATGTACAGTTGGTTATCTTTCAAAACCATACTCTTGTCACGGTTTCCAAAATGTTGTTACATAAAATAATGATTGCATGCTTTTTTAACAAAATGTTCTTGTTTTCGTGGAAAGTATCGACTAAGAATGAAATATAATGACGAATGAGAAAAATTACGGAAGTTGGTACGCGGAAGGAGTCTCATAGTTCCACACTGTAAAAAATTATCGTTCTTCTTGCAGACTGGTTCTTTTGCACTATATATTTTATTTCATAACCGTCGTTAAACCGTCGACCCAAATTTTGAGTTAACGACTACCAATGCTGAACTCCGTAGGCTTGTAATTTTGAAAACAATCTGAAAGATAAGAGAACTCTTGGATCAAGTATAGGGAGAAATTTGCCTTTTTGAAGGACTTTTTGATAAGACACAAAAACACATTCGCTTTACATGGTGAGAAAAACCTCGAAAACCTCACATGGTTAACCTGATGGCTAAGGAACTCTAACCCATAATTCGTCTACCACTTAGGGTATTTTACGGCAGTGTGGCCAGTGCAAGCCGGGTGCCGAATTCGAATCGAGCAACCATTGCTGGAATTCAAACTCCAGTCACCTCATTGGAAGGCGTACGTTCTATCCCCTGAGCCACCACGGTTCTCCCCAAAGGTATTAATTTGTTATGGGAACTTAAAGGACTTCGTGACCTCGACAGATGTAACACGCACCTGTCACCATTTAATTCACGGTGATACTTCGGCTGGCTGGAATTACCGTTTTCACGAGCACGAGTCCAACGCCTTACCAACCAAATTATCTCGTCATCACTATATATTTCACGGTTTGAAGGCTGTTTTATTGACAAAAAGGATTTTTTCTGTTTTTTATTCTAAGCTTTTATTTACCAGCAATTATTTTATAGCTTTGAACATCGTATAAATAAAACTTGTGATTTTATTTTATTGTTGCCTTGATTTTTATATTTCCTTTGATATAATTTTTTGGTACGTTATGGTTCCATAAATGTTTATACGGGTTAGCCACTACAGTTTTAAATATTTTAAAACTTAACTATTATAGCAATAAATAAGAAATTTAATATAAAAACAGATTTTTCTTCATACTAAATCTAAGCTGCTGTTTAGATGACAGAGAGCTCTTCTCCCAATCAAGTAACCCAGGTTCTAATCCCAGCGTCGACTGGTCATACGACTGCTGGCCGCACTGACTAAAATACTGAAAGTTATTTTACAGAATTTTTTTTTGTTAAAATAATTGCTTGTTAAAATGACAATACTTATCTGCTGAAGAAACAAGAATCTTTTTTTCAAAAACAGTATTTTTCTGTGAAAAAAAACAGCTTTAAACTGGCACACCAGCTGACAGTTTCTTTTTTCCGTAAATTTATTATTTAACAGAGTATGTAAAGCTTACTAATTTTTTTATAAGAAAAAATTTTTTCTTCTCTTTTTTACTAAATTGTAACTAACACGTTTTTCTACTAAAGCTTTCTATGAATAAATCTTTTCAAAAAAGCTTTTAACATATGAGGAGAGATTCAAGACTGAAAATTTAAGCGTTTTAACTTTCAAGTCGTTAGTCATGAAAAAGCTTATTTCTAAACATTTTGCTAGCTGACAATTGAAGAAAAATGCAATTTTCAAGAAAATAGAAACCTTTACATATTCACATCAAATATCTGAAATGATTTAGAACAATATAATAAACCACATTTCAAAATTATTTCGAAAAGCGTGATAAAATGCAAAAAGATTTCGATCTAAGCAGAAAAATATTTCCGTGAACTCTATTTTACACACATTTGTGAAGTACTTATCAGAAAACTATTATGAGGAACATTTTTATGTAAAAATAACACCTTTTGGAGAGAGAAAAATGGGGTTTGTCCCTATAACTGTTCTAAGCTCTTCTTACAGTATTACTTGATTGTAAAAGACTTTTACGAAAAGAATATTTTAAGAGAAGAAAGACCAACGAAATTGTTTAAGAATTGACGAAAATTATATTTCTTATTGTTTTATTGATTAGTTTTATCTCTGATTGTACTCATCGATTCGTGGCACATGAATCTCTTCAAAAACGGATACATTAATAATTTATATATCTTGATGATAGATTCTAAACTGTTTAGCGCCTTTGCCACGTAATCACATCAATTACAGCGGCACCCAGATCTCCGATTCTTAAGATTCGTGACTTCCAGTTGTTTGTCCTCTATTTCGAAGCATTGTTCGAGTAACAACCGATTATCAAAATAACTTTTCTCCTCATTTTTCTTTTTAATTTACCCATTCTGGCACGAAAAGAATGAAAAAATTCCAACACTTTTTTTCGCGTAAACATCACGTAATCAAACAATTCCCTCCTTGCGTCTCCCATACAGGAAGTGGAAAAAAATTTGTGAATCAAGCGAAACACGTTCTTCTATTTTCTTTAGAGAATGAGAAAATCAGAACGAGAAATGTAAGATGTTATCTCATTACACATAAGTTGATTTTTTTTAAAAGCCAAACTTATATTATCTTTTTTTTTCTTCCTAAGAACTTATCAGTCATATCTAACAGGGAGATGAGTTTTAGCTTTAGTAATAATAACTGACATTTTGTTCGAAGAAAAAAAAATAGTATAAAGGTTAACCATTGATTTTTCTGGTTATTTTGTCATCGTTCAAATTATACGGTAATTTAGTCTGAATTCTTTTGTATAGTACATCACGTGTGGTCTTGGAAATATAAGTAAGGCATAAAAATCCCTATAATTTCTTTCTCTTAATATCGCTGAAATAAGTAAAAGGAAAATATATGATTAAAAAAAGTTAAATAATAAAAAGGTTTAAAATATATGATTCAAACTTGCGTAGAAGAAAAAACTTAGGTGGAGATATGCTTCAAAGATTACACGGTTTTAACTCGAGCTCTGGTTTGGATTCGTTTACTGAATAAAAAATGTTTCGAGCTCATGCTAGCTCGAACTCATTCGTCATGTTCAACTTTTCATTCTCATTCTTCATTTTCAACTTTTCATTCTCATTCTTCATTTTCAACTTTTCATTCTCATTCTTCATTCTCAACTTTTCATTCTCATTCTTCATTCTCAACTCATTCTTCATTCAACTTTTATTTAGCTTAAGAATTTTATTGTCTATTTTATTCATTTATTTATATCGACTAATTTCCTACTAGTTCGACTAATTATTACGATTCATTTTAAGCATCAAAGAATGAGCAGTAAAACCGCAAAATTTGATGTTTATCCGACGTATATCACGGCGGGTAATCACGGCGACGTATATCACGGCATCTAAGTAATCGTATATATCACGGGGATCGAATAAAATTCTTTGGGGTAGGACCTTCGAAAGTGAGTCAGAGTTCATTTATAGTTTGCATTACACAGCATAGGTCGGTGTATAAGAAGAATGGCATATAAGCTATACAAAAAAGAATAAAAAGAATATCATCTAAGTCTAATTGGGCAAAAGAATAAGTCGAAATTTGACTTTAGAACTTAAAAGTTTATTAGTAAGACATTATTAATTACCCTCAGGCCCTCCGATTATTCAAATACAATAAGGTCCATTATGGAAATTTCCTTAAGATTTTCATACTCTATGATTAATACTACCGAAATTTGCAAATTCGTTAAATCCTTCATGAGGCGGTGGGAAGTATACTTTCTACCAACTTCATGAATTTTTAACTTCGACTTCTTATCTTACCAAGAATGCCATTCTATGACTCTATCTTAATGATTTGAGAGGGGAACCTCAAATATGATAATTAATGCAGACGTTATAAGTTACGAAATCGGACACAAAAACTTACTTTCTCTGACTTAAAAACTTTTTTCGACAGGTTTGGATTTCTGACCCCCAAAATATAGGGGGCAGCCGCAATCGGGAAAATATGGTTCTAATAGTTTGGTCAGAAAAGCTGCCCAAATTTTGGACCCCTTAATGTTAATTTTACTTTTTGCTTATTTTGACACAGCTCGAACTTTTTAAGCGAATTGAAAAAATTGTGCACACAATTACAAAATTCATTTATTCTAACATAAGTTCATAAAAAAACCTTTAGTAAATATTTATTATTTTTTATTAGTTTATTTAATAATACTCAAAAAAATTTCTGAAATAAATTTTTAATGAGATTTTAAAGAATTAAATTTTACTAGGAAAAATACGAAATTTGAGCAAAATCAGCCGAATAGTTCCTGAAAAATCAAATTATAAAATACGACTTTTTTAAAAAATTTTATTTGCTTTTTCTTTTTATCGCTCTTCATAGTATTTTTATTATTTATTTTATGAAGAAACTTTGTCCATCTGTCCTAGACCTACCCTAAAGTAATAATCAGTTTTTAAATACCTATGTAACATCATATATAAGTAATTAAAAATTTAGAGCCATTATTCTCCAAAATTTTTAATACTTTATCCAAGCATTTGAAAAACATCTTAAAACATGTAATATATTTTTAGGTCAAGTTGTGACTTCTGAAATCTTGATGGCTAGTGAAGCAGGCTGTCCAATCGAGTTGCACAAAATTGAGATTGATACATGTGATGACACCTACGACAAAACATGTAGGGGTCATAAGTATATGCCTTTTCATAGAGCTTTATATGATTCAAAAACTGGCCAATCACCAAACAGTCCAAGAGAACAAGTAAGTTATTAAAATATGTTTATTATTAATGGAAATATTTTTTTATATATCTAGTGTTCTTGGATGCTTCAAAATGAGAAGAAATTTAATAAGTTTAACCCTTGATAGTGGCCTTTTTTTACTATGCTGTATTAAAATACTTTCTGTTATATAAAAAAAATTCAATCAGCTTATTACGCGAAATTAGTTTGATTTTAAAAAACTTTTTTTCGTGGGAAGGCAAGTAAATTTTTCAAAATTTTGCCAACTGTACCATAATCTTGAACTTAAATTGGCAACCGAGTATAAAAATTCAATGTTTACAACTACTAATACACTGAATAAGAAATTATTAAACGAATGAACACTTAACGCCCAAGAGACAAAAGCTGCTCAGGGTTGGCCTCTCTTCCTGATCCCACTCTAACTACTACTATTACCCTCATTTTTGTAAAAATAATTTTCATTATTATCATTAATAATAATATTATTAATAATGTTATTAATTATTATTATTATTGTTTAAAATATTAGTATTAATAATATTTCTATTTTTTTAAACTATCAGCAGATACACTGTAAAATTTGGATACTCAAATTTTACGAAAATTTCTTTGCTTTTGACGAAAGTTTTTTACGGAACGAGCATTTCGTCAAAGTGACGTAAATAATTATCGTCACTTCTTCGCATAAACTAATTTCTTCAAAAATATAAAAATATATCGCCATTCTATTTTTTCTAATAAAAGAAGAAAAAAACATTGTAGAGCTAATGCGTCTAACTTTTCTAACAATGACTTTATCATGGGCACCATGCAGATGGATCAATGGCCCCCCGACACACAATTAGGACAGAGATGCATTACACTCATGTCCGAAGCGGGATTCGAACTAGGGTTCTTCCTGGTTCGAGCCATGCAAAACTAATTCAGATTTACAGATGTTTTGACTTTAGCAAATTAAAAAAAACTTTTTGGGCAAAATGTTTGTTTTTTTTTAAAATTATGATTCAGTTGATTTTTTTACTTAAGATTCAGTTGCTTTATTATAAATATACAAAAATTTGCTGAAGGATTGTTACTTAGGCATAAATAGGTAAATCTTGGGAGATTTGCATTTTAACCCTTTGAGGCAGAATTTTTATTCAGCATATTTTCATACTTTTTTCCTTATTTTGTACTAATTAAGGTCAAAATAAGGGAAAAAATACTATATTTAGCTTTTTAATAATTTATAGATACGAAATACGGCATGGAACACCGGTGTCTTTTTTTTTCTGCGTTAAAAGTAAAATTTTCCAGACATGTCTCACTTCCAAAACATAATTTTTTTCAAATTTTCCCTTATATGCAGTTATTTAGATCAAAGACAAACAATTATTCAGTATTGTTTTTTCTTTTTCATTTACAAAACCAGCTATTTATAAATTTTTAAATACGAGTGAAATAAATTTTTTTTCAAACTATTTTTTGGGATTTTATGTTTTATCAGAAATATAATTCCGATAATTTAACATATTTTTAATAAGTATTAGACTCTTTTTCATTACTGAAAACACCAAACTATACTTTTACTTGAAATTAGAGCATCAAGAAAAAAAAATTAAAAAGAAAACTGGTTACCCGTTTGTAACAAAGGGTTTAAGTTCTACAAATATTTATTTTGGAAACATCAACTGTGTTGGATAAAAATTACTTTCGTAAGAAATTAACCCATTATATTTAAGAATATTTACGTAGAATTATGAATTAGTCTTCTTTTACATCGCTTAGATGTCCAAAAAAGTTCTTTTCCCTCTTAGAAATATTTAAGAAATGATAAAATATTTATATATTAAAAATCTTATGGGTGTGCTGACTCCGACTGATTTTTAAATGTACTATTCTGAGTTTCCTAACTATTAATTAAAAGTGTATGGAGTTTTCATTGTTGTGCTCTTCAATTATTATGTTTGAATAACTAGGGTGCTGAAGTAATCTTCAATGTCTAACAGTGAAAAGAGTAATAGTTTATCTTCTCACCATTGAAAGTTGCAATTAGATGACAGCGAAAGCTTTTGTTGTCGCTTCCTGGTTTCTCACGAAGAAGTCGATCTCAAAACCTACTTACGCAATTCGCATTTTTGCCATCTTCTTCCGCTATTTTCTCGCTGAACTTTTAATTACCAATTTATTCACTCGTAACTTTAAAAATTTTATATTTTCAGAAGCAGCATATTTTCAATTTTAAAAATGCCGGAAGATTTATAAAAAAAAAAGTTCTCCTCATTCCGTAAAACATCATTTCAGTCATTGTAATTTTTTAAAGGAGAGGAAAATCCCTTTATTTTTATTTTCCCTCTCTTTTTTGCTATTTTATTTTATAACCGTCGTTGAATAGACTACCCAATTTTATGGGTTTACGACTACTAATGTTCAACTCCGTAGCGTTGTAATTTTGAACCCAATCCAGAAGGCAAGGAAACTCCTGGATCGAGTATTGGGAGAAATTTGCCTTCGTGGAGGACTTTTTGATGGAGCTAACCCGCATTTGCGTTACATGGCGAGGAAGACCACGAAAACCTCCCACGGTTAGCCTCACGGCAAGGGGACTCTAACCCATGATCCGTCTACCACTGAAGATATTTCACATCAGCACTGAGGTCGTTGCAAGCCAGATGCGGAATTCGTATCTACTGGAATTCGAACCCGGTTCGCCTCATTGGAAGGTGAACGCTCTATCTCCTGAGCCATCGCAGCTCATTTTTGCTATTGGAATAATTTCATTTTTTTTTTCATAAATAAAAGTATACAATGTCATCAAATTAATACGACTTTCTGCTTAGTTCCATAACTAGCTCTGAAACGGCAAACACTGACATATATGCTTGCACTGGCATATATGCTTGAAAATAACAATAAAAAAGGTATCTAAAAGGTATTATAAATATAATTACATGTCTCTAAAGATTTATCACATTATAAAAGGAATATATATCAAGTGGTACGTAAAAATTTTTAAAGGCTGAAAATTCGGTTTCAATTGTTTCGATCATTTCTTAAATAGGTAATATAAATATGTTTATGCATTTTTGCAAAAAATTTTATTTGTGTAAAATAGCTTGATTTGGCAAATACAAAGCGTCTTTTTTTATCTAAATAGTTTCTAAGATAGGTTAAGATAGTAAAATTTAGACATGTTCCAACTGAAAAGTATCGCGTTTTTTGACTTAGAAGCTTCTACTATCGCTCAATTTAAAGTTCTATCTATTGAAATTGAAATTTATATCAATAAAAGAAAAAATTTCCCCCGATTACTTTACAATTTAAAAGAAAATATTTAGCATTTCATACAAAATTTTTAAAGTCAAAGCCAACTAAAACAGATAAGTTTTGAAACATAGCATGTGAAGATTCTGTCAAAAATTTTAAAGTCATGAAAATAGATTAAATTATGTATATCAAAATTAACTTAATTATGATCATTCTTATTTAAACTGTTAATGACATCTTTAAAAATTGAACATAAGAAATAGAACAGTTCAAAAACTTAACGATTGTTTTATCATTTAAAATTATCTATCACCACCATTTACCATTTTTTTCATTGAGGTAAACAAAATATTTTTGAAAGGACCACAAAGAAACTAAGAATTTGAATTTTTAAAAAAAAAACGAATTCTTATAACCTAATTATATTTTGTTTAAAATGATGCATTGCTATCTATTAATTAAACAAGTTGAACCCTAATTTTCTCTATGCATAACTAAAACATGCTTTTCAAATGCGATTAAAATAAAAAAACTATTATTATTTTTATTTTAACATAATTATTATTTGACAAAAACGATTATTTTTTTTCTTTTCTGTAACAACTCTTCATAAACTTTATAATTGTATGCAAGATATTGGCATTTGCAAACTTTGCTTTTTATTGATTAAAGAACTAATTTCAGGACCATAAGAGTAATTTTTTTTTAATTTTTTTTTTATTTTATTTAAACGACTTAAAACTCCTTATGCACCAGAAAGTATAGCATGAGGCTTACAGTTGTAAGTAGAAAACAAAAGGAGAAAAATTTACAAATTTACATTAAAAACAAAATTCCGCAAGGCCGCAAGATATATAATTATTAAGATAAGAGATTATATAATATTATGTAAAAATAATAATCCCTTTCTTTTCATAACTTAACCAATTCATTATTTTTCAATTTTCTTAAAAATTACTTTCAAAATAGTTATCTGAAGAATAAAACATCCCGAGTCTTATTAGAAAACAAATAATTATGTAAGTAACTATTTGTTAATGTTCACAATTTTGAAAAAGATTAAGTACTAATAATTAACAAATATTTAAGAAAGATAACTGAATGAATACTAGTTTTTGGAATAACTTTATTAAAAATTATATGCTTTAACTGGTAACATCATATTCTTCCTGCTTTTTAAGCAGTCACGTTTTATTTAAATAACGTCGCTTGAAAATAAATTATTACTTCATTCATTTCAAGACCATAAAAGTAATAGGAAGTCGGTACATTAAATTCACTTTTGCTGGCCCTATTTTTAATTCAGTAGACTCAATTTAGGAGATATAATTATCACTTTAGAAAAATAATAATTCTTTTCATTTCATAACTTTACCAATTCATTATTTTCAAATTTTTTTCGAATTACTTTCAAAATAGTTGTCTAAAAAATCAAACATCTCGAGTCTCATTAGAAAAGAAATAATTATGAAAGTAACCGTTTGTTAATGTTCACAATTATTCACAATTTTGAAAATAATTAAGAACTAATAATTAGCAAATATTTAAGAAAGATATTAATGATTAAATACTAATTTTTGGAATTACTTTATTAAAAATTAAATGTTTTAATTGGTAGCATCATATTCTTCCTGCTTTCACAATTGTTCACAATTTTGAAAATAATTCAGAACTTATAATTAACAAATATTTAAGAAAGATATTACTGATTAAATACTAATATTTGGAATTAAAAATCAAATGGTTAACTGGTAACATCATATTCTTCCTGCTTCTTAAACTGTCACGTTTTATTTAAATAAAGTTGCTTGAAAATGAATTTTTACTTCATTCAATATTCTGGAGAATACCAGAGATACTTACAATTGTCCATTGTTGATAGAATTAGAGGAATGTAGGTTTATATCACTTTTTGTCGGATGAATATTTTTCTTTCAAGATTTTGACCTCGGATGAAGGTTAAAAAGAAGGTTTTGTCTAGGTAACCATGTAAATTTTTTTCCTTAGAATTTCAATACAATTTATTTCAATATTTTTTTCCTTCCATAATTTTTCTTTATTATTTCGTTTTCACCTTAAAAGTGATGAACGTTAAATTGTATCATAGAATTTTTTTTCTTGTTTAGCTTTTATTTAGAATCATTCATTTTAAAATTCTAATACTCAAGGTTAGAAGACAAAAGGCCGAGATGGTATCTTAATATAAATATTGTGTTAGACTTCGCGATGCTTCCATGTTTATTTCTTATAAAACAGTCCATAAATTGAATGGTTTTATTCCATATTGCAACACTGAAACAATACTTATAATGTAACTGAAGGATTATCTAAAAGAAAGTGTCAAAACACGTTTTTGACACATTGTGAAGAAACGAAAATTACCTGGATATGGGTAATTTTTACTAGGTAATTTTGGTTGTGAGTAGTGGTGCTTTGGTAGTGATTTTGTTCAAATTATCAATAAAACTTCGCTCCATAATATGGAATAAATGTGTAGAAATTTAGAAATTTTAGCATGGTACTTTAGAGCATGACATGAAAACAATTTATTCGGTTAAATTTACTTTTCTGCATTGTATTTTACAAAAATAGGTTGTAGTGGAAATTATAACTTTTAAAACCAGAATTTTCGGTAAACCGTTACCATATGAATGAAAATATTAGCAAATGATTGTTTTCAATACAGTATATTTGGTTTTATCAACTAGAATTAAGATTTTTTTAGAAATCTCATTACCATGCCTAACGGCAATTATACCAGAATTTTTTCTCTGTTCATCATTAGAAAATATCTATAGATATTATTCTTTTTTGTAATCAAAATGTGTAAATCATTCATACACTTAAATAATAAAAATAAAGTAGGGAAAATAAAGAAGGTATGAACAGAAAAATTGACAATTTGTACACTTTATAGTAATTAGCATGCCTATTTTAATAAATTTAAGTTAGAAATATTGATTTCAAAAAATATTCAAAAATTTCTAAATTATTCACTAATTCTCATTTTAGTCAATACAACACCATTTGACCAAATTACAAATAAAATTCCAATAAAAATTACCAAGATATTAAAAAAAATTCTTCTTCCTTACTGAATAGTTCTTTCAAAATTATTAAACACTTCTTATCTAAAATTAGAATTATTTTTCTGTTTTTATTTTTACATGACACCATATATAGTTAGACTAAAAATCATTTAAGCTTTCATAATAATTAGTTCTCTTTCATTGTTTACATTTGATAAAATTTATTGAAATTTAAAAAGTAATTCCGCTGCATTATCACTAAATTTAAACATAACTGCAATAAGTTTCAATGTAAGAATTTAATTGAAAGGAAAATTAAAATTTCAGGAACGATGACAATAAATTAACTTCTCTAACTGTTTCATAATAGAAAATTGACTGGTATATAACTAATGGAAATTTTTCATCATTAACTTTCTCACCGCATTAAACGGAAGTGCAAAACATGATTATCGTTTATAATAAAGATTGAGAGAAAATGTTTTTAAATATATATATGCACATATCTTTGTTCCTTGTGAATTGAAAATTCTTTGATATCCGTGACAGATGCGCATGAATGTCGTGATTTGAATTACAATGTCTAAAAGAAGATAAGAAATGTATTTGCATTTATTCAATGAGTTACACCGAACAAAGCATGTAACTATTTCAGTAAAAAAAGAAAAAAAAACTGAGGTGAAAGAAATTTTGATTACATTTCTATCAAACGCTTTGAATTATACACTCATTATAAAATTACGGTTAAAAAACGAGCAGCACTCTGTCCATCCAATTAACCGTGAAGTTCACGGTAAGAATTATTTTTTACCTTTACGGTGTTGAAACCGTTTATGACTAGTATGCTTAAAAAAACGTAAGCACAAAATTATACATTGCTTTTATTATTTTTACCTTTTACAACTAGCATGGTTTCAAAACGATCAAAAAGGAATTGCAACTGGACATCGTTGTTTCACCTATCGTAAGAGATGGGAAATAATAGATTTTGTTGAGTTAAGTAGTTTTATGGTGCTGCCATCTATGAGTGAAGGAGAGCATCTTGTTCTAGTAGTCCAGGGTCACAAATTGAAGGAAATTGGAAACTCTTCATTTGTTGATAAGAATAGAGGGAATATTGTGGTATAAACGGTGAGACTCAAACCCCCATTCTACCGGTCATGAGATTGAAAGATTAGCCCTCTCGATTATAATATGTACCCAGCTACAAGGAACTTATTAGGTTCATTAGGTGGGCCCAGTTGGTGCGATAAAATTCTGATCAAAATTTTGATTAGGTGAAAGTAGTTAATAAACGGCTTTTCTCACAGTTAACAGTTACCATTATATTTATGATTATTTGACTGTTTTGTTTGAAGGTGGTAAAATAACGATTTAATAAATTTTTATTTAACAATTTTTTTCCGAGAAATTTTTATTTTTGTAGTTTAAGTAGAAGCATATTGTTGGCAATAGCTTTTTTGAATTATTTTATTTACCCAATATATTTATTTATAAGCACAGTTAAGTAACAAACAGAAGCATTCAAACACTAAGTGAGTTAAATTAGAATATGAGTTCTTTATTGCATAAAAGCAATTAATATCCTGTTAAAATAAGGACTTAAAAGCTCCTTTGTTATTACTCATAAGTATAATCCGGAGGCCGGTATAGTCTGGTTGGTAGGACACTGGACCCATGTTCAAGAGCTCGTGGGTTCGGTCCCCGCCGGCCGAAGACTCCCCGTGTAGTAAATGGTGACTGATGCACATTAAATCTGTCGAGTCGCAAAGTCCTCCATGTTCCCATTACAAATCAATACCTCTGGGGGTACTGATCCATTAGTTTTCTTGTCTTCTGTACTGGTTCAAAATTACAGGGCTACGGAGTTGAACATTAGTTGTCGTAAAGCCAAACAATTGGGTCGGCTGTTCAACGATGGATATATAAAATATAAATATAATTCGGTATTTTGTTCCGGTACAGGCTATTGGCAAAATGTTTGGATTTTTCTAAGACATGCATAGATTTAAAAACTCATTAAATGTAATTAATCAGTCGTAGTAATCACTATTAAGTTACAAAATTGTTTATAAAATCTTACGCTTTCGAAATCAATGTACAGTGTGCCAAAAAAAAACTGACTATATTGAATAACTTGATCTAATGATTGGATCTATACGTTCTAAAACTCACAATCTTAATGGTGCAAGGAGGCGACCTCAAAAATGCTAATTATGGCAGACGATATTTTAAGTCAACAAATCAGAAACAAAAACGTACTTTCTCTGAATAAACATATATTATTTCGACGGATTCGGATTTCTGACCCCCAAAATATAGGGGGTAGCTGCAATCTGGGAAATATAGTCCCCATAGTTTGTTCAGGAGAGAGTTCCAAAATTTAGACTCCTTAATTTTAATTTCCTGCTTATTTCGTCATATCTCTAGAACTTTTAAAGTGAATTGAAAAATTTTTGCTCACATTCATAAAATTCGTTTGTCTCAAGAAACTGCCCTGCGAAAAAAAGGGGAAATATTTATTATTTTTTATTATTTTGTTTGATAATAGTTGAAATAAATTTTGAACTATTAAGTACAAAATTTTTTATATTATTTTAAAATATGTCATTTTACATTTTAAAATTTGAGCGAAATCGAATGAATAGTTATGAGAAATAGAATTTTAAGTATATGACTTTTTTGATATTCAATTTTTCAAGAACTATTCGACCGATTTCACTCAAGTTTTGTATTTGGCTATGTAAAATTACATACTTTAAAATAATGTGAAAAATGTACACCTCACAATTGAAAACTTTTCGACTAATATTAAATAAAATATTAAAAAATAATATTCACTAGCACTTATTTTTTGAAGATAATTTTTGAACAAACGAATTTTAATATCGTGTGCAAACATTTTTCCATTCCGTTATAAAGCTCTCGAGATATGGTGAAATACGCAAACAGTAAAATTAATGCTAGGAGGTCTAAACTTTAAATCGACCAAACTATGGGGACCATATTTCCCAGATTGGGGCTTAACTCTGAANAAATCCTGATTAGGTGAAAGTAGTTAATAAACGGTTTTTCTCACAGTTAACAGTTTGAATACCATCATATTTATGGTTAGTTGACTGTTTTGTTTGAAGGTGGTAAAATAACAATTTAATGCATTTTTATTTAACAATTTTTTTCCGACAAAATTTTATTTGTGTAGTTAAAGTAGAAGCATATTGTTGGCAATAGTTTTTTTTAATTATTTTATTTACCCAATATATTTATTTATAATCACAGTTAAGTAACAAACAGAAGCATTCAAACACTAAGTGAGCTAAATTAGAATATGAGTTCTTTATTGCATAAAAACAATTGATATCCTGTTAAAATAAAGACTTAAAAGCTCCTTTGTTATTACTCATAAGTATAATCCGGAGGCCGGTATAGTTGAGTTGGTAGGACACTGGACCCATGTTCAAGAGCTCGTGGGTTCGGTCCCCGCCGACCGAAGACTCCCCGTGTAGTAAATGGTGACTGATGCACATTAAATCTGTCGAGTCACAAAGTCCTCCATGTTCCTATAACAAATCAATACCTCTGGGGGTACTGATCCATTAGTTTCCTTGTCTTCTGGAATGGTTCAAAATTGCAGGGCTACGGAGTTGAACATTAGTTGCCGTAGACCCAAACAATTGGGTCGGCTGTTCAACGACGGATATATAAAATATAAGTATAATTCGGTATTTTGTTCCGAATTCCGAATTCGGTATTTTGCGAAATGTTTGGATTTTTCTAAGACATGCATAGATTTAAAAACTCATTAAACGTAATTAATCAGTCGTAGTAGTCCCTATTAAGTTACAAAATTGTTTATAAAAACTTACGCTTTCGAAATCAATGCACAGTGTGCCAAAAAAAAACGGACTATATTAAATAACTTGATCTAATGATTGGATCTATACGTTCTAAAACTCACAATCTTAATGGTGCAAGGAGGCGACCTCAAAAATGCTAATTATAGCAGACGATATTTTAAATTAACAAATCAGAAACAGAAACGTACTTTCTCTGAATAAACATATATTATTTCGACGGACTCGGATTTCTGACCCCCAAAATATAGGAGGTAGCGGCAATCTGGGAAATATAGTCCCCATAGTTTGCTCAGGAGAGAGATCCAAAATTTAGACTTCTTAATTTTATTTTTTTCTTATTTCGTTATTTCTCTAGAACTTTTAAAGTGAATTGAAAAATTTTTTGCTCACATCCATAAAATTCGTTTGTCTTAAGAAACTGCCCTGCAAAAAAAAAAAGTAAATATTTATTATTTCTTATTATTTTATTTGATAATAGTTGAAATAAACTTTGAACTATAAGGTATAAAAATTTTATATCATTTTAAATTATGTAATTGTACATTTTAAAATTTGAGCGAAATCGGATGAATAGTTATGAGAAATAGAATTTTAAGTATATGACTTTTTTGATATTCAATTTTTCAAGAACTATTCGACCGATTTCACTCAGGTTTTGTATTTGGCCATGTAAAATTACATACTTTAAAATGATGTGAAAAATGTACACCTCACAATTCAAAACTTTCCGACTGATATTAAATAAAATATTAAAAAATAATATTCACTAGCACTTATTTTTTGAAGATAATTTTTGAACAAACGAATTTTAATATCGTGTGCAAACATTTTTCCATTCCGTTATAAAGCTCTCGAGATATGGTGAAATACGCAAACAGTAAAATTAATGCTAGGAGGTCTAAACTTTAAATCGACCAAACTATGGGGACCATATTTCCCAGATTGGGGCTTAACTCTGAAATTTGGGGGTCAGAAATCCAAATCTATTGAGAAAAGAGTATGTTTATTCAGAGAAAGTACATTTTTGTGTCTGATTTCGTAATTTAAAATATCGCCTGTTTAATTAATTAGCATATATGAGGTTTCTCCCTAGAAACATCCTAGAACGTAAAGATCTAGAACGAAGAAGAGTCCTAGAACGTAAAGATCCGATCATTAGATCAAACGTTATTCAGGGTAGTTATTTTTTTTTTTGACTCACTGTATATTGCTCTAAATAAAATAGTCGACACATGGAATAACTTTTGATGCACTGATCAAATTTTTACGTATTAGGACTCATTATTAATAGCTCAAGATCCTAATCTTAAACATGCTGATTGATTTGTGAAGGGGATTATTGAATTTACAAAATTAGGCACAAAAATGTATTTCCTTTGAATAAAATTGTCAGATTCGGCATCTTGACCTCCAAAATTGGGAAGAGGGTAGCCGCAATCTGAAAAATGTAGTCCTATTTCCTTAGTCAGGAAAGAGGTCAAAAATTAGGCAAAAATTATTTTTTTTTGCCTATTTCGCCCCGTCTCGGGAACTTTTTAAATTAATCAAAGCATTTTGAAACATAACTATGAACTTCGTTTATCCAAATTCTCATGCCAAATTCCTTTAATATTTATTCCCATGTCAGAAATAATTTTAAATAATTATTATTATTTATTTTTTTAGTCGAATCAAGTTTAAAATATATTACTTTTTAAAAAAATAATAAATCAAGAAATATTTCGCAGATTGAGCACAAATTTTGAATTTAATTGCTATTTAAATACGGTATACCTATTCTTTGAGTGTTAAAGTAAAACTTTTATCGATTTTCATAAAATGGACTAGTTATATTTTTTTTTTCGAAATTCCGTGACTCGTCTTGAAACTCTAATAATCACTTTATATGCCTTAATTTTAAAAAAAAATTATTTATTTTTATGAAGAAAATATTTTTTTTTTCAATTAAAAGGAAAAAAGGAAAATAATTGCTTTTTCTCCTTTTTCTTCCGAGTTCAATGCTTTATTATATATTACATTAATTTATTTATCTTTTTTCGCTAATATGGACTATAACCTGTTTTAAACTACATTTGATAACGTATTTTTATTAAATTCATGCCTAATATTTATTATTTTAACAACTGATACTATCTAAATACAAAAAAGATTATCAGTAAAAAATAGGAAATATTGCGTTCATAAAATATCTATACATACGCTAGAGACCGTTAAACTCTAATTAAGATAAAGCAAACTGTTTATTTCTCTTTACTTTTCCATCATTATTTTTCAATAATTATATTTATTCAACGACAAAGTAGGTTATTTACTTCATATTACAACATTTGTCTTTAAATCACTCTTTTCTTTATATCCTAAATTACCTTAAACAATGGTCACTTATGTTGATAAATAACACTGTTAGCAGTGCGAAAAAAATTCGAATGTTCTTTTTCTACACGCACATGGATAAATGATGAAAATGTACATTATTATTCAAATAAATACTGGTTTGAATGCTGTAAGAATTTTTTGAAGGACAGTATTTCGTGAGAGTTATTCATTAAATCGTAAAAATTACGTTTAAACCTTGTACTTATTGGATATAATCTAGTTTTTCGTTCATAAATTGATTGCGTAAAATTTATTATTTTGCTCTGTGTTTTTAATTGCTATTTAAAGACTAAATTAGTCTTTGTTTAATTTATTAACCTTACTTCAAAATAATAGACAATTATTCATAGGGTAAAAGTATTAATCCGTAAATTTTTGCTCTTTTAAATATCCGCCTAATACAAGAAAATAACAAATACATTTCTAATCAGAGACTTGTATTCTTTTCAATGAGACATATGTTCATCGATACCGAAGCTATTAAGTGTTTTTTTTTCCATCTCGATTTCAAATTTATTTCAGTTAGTCACATTAGCTGATAATGCCGTTTGATTTCTTTACCAAGAGTATGTAAATAAGTTTGGAATAGTATATTCCATTTCGTCTCATTTCAAATAAACCTCACTCGTTTTTCAATCAATAGAATACTTAAACATACTAAAAATATTTTTCAAGTTAAGACAAATTCTTGTATAACGTATTTCGTGAACAAAATTCGGTGAGGATAAAGCCTTATGTGCAAAAAGACTATTGCTCGCATTCAGAAACCATGCTAATTGGGTACTTGCAACTCGAGAAGAATATGTAATTTAGTCCAACCATTAGATCTAATCAGATTTATTTGGGTGCCAGTTAGTGACGTCACGAGTGGGTATCGAACCTGATTGGCTCTTGAATCGACGAATAACACGATTTATCCCTGATGACATCGTTTGCTGGTATCCAATCGAGGTTAAAGTAACACCGCGATTAAACTAATCTTAAATCCGGATTTAGCAGTCCTGCTAACTCTGAAAAAGAGCATCATGCTTAAAATGTTGCAACCTCGAGCATCAACATTTAAACATTTTTGCTTAATATATGAGAGAAACTGCCGAAACACTTCAGAAGTATAATTTTAACAAGTCAAGAAATTTAAATATTTAATGAGAAAAATATAAATCTGATTATTTGTCATTTACTTTCATACTGTCATACACTTTTGTCAATTACTTTCATAATCATATTTTTATAGTTTTGAAAGTATTATTTAAAAACCATATGACTTTAGTGAAATACATTAGTTATTCTCTAAGCTTTCTAAAATATTTTTAAAAAAATGAAATTAAACTCTTTTTATAGGTAGGGGTAATTTCTTTCGGATGAACTAACTGATATATATATATATATATA
>NC_092210.1:26758442-26887360 GCF_043381705.1 Parasteatoda tepidariorum
TTCTACATACACTGAAATGGTCGTAGCTAAGTAGTAAATCTTCTGGTTTAAAGAACGCTTTTTTTTCTACCTGAGAGGTCGGGGTCCAAATTCCATCTTAGATATTTTTTCCCTCCTGTAAAAACACACACAATAAGTTTTCGTTTTACAATTTTCGTATGTCTATTTTAACATATAAAATGAGATATTAGTTTATAAGATTTAGAGTTTAATACTAAAATTTTCAATAAATTTTAGTTTAACCAATATCTCTCTTACTGTTGCAAAATAGGATATTTTTTAGTTCATAAATAAATATATTTTCTTGATACATGAACATATTTCTAAAGAGAAAAAAATAGGAATTTTTTAAATTGTTTCAAGTATTTTTATTTATTTTTTTTTGAAAAAATGCTTTCGTTGTGAATTATTTCTATGTTCCTACTATCTTGATTGTTGTAGTAAACTTCAGCAAACTTCATTAAACATCCTAACATTTCCTTTACCTTTAAGTATATGGATTCTTGATTATTTAAAAAAAAAACTCTTTGTTACCCACTTGTAAATAAGATTTTTCTTTTAATTTTCTTGTTGATCAACTAATAAAGTATTTAGGGATCACTAGATAATAATAATTACATGATGTTGAATTATTAAATAAGAAAAAAAAACAAAATTTTTTCTGAAGTAATAATTGGCCAACGGCATCTCACCCATTGTGGTGGTCCTGAAAGAGTGGATACCACTTCTGGAGAACGCACTAGGTCTGCTCATGTGTGCGCACTTGTGCAGCTCATTGAAAATAAAAAAAAGTTTTTGAAATAAAGAAAATAATTCAATTCGAAAATAAATTTTAATAAAGTGCCTTAAAACTATTGCGTCTGTTCAAACTTCGTACTTTTTAACTGCAAATCAAGAACATTTATATTAAATAAAAGCATTTTTAAAGATGCTATAAGAACTATGTTTTGTTTAATGAAGGAAAGAAGACTGGTTCCTGTGACATAAATAAATGTACAACAATGAAAAATCGTGTTTTGCCAAAAATATATTTTTTTAAATGCTTATCCTAACTTGCACAATGTTTTTTTTCTTCTTTTTATTAAAAATGAACCACAAATGAACCGATGATTCACATAGCGGGCACTCTGTTGTTTTATGCTTAAATCCTTTTAACTTGCAACCTTGGATGTATTCCAGAGCAAATAAAAATGAAGAAAATAATTCGTTTTCATGAAGCAAATTTATGAGAAACTCACTTCGATTGTGTTATATTGAGAGAAAAATTATGAATGACGAATTCCTCCGGCAGTAAGCCAGACATGAGGGAAATTTTTCCCCGTAACCTGTTTACTACAGCCAATATTTTGAATTTTTTTTAATTCACGAAAAAAAAAAGAATATTAGCCTAAACTACTGAATTTTAAATGTATTTCGTCAGGCTTGGATAGTTTTAGCCTATATTAAATGAAATTTTATTTTTTAAAATCTTATATAAAGTCAAGTTATTATTGGAAAAGTTTACTGAATTTTGTAAACTAAAATTTCATTTTTTAAACAAAAATGAGATTCCAGTAAAAAATATAGAATTTAATGTGGGGAAAAAATTAATAAGTTTATCTAATCTATACAAATTGTTTCCTAATTGCGTAGAGGTAGGTATTTCGCTTTATTTTTCGTTAACAATGCGAGTATATTATAAAGTTGCTTACATTAGTCGATGCAAATTTGTAAGACAGATAGATATTGCAGATGGAGTAGTTTGACCAATTATCGAATTTTTCTCTCAAAAAGAAATTATCTCAATTTTAAAAAAATTAACAGATATTTAATCCATCTATTTTATCCATTTAAAATATTCTTTTAGCGAGTTATAAAAAACTTTACTAGTGCAACATGTTTAATGTCACTTTTTCTAACGCCTTTGGCAGAAGGTAAACTCGAATATTCACAGATTAGTTCCTTCTCCTTAATAGTTCCATTCTAAATATGTAAACCCCGTAGTCCGTTAAGCATTTCTAAAAAACCTCAGATTCATTTTATAGCTTTGTAGTTGAAATAATCTTATCTAGTAACAGAGATGCCAACTTGCTACGGACAGCAAATATATATTTTAAAGTGGCAGTTTACCAATTGTGATTCTTGGTTTAAGAAATTCAATTTAGTAGATCTTTATCCACCACTACTTCTAAATAATTCGTAGGCTTATATAATTCATCACTTTTTAGTCTTATGTCATGCTGTACCTTTCAAAAAGCAAGCAAAAATAGTTAAATATTTTCAAAATTTACTTTGTAGTAATTTACCGTTTTTTTAATTACTTTAGCGTGTCCGAAGCAGTTGGCATCTCTGTAGTAATGAGAATGATTTCATTGTCGACCAAACTTTTGTACTTGTCTCTAATTAATTATTTCACCCTTTTTTTGTAAGTTTTATAAAATTGTTGAAACAATTTTTAAAGTTTTAGGCAATGGAATTAGATATAAATTGAAAGTATCATGATATATGATACTTATTCTGCTGAAAAATATTATATGATATGATGACGCTTTAAAGTTTAGATGTGACCTGTATCCTTACTCCCTATACCAAGAGCATTTTCTGCATGTTGTGACTAAAAATAGATTTCAACAAAAACGATATTTTTTGTTAATAGTTCACGAATTAAGTCTTCATATAAATAGATATTTTATCAAACAGCTCAAACTATTACTCAGTATGTTAAAAAGTTACAGAAAGTGATAAAAGTTAAACTGTTTATGAGCAAGTGCTCGAAATACCATTGTTAGAAGTTACTTCATTTTAGTCACAGTAAAAATATTTTATGCATACGTTTTCTCCCACGTTATTTATAAAAAGAAAAATAAACGGTATGTTGTGGGAAAAAGAAACGCGAAAGTTCTTATTCCACTTGCTTAGTTTAAAGTGGTATTTAGAGCAGATAAGTAAAGGGTTTGGTCGTGATAAGTTTTATTGATCACTTTTCAAGTGATGCTTATATTAAAGTAATTACGAGCGTAAGGAATGAACATTTTCTGGGACTTCCCAAATGCATTCTTCTTCGGTGCTTCTGAGTTTAGATTATCATTCTCTGCCTCTATTTTCTTCCTTTTTAATTTTCCTATACATAATTAGATACTACATGTTAGATACTTTACTATCATTTGCTCAATCTTTCACTCTTGAAAAATTATTTTTAAAAAAACCTTACTTAATAAATTGACTGCTTTTTTTTTTCAACAGAAATATATGTATCTTTATTTTCAACAAATATTTACGTGATTAAGAAATTTGTCACATTTTTAACTCAGTTTTAAAGATTAAAAAAAAGGAAATGTTGTTTAAAAATTGAAAACAATTTTTTTTCTCTCTTGTTTGTTAACGGGTCTAATAGTATGAAAACTATTTTTACTGTAGATTAAAACTCTGGATTTAATAAACACTTCATTCCCATATTTTTACTCTTTTCATTATTTAATAATAACGTTACCGTTAAAAATAAAAGTTAAAGAATAATTGTATTTGACTTATTTTTATTTTAGAAAATTTTGCAGGGTTTCTTACATGTAACAAAAAAGTGACCAAAACGTTATATTTTTTATGCCATTTATAAAATCATTTTACCTCCATTTTACAGAGGGAAGCATTTTTTAATAAATATTTTTTAAAAAAAAAACCGGTAGAAGGATGTAAAAATTTTAACTACTTTTCTAGATCTGATATTGAATGTTTTTTTTTATCAAGGAGGTATTTTGCATAATTTTTAAAATTTTGAAATTAAGCACTAGACCGAACATTGCTATTTACCTAGAAATACCGAAGGGACCAGTTAAACCCTTCCCAGATTGTGTGTAGATCAACAAGATGTCAAAAATCTTAAAATATAATCATACATAATTTAAATAAAACTTGATCGATCGTCGAAATTCGATATTAGTTTTTAAGATCTGGTTTACGAAAATATTTCATTAAACGAAACACTGGCTATCCAATTTAACGTATACATTAGTTTTTTAGATAACTGAATTTTCTTTTCTCTGTAAATAATAAATATAGATAAGTTGAAATACCCATGTTTTTTTACCTCATACTGGGGTAAATATACCAAAAGTTTACCGTTTGCCCAAAACTAATTGGGGTTATGGGATACCTACCGAAATTCATATGGGCAACTTTGGCCTCTCTCGCCAATCTAGGTATAAGATTCTATGCATACGTTCCTATAAGGTTAAAACATGAATGATTAAAAAAGCACATAAATTGGATCAATAATTATGAAAAGTCAAAAATACTCAACTTCCAGGAAGTTATTTTTAAATTACAGAACAAGAGCCGTGGTGACTCAAGGGATAGAGCGTTTGCCTTCCTATGAGGTGACCCAGGTTCAACTCCCAGCGATGGCTGAGAGATACGATTTTTGCATCCGCCACGCAATGACCACTGTGCGGACGTAAAAATATCCTCATTGGTAGACGGATCATGGGCTAGAGTCCCCTTGCCGTTTGGTTAACCATGGGGGGAGTTCGTGGTTTTTCTCTCCATGTCACATAAATGCTGTTTAGTTCCATAAAAAAGTCCTCGACGAATGCAAATTTCCTCCAATACTTGATCCAGGAGTTCCCGTGTCTTCTGGATTGAGTTCAAAATTACAAGGTTCTGCAGTTGAACATCAGTAGTCGTAAGACCAAAATTGTGATGGATGTTTAACGACGGTTATGAAATAAAATTACTCAGCAACGAAAAACGAGAGAGGCTGAATTGGCTCTATCCGTCTTTCTAGTGTTAAAATTTAATCGAAAATAAATATCAACAATAAACGACTGACAAAAATTGTAATTGAAATCTTATTTACATTTAAAAAGTTGCCAAAATTTAAAATACACTGAAAAAAATTGTTCCCCATGTTAATCATTAAAACATATTTTTTGAGCAATAAATTCAATGTGCATTTATCATTGTCATTAGGTTGTACTTCGAAGATTTACAATTCCAAACATCAAATTTTTCTTTCTAACTCATAACCCCACGTACCGCATTCAATGCTTTTAATCTTATTTGTTTTTATCATATCAAATCCCATGATGCATTCCTCGTGTCGATCAAACAAGCATAAAATAATAGTGATTTTTATTTCTTTTTCAATTCCCACAAGTTAATCCATTCATTTCAGACGAGGTCTTTCTGCAATAGAATCATTTGTGACTGACAAACATCACTTAGAAAGAAGAAAAAAATCCTCGGTTGACAGGTGCAGGTTGCGTTGCTTCACCCTCTTAGTTCCCACTAGTTACTCTCATAAATAAGAAAACGAATGACAGAACAGTAGTCATAAAAGGATTATGAATCATATTGAAGACTTGGGTGGATTCGTTTGTTCTTTGGATTAAATCATTCTTTAGGAATGGGATTAGCCTCGTCACCCAAACGAACAACATCTGCACACACCTATTTGTTTTTATTCTTGTACGATATTTGCCTGTTTACTTAACTAGATGTCACAAGCAATATCTGGTTGAGATAATCTAGATTTATAAGGCAATCTTATACTTTATTTCTCTCAATACCCGGATATTTTTATAACAGCCCTTTTTGTTTATCACTTTACTGTTTTTTAATAAATTACTTGGTTGTCTTCTACCAATGCTAATAATTTTTAACTTGTTATAATAATTATTAAAAGCAATATCAGCTGTCACATTTCTCAACTCTATATTGAATTAAAATCTGCCTTATATGAAATGCTAATATATTTTTTTTTTTCATGTAAACGGACCATTCTGAATAATTTTAGATCTAATGATCAGATCTTCACGTTCAAAGACTCAATCGTAATTGTTTAAGAGGGTGGCCTCAAATATGCTAATTATTTAGTGCAGACAATATTTGAAGTAACGAAATCAGACTCAAAAATGCACTTTTTCAGAATTTTTAGCGACGGTTTCGGAGTTTTGACCTCTGAAGTATAGGTAGACGCAATCTGGGGAATATAGTCCCAATATTTTGATCTTATAAGAAGAAAATATCGCAAAATACATGCAAAATACAAATTTTAAAAGAAACTTAGATTATATTAAAAATTCGATTTTTCAGGAACTACTCGATCGATTTTATTTAAATCTTGTATTTTAATTATTTTTTTAACATTATTTTGTATTCTTGTATTTTAATTATTTTTTCAAAATTATTTTCCTGTATTCTTGCATTTTAATTATTTTTTCAAAATTATTTTCCTGTATTCTTATTTTAATTATTTTTTCAAAATTATTTTCCTGTATTCTTGTATTTTAATTTTTCAAAATTATTTTCCTTTATTCTTGTATTTTAATAATTGTTTTTAATTATATGAAGTTATTTTTTTAAATCAAATTCTTTCAAATTATTTAAATAAAATATTTTTCTGAGATTTTGAAATTACATACAATTGCTTTAATATTTATTGCGAATTTTTAATACATTGCTTTTATTTGAGTATTAATTACGAAAGATGGACAGACTAGAAATAATAAAAAGGGAAAGTTACTTCAAAGAAATAAACTTGCGATTTCTACAAATTAACTATTAGTGAAATGTTTGCTTGATAGCATTTTTAGTGCAAATATTAAAATATACTCTGCATCTGAAGCTATATAAATGAAGTTTATATCGTTTAAAGTTATATTGATAAGGTCTAAATTGTCTGAAACTATATTGAAATACTACTGTTCATTTACCATTAACTTTTAATTAACATACCTTGTGTGGTCAGCCATAATATGCTTAATGATTCAAAATCTAATTATTTGACCAAATGTTCTTGAGAAGAAGAATCATACAAAAGATACACAATCTTTAAACCAAATATTGTACATTTTCTTCAGTAATCTTTGATTGAATATGTTATATTATTTGACTATTATTTAGAAAATAAAGTTTAAAATAATTTAGATTAATTTTACATAAAACTTTTTAATTTTTTTTTATATTTAAGGACGGTTCGTGTGTTAACGATCTCCAATATCAAATATCTGAAAAATTTCCATACATGGTGTAATAAAGAAAAGAAAAAAATATTGTATTATGGTGTTTAAGTTGCATATAATCATAACCCCGATTTTTTTTATAATTTAGATAAATGAAACTTGAAAAAAGTGCTAACATTGCTAATCACGGCCAATCGAGATTACGACAAAATACAATGTTATCAGCTCTTAAATCTTTGGCTACTGGAAATTGGGCGTGTGTTCTAGGTATAAATGACGGTTATTTGGACGTCGTTGGCCAAAGATAACGTCGTCCAAGTGATCACCTTTAAGAAAAATGTGGTTTTTTTACCGATCAATCAGACACCGATTTACACAATCCCAAATAACTAATGGCATATATATATATATAAACAGCTGCACGCGCAAAAAAGTGATTTAAACTGAGGTCAATAGAAAAAATTAATTGGAGAAGTGNGACGTCATGAGGAGGGAAATCGTAGCTTCAGCTCTAAGAGCGGAGTGAACTAGCCCTTGTATTCTCTTTAGCCCTGTATTTCGATAACCATAACACTTGATAAAAATATGTGAATTTCATTTTAGCTTTATTTCAATTCATTAGATTTCGTTAACAACATTATCTTTTTCCAAACTAAAACAATAATTGTTATTAGTATTAAATTAAACTAATAGTGCATTTTTTTAAGAATGAATTTTATTATAAAATGAATACTTCTGTCTGATATTCTATAATTGTTTTATACTCTTAAGACCAAGAGTAAGTGTGAGGGTTTGCTTTTAACAAACACGTTAATAAATAAGCTAATAGCATTTGATTTTGATAATTTCTTATCTGAAATGTTAAAATACATATAGTCGTAAAAGCATTTAGTAGGGCTTAAAGATCAAACAAAGTATTCTTAGGTCAGAAAAAGTGATTGGTAGTTGTGTTTTTCGCTAAAGTATTGCGTAAGGTTGGTAATTTAAATTATGCTAAAAATGTTCAAGAAATTGAGGATTTTATATGAAGAATTTGATTTATTGTATAAATTTGAGTATGTTATGTTACAAAAAGATTTGTTTTAAGTATTTTTCCCATAAAGTAGCGACATATTTAACAAAAACCCTGAAAACAATTCTTTTAATTATTCGAAAATTATTAAAACCCAAGAAAATATTTATATAAATGGAAAAAACTCAGTGAACTTATAAGCGGTTATAGCATACTCGGGTATGAAGGATGCAAATTAAAATTATTCAGTGTTCATTCTATCGATGTGAAGAGCAGTGTATACGCAAGAGTATACGCAAGTATACAGAGTATACGCAAGATCTTTCTCTTATTTGTTATTCTTAACATAAAATTTGAGAAAAATATTCCTCATGTAGCTATACAAAACACTATTAACTTATGAAAAATTATCTTGATGAATTTAACCGTAGTAAAATGTTTTAGCTAACTAAGCATATACGTTTTGAAAGTAAGAAATTATGAAAATTTCACAAAGGTTATTCTCGTCAGTTTCATAATTTTGAATTGTCTTAAAAGAGAAAGCTACAGATTTTCTTTAAAAAAATAACTTTACACTGGCTCAACTTAATCTACACTTAAAACTTAATTAATGAAACTTAGTTTTAAACTTAGTGAAAAGGAAAGCTATAGTTTAAATTACAGAAATCATTTATATGTGATTTTGCAAACACATGAAAAGCGCTCCGACACGTCCATTTAATAAATTCATTTTACCTTAAAGCAAGAATTGTTATTATTTTTGATTTTTTTTTAGTGTCTCGTTATAGAAAAAAGACATAATGAGATTATTAAAATACGTAGTTTAAATAAATTTTTAAAAAAAATATTGTTTATAAACCAATTAAAGTTCAGTGAAACTCTTGATAACTTGTTTAAAATTAAGTACTTTCTAATGCAATCACGAAAACTATATTGTTGTTTTTTTATTGGGTAATTCGCCACCTCCCTCCTAGATAATAACTCGAATGAAGGGTTTCAAGCTAGATGACCGATATCTCTGTTTTTAAAGCCATAAATTATTCCAATATCACGAAGCTATAAAAACTGCTGCGAAATTGTAATTATTTCCTTGCAACTATGTTCACAAAAAAAATCTGTGTTTGAGTTTAAAATAGATCAAGAGATAACGATCTCTTTGTGTGGTATTACCAACTTATATTCAGAATAACAGAACACTTGCAAAATTATTGAGCGTATTTTCCATTATTCAAATACAATTGCTTTTAAAAACGATATTATTTGAACTTTTTGTTAGATTTAGTTTTAAAAATATCTGTAAATCATTTTGATAGAAATTATAAACACGCATTTGCGTGACAGCACTAGCTAGTAATAATGTTGCTCAATGTGAAAAATAATAATGGTGATTACAAAAAAACATTGAAATAAAGAGAGACTGTTTGATTTTTTATTCTGCAAAAGAATACTTAGAAAAATAAGTAATTAAGTTTGATTGTTTTATTTAAATATATCAATGAATGTAAGAGATTGTGAAGCAAGCGAAGTAAGTTAACTCAATTATAAAAAGCGGAAATTTAATGGTTTGTTAGAGTTTGTTTCAATGAAAATTTATAAAATGTGCTATATCTACTTCCATACATGACTTTTAACAATTATTTTTAAGAAAAGTTTTCCTTGCATGCATATTATTAACTTACACATTACCTTCAAAAAATAGGCATTAATCTTTTAATGTACTTAAAAAGTTTTATCAAAATAATTTTTTGTAACTTCTAGTGCAGCGTAACTTCTTATAAACTGGCAATATTAGTTAGCTTAAGATAAAATCTGCAAAATTTATAACTTTTGTTTCTTCATGCAGCGTTTTCTTAATATTTTTTTTCAATTGATCAAAAACATTTTATTTAATGTAGGTTTAGAATATTTTAGAAATTCGAAATGTTTGCCTTGTGTAAATTATCGCATATTTATATTATAATTCACGTGGAAAATAGTTGAGTTTTAGTTTAGAAATATTTTAGGTTCAGTATGAGTGCTACATTTCTGCTAATATGTTAACTTTAGTTATCCATATTGATAGACATATATAGTTTCCACGAAATATTTTAACGAATATATTTTAACCACGTTAAATGATTTTTTTTAATTTTTAAATGAAGTTGAGAAGAATATGGAGCCGTGATGGCACTAGCTAGGGTTCTGAGCTGTGATAGTAAATAGCTGGGGTTCGATTCCTGATGGCGGCTTGAAGCCGCCCATCGGAAATAAAATTGATGGTTGGCTTCTAGGGAAAGTAAAAATGGCAGATGCGCCATTCCTATCACGTTTTACCATCATGCCGATGGTCAAAAAATTGTAGTTTTCGACCTCCAAGACCGCCATCTTGACCCACTATTAAATGTTGCTGAAATACTTCGCTTTACTTTTACGAAGCGAATGGAAAGAATCTTGTTTATTCTTATAAATTGATACAAAATATTTTGCTTAATATTTTTCTATAATGGAATGATTATTAGTACAGCTGTTTGATGCAATGCAAAAATATTTGTAAATTTAATGTGTTATTCTTTTATCAGCCAAAATCTTTAAACATTAAAACTAGAGTATTCTTGATAAAAAAAAAATTTATTGCTTATCGGAGCAACTTTCCTTTAAAGAGTCGTATTAAAAATTTCTTTTTTTTTTAATTTTGAATTCGTTTAAATAATTGTCATACAAATGCCTGAATTTTAAAAAAAATTAAAATTTACACAAGAAATTTTTTAATATTGTGAAATATATGTACGCTGTTAAAAACTTCGGATCAAATTACGGTAAAAACTCCATTATCCCTGTTACGAAACAAAAAATCTGATATATTGTAATTTTTGCGATAATAATCATCGTAAAATTCACTGCAATTAAATAAATATTTGCTGTAAAAATCATTGTATAATATTTTACTTCAAAAATGGATTTTATGATAAAATGCATTTTACGAATGTTACCCCCATAGTACCGATGCTTCATACCGTAATTTGATCCGGAACTTTTTACAGTGTAAGCGTTTTTAACTAAACACGGTTATTATTATTCTTATATACTTCATTAAAAAATGTGAGCATTTAATTTTATACAAAAAAATTTATTTACACCTTTTCTTTAAATTAATCATTATAAAGGCTGTTTGTTCGCTTTAAATGGTTTGGCTACACACAACTTATAAAAAAGTATACCTTGCATAAAAAAAAAAAATTATTTTTTTGAAACTTATCTTCATAATGTTCAACGGATAAAATTTTTTGGCATGAGATGAAAAAAAGATACCTAATCTCATAATCCCATTAAAAATTTAAAAGTTAATGTTATTATACTGCTTATGCTTAATTAACTTTTTTTTATTCAAACACATCTAATTGGTTTCTTTACGTTTCATTCTTAATCTGATTTTGACGTACTTAATATTCAAACTTTTACAATTTATTAAGCTTTAGTTATACTTTTTATACGAAATCAATTTATCTAAACAAATGTGAATATTAAAGATGTTTAAATTTTATTTTCAGCTGAACCAAGTCACCAGTTGGATAGATGGTAGTTTTATTTACAGCACGAGTGAGGCATGGGTCAACAGTATGCGTTCTTTTCAAAATGGATCCCTCCTAACTGATCCGAGTGGCAAGTTTCCACCAAGGAATTACGCGAGGGCTCCTCTTATCAATCCGCCCCCAGCGAGGTACTTGGGAAAACTTAGTCCAGAGAGAATGTTTCGTGAGTTTTTTTTTTTTTCTTTTTGACTAATTACTTCTTGTCGAAGAAATGAAATTTTAGAATCAAACAGCAAACTAATAGTTAACTCAATAAAAAATTGTATTACCCATTTCAATCGAAAGATTACAACTGTGATGTCAAGTTTTACCATGGTAAGTTATGATGTTAAATTCCAACAGATTTTCCTTTGCATTATTCAATTAACTAATTTAAAGAAAAAGAGAACTCAAGTTAAAATTTAATTAGACAATTACCAAATATCAAAGCATAAAGAGGTCTTAAGCTTAAAATGTTTCATATCAGGAAGTATAATCAGGAATATTAAGCTTAGTTTGAATGTTATGTGATTGATAGTTTCTGTTATTTACAAACAGTTCAATTTTTTTCTTTTTTGTTTCAGTTCTTGGTGATCCTAGATCCAATCAAAACCCAGCATTGCTGAATTTTGGAATTTTATTTTTTCGGTGGCATAATGTTGTAGCTGAGCGAATTTTAGAGCAACACCCTGATTGGTCAGATGAAGAAATTTTCCAAAGAGCTAGAAGATGGGTCATTGCAACATTACAGGTAAATCTAATTGTTCTTTGCTGCCTAGCATTTATGTCCTGCAAGTAATGTCCTGCAGCGGTTAAGGCACAGACTAGTCATTGTGGGGGACTGTTTTGGGTTTGATCCCAGGAGGAGGCGTGAAGACCACCCAGTTTCAGATCGATGGGTGCCAGCTTATCTGAGAAGTAAAGACGGTTGGAGCACAATGCTGCTCACATTGCTTCCATCATGCTGTTGGTCACGAAATTATGAAGCCTCAACCTCTATGATCCCTCTCGCTTACGATGGGCTGTTGAGGAAATGCTTTTGCCTTAAAATCCAAAATCATTAAAATATTAGATAATAGGGGAAAAACAATTTTTTTTTGTTTATTCAGTTCATAATTATTAATAAAACAATATAAATATGTTTTTGATAGACTCCTTTTTAGACTCATATTAAGTATTATATGGTTAAAACTACCACTATATATTAATTTACACATAAATGCCATGAAATTCCATATTATTTGAATGAAAAAAATGACAAACTAATGAAATGACAAGAAAAATTACAAGCTTTTAATGACTAGAACTTAAACTTTAAAAAGCATAGAACATTAATAAATAAGGTCATAAAATAGTATACGCCTTTTATGACTCATAAAAAGTAAAATAAGGTTAAAACTACCACTAAATATAGTATATAAAAAATAAAAACCATAAAATCTGACAATTTGAAAGAAAACAACTTTGTATAACATAAACTAATAAAATGACACAAAAATTTACAAACTTTTTGTAGTATTATTAAAAGTAAAGCTGTTAAAAATATAGAACGTTAATATTTAAGATCATAAATTCATACAAGCCTTTTATAACTGGTATAAAGTCTCAATATGTTAAAACCAACGTTAAATATGGTAGTCGACAAATAAATAAAAGTCATAAAATGTCCGCACATGTGAATGAAATCAAACTTTAAATAACTAACTAATTAGATGACACAAAACTTTTAATGATAAAGATTGTAAATTTTAGCAACATAGAACTTAAATTTTTAAAAATATGGAGCTTAAACTATTAAAATTATAGAAAGGTAGTATAGAAAATCATGGAAAAATTTGAGCCTTGTAATGACTCACATAACGTCATAAGAGGTTGAAACTGCCACTAAATACGGTAGTCTACTGATAAATAAATGTTAAAAAATTCCAACCGATTTGAATGAAAATAAGTTTTAAATGGAAAAGTAATTAAATAACACAAAAGTTTACACATTTTAAATAGTATAAACTGGTGAAGTGACACAAAAGTGTGCAAACTGTTAATAATATAAACTGATAAAATGACACAAAAAGTTACAAACTTTTACTAATTAAATCTTAATATGGAACGTTAATATTCAAAGTCATTAAATAGTTAGCCTTTTATGACGCATATAAAGGTTGATATAATAACTGCCATTAAATATTTTTTAATTTCTTTAATTCTAGCCGCAGCACTTGATACATTCTCTGAAGCGTAAAAGCTCTCCACACAGACCCATAAGGAATAACAACAAATAATGTTTGCAAATAAGAGAAACTTCAGTTGATTTGAATGAAAACAAGTTTTAAATCACAACGTAGTGAAAAGTCTTAAAAACTTTTGCTTTAACAGAAGCAGATCAAATTTTCACTTTTAAAAATTTCCTTTCAATTTTTAAAAAGTCCTTCTGAAAAGCCTTTTCTAAAATAACATTTCTAAATGCAAAACTAAAAGATAAAGTCAAACAAAAATATATCCAACTTCCTTTTTATTTTTTTATTCTTTTCATTTGATTCATTGTCCTTTATAATATACTTTAAAGAACAAATTTTTATTTTGCCTAAATAATTTTGTAAAATTATGTTTTACATTTATAATGAAATTCAAAAGGGCCTCTGAAGGTAAATAACTCGATTTCAAAAACCAGGCAATTGATCTAATTTTTTTCAAAATTGAAATGAATAGGAAAACACAATAATTCATCAGCTAATAAATGCTATTTTACATTAATCTCTTGCTTTTTTATAAATGTAGCAGATTATTTCTTTTTATTTTTAAAAATTTCTCTTCGAATCTTACAAAAGGCTTTCTAAAAAGCTCGCTTTCTAAATACAAAACAGAAGTATTTAATCAAGCACTAATTCTTTACCTTCGCTCTTTTTGTTTTTTTCATTACAATTTATAAATTTGTTTAAAAAGTTATCCTTAATAAGTTTTAAATTTATGACCTTTAAAGGGACACTTGAAGCTAGATAACTCAATTTCAAAAGCCAGTCAAATTATATTATTTTTTTATATTGAAATGAATAGATAAAAGTCATAATTCGTCAGCTAATGATAGTTATTTTTCACTCATCTTTTCAAAGTTTTGCAACTCTACTTCAATCTTAGCGGTTGACTTGTAATCCATTCAATAATAGGTAAATTCGTAAATGGAAAAAAAAAATGAGATATTTATTGCGGTCGATTGGTTATGCATATAACTCTGAACATCGGTCGGAGGAAATGTAATAAACTTGAATAAATCATAATATTAATGAAGTATAATGGAGACTTCTACTCAAAGGAATTACATACAATTTAAATATCTAAAAATATCACTTTAGGCATGAATTGAGTTCTGAATGACAGTTCAATTCTAAAATGCAAAATTATGTTAATAAATATTTTGATCTTTTTACTATTATTCATTAAACTTTGACTGCTTTGAATGAAATATGTATAATTAATTTTAAATCTGTTTTCATTATTTATGCACAGTCCCAAGTAATAAGTTATTTGCTATAATGTCAATTATTCAATTTCTGAAAAAGTTAAAAATGTATAAATAATGAACCTAAATAATACAATAATAAATAATGAGAGTTATTTTATTATAGTTTTTCAGATATAGAATTGAAAATTTTGAATTTTTATGAATATTTAATTAGAGAATTTTAATGGTTTTTATAAATTTCTAATTAATAAATTTTTAATAAATGAACTTTTCATGAATTTCGAATTAAATAACTTTTAAAGAATAATTTAGGGACTAATATATTTAAAAAACAATAAATAAATATGCCATTTACTGGAACCCTTTTATGGTGAAGTAAATTAATGTAAAAACTACCATAGATATATAGACTTTTATGCCTACTATCATAGTTTATATTAAGGAGGAACACCATAACTGGCATTTAATGCTTAATTACATGAGGGAAACCAGTCTGAAAAAATACAAATTCGAAACTAGTTAATGTATCATACATTTTAAAAAGTCCATTAAAATTTTCTTTTTCTATAAAGCAAGTTTAAATTTTGACAACTCAGAATTTGATAAATTGTTGTTTACGCTATCCATCATATCTATAATCTCCTGCTTTCAAGCAGTTTGTTTTAGTTCACTTTACATCAAAATCGCACATGTAAATGAATTGTTCCTAAATATAAAGTGAAATTCCATTATCTCAATTTTTTTTATCAAAATTCAATATTTATGCCTTATACAGTTTAAATATTTTTTTTCTATTGCATATTTCTAAACACATCGTAATTAGTCAAATAAGGTGTATGAGTTTAAAAACCGCTCTTTTTAAATTACATTTAATTTCATAATATGTCGCGTTTATTACAAAGTATGTAACTCTATTAGGTGTTGAAAGCCACTCCCCGTCAAGATTTTGACACGACTAATTAGCTTTGCTAACATTTAGGTCAACTTGGGCTGATGCAACCCTTTCTCAGGATTGGTATAAAGTTGAGAATGTGATCTAAATATTTGTTACCCTTTGCCTTGCATATACTTTCCTACGCTTTCGATTTTATATTTGAAAACAAAAACACGCCTTAGGGGTGCGGTGTCTTTTTATTTATTTATTTTTTCGTTTTTTCTTCATTTGTATTTTATTAACTTTGAGCTAACTCAAGCAGTAATATTTTTTCTAATTAAGATGTTAAGGTATTAGATTGAGCGAAAATCAGCATTTTAGATTAAACATTCGATTCTTTAATAATTATCCACATTTGAACTTCAGTTCAATAGTTATCCATAATTCCTTAAATTTTCTCCGATTTTTCGAAGTAAAGTTAGTTATTTTTTTTAATCGAAATCGGAAGCAAATTCCCGCAAACAAAACTATGAAAAAATTCCTACGCTGAAATTTCTACGCTTTTCCTACGCTTTCGATTTTTCATTTGAAAACGAAAACGCGCTATTGGGGTGCAGTGTTTTTTTATTCATTTATTTTTTCGTTTTTTCTTAACTTTTATTTTATTAACTTTGAGCTAACCCAAGCAGTAAAATTTTTTCTCATTAAGATGTATGTAAAAAGTACTATCGATTGAGTGAAAATCAACAATTTAGGTCAAAAATTCGATTCCTTTTAATAATTATCCTTATTTGAACGACAGTTCATTGGTTATCCAAAACTCTTTAAATGATTTTTAGAAGCAAAGTTATAGTTGTTATTTCGCAACCGAAACCAGAAGTAAATTGCCGAAAACAAAACTAAAATATTCTTTTTTTATACGCATTGAGTAATTTAACCTTTTTTTTCATTTGAATAAATTTTATTTTCGAAACAAATGAGGCATTTTTAGATATTAATTTTCGAATTATTAATTAGGAATTTTCTTACATTTCAGAAATTTCTATATCTTAAAAGCATTTGCTTGAAAGCGCTGATTTCGAGAATTTCTTTTATGTACTTCTTACACACGTAACAAAAAAGTTTATAAGAATTTGAATTCTTGTATGTAAATTTTGTTGTGTTTGCGTGTGTTAGTAGCTATATTTTGAAGAAAAAGCTAAGGTCCAAAAGCCTATTTGTTACTTTGATAAAATATTAAATAAGAAAATTTTGAATTTTTCTTAAAAATTTCAATATTAAATAATATATTTAGTTCCATTCCATCGTCATTTTGGATTTTTTTTTAGATTTTTGTTCAAAGCACTGGTATTTAGATTATTCATCTAAAAAAATTATTCTGTAATTTATGCATCACCATTTGTTGAAGAGGTGTTAGCGTGACATAAAAACTGCTCATTTGCCGCTATTTTGAAAAACACTTAATAAAGTTTTAAACTTCACTATAAATTTATATTTTTGGACGCTTGCTCATAAGACATAAAATTAAATTTTTATTAAATTTTTAAAAAAAAGAAATGTGTCGAAATGAGTCGGATACCTTAACCATCGACTTTTAGTATTTTTTTATAAAAATCCTTTAAAAAATATTACATTATTTTAAAATAGCAATATAATTTTCAAAATGTATCTTTTCCTTTCTCCACTAAAGAAAACAATAACTTCTATATAATTAGCAATTAAGTTTGAATATATTTTTTTCCTTTACTATTCCTGTAATATATATAGACACCGTCCCCTTTTGTTACATCGAGTGGTCCACTTTTTTTTATCCACCAGGAATTTTGCAAGCAATTTATATTTTAACTAAAGAAATAATCTGTAATATAACTTTTATAATTTTCATTATGTGATACTATAACAAATTTTTCACGAATGTATCATTTCACAATGCTGTTAAAATATGAAATTCGAGGATCTTGATTAAGAGAGCGAGTTCCAAATCCCACTAATATTAATGCACTTCATCTAAATTGTTATGGATTTTAAGAGGGTAAATCTTACAAGCAATCCTCATCTTATAAGTTATAATGTAACAATTGTGACAGGCTGGAATAGACCTAAAAATAACTGATCACCACTCACCACAACAAAAAGGTGGTGACTTAAATTAAAAAACTACTGGTCACTTTTTCCTATTTTTTTTTCTTTAAATCGTTTGAAGACAAAAGTACATTCATGTAGAAAGATACTCTGGAAAACTGAATTTTCACTAAATTGTTCAATGTCACCATTCTTAATTTTGATCACTCAGAATCCATTAATTTGTGGTTTAAAAATTCACCCGGAAGGATAATTCTTTAACAATTCACATATTTTAAAGTCGTAATGTATTAATTAAATGTATTTTGTCTCCCCAAATACTTTAAGTAAAAGTTCTTTAAAATCAACATGATTAACTAAATTTTGTCCCATATTTATATTATTTTTATTGCTGAATTAACCTTTATTGCCTTAATTTTTTTTTTCAAATATGAATTTTTTTCAAAAATAAAATTTAATCCATGCAAAAAGAAGCTTGCAAAAGGTGGCTATTAAATGAAAAGAACCTATCGATTTCGGTCACCGACTCATTAGGTTTGAGATAAAAGTGGATACTAAGTCATTAGAATCTACCGGCCACTGGCTATTAATCGAAAATTCAAATTTTCAGGTCTAGGCTAGAATGCCCTGTGAGAAATTCTTACAGGATTTCAAATTTTAACAGAAAAACTTATTATAATAATTATTGCATTCATGTACCTAAATATAGAACTTAAATGCCGTATGTCAATTACATATATATNATAAATGATAAATATATATATATATATATATATATAAGGAAACTATTCATACTATACATAGAAATTAGAACCGTAACACTATAAAATAAGAGATGTTTAAACATTTTTAGATAATTATTAAACACAACATTTCTCTCTGTAAATCGCACTCGTTATAGTCAATAATAAAATTTGAATGAATATCCAAAGCTTGAAAATTAATTTTTAAAAAAAATTACTATAATTTAAAAAATGCTGTTCGCTCTTAGGGTTTTAATTATATAAACAGTCATAGATCCCATTACAATAATGGGTTCTAAAGTTATAAATTTCTTCCTGGGACTTTAGAGAAAGAAAAAAATGTTCAGAGGACCCCACAAAGTCTAGCATCAGCTCTGCAGAAATAATAATTAATTTAAACCTATAATTCGAACGGCAAGGGAAAAGTGGCATTCAAAAACAAATTTTTCATCAATTGTCTTCGAAGAACCTTTCATCTGAGGTAGAAGGTAGCTATTTGATCCAATTTCATCACGAAAATTAAATAATGGCGCTATGATGGGTGTCAAAGACATAAGGAAAGGTGGATTGCAGCAATCGACAAAAGGGATGGTGCCCAGAGGGGGATCGTGAAGAGAGAATAAAACACAAAAAGTGTTGGAGGCAGCCTATCTTTTGTACGATAGCTTTGATTTCTACATAATTACAATTATTTACATAAAAGAGAGCGAATCCGACCTGAATTCTGGTCATTTCGATGTCGGTAACAACACTGGTCTCAACCGTTTCTTATCAATTATGGGATGAAAGATTACTTTTCAGAATAGTCGCTGATAATAACTCGAAACTTCTTTTTCTAAATCCATCATATAACTGTAAAATCTAAAGGGATAATTCTAATGAGAACCTGATTTAGGATGTTATTACACTGACCTATATTAAAACCTTTTGAAATTTAGATTGCTTGCATATGATAGAATTCTATGTTTGATAATAGGATAGAAGTTACTAATTTTGATGTTTTTTTAAATAATTTGAATTTGTTTTTTTCTTATCTGAATGCAACTTTGTTTTTGTTTCGTATCGCTATCTCTTAAAAGTACCAATCATTATCATTAATTTCTCAGTACTTTGAATCCAATTTGAAAATATAATTTTCTACAAAATTATAACCTCAATACGTTTTGTAATCATAATTAATCAACTGTGTTTTTTTTTAATTTTAAATAAACGAAAGGAATGCCTGAATTATTATTTAAAACAGAATGTGAAAAAATAATTTTTCAATTAGGGATAGTTTTGATTGTTCCCACAGAATGGAATTTTATGATAATGCCTAAGCAAATCAGTCATGACTTATGGCAGAAATAGAATTTACAAAGTTTAAAAAAAGGTTTAGATTTAATAATAATATAGTAAGAAAGAAATATTTCACCTGAAAAGTTTAAAAACTGGAACATGCCTTTAATGACAGTAAACCTATTATGAAAATATATTTCATCTTAATAGAAATTTAGTATTTTTATAATTAAATAATTTTATTTTGATAACACAAGAAAACCCGGAGCAGTCATTTTGACCACAAATCAACTTTAATGCTAAGTCCTAAAATAAATACATCACCTTATTTTACTTTCGTGACTTTTCCGAACTTTTTAAGATCTTCAAAGGCACTTAAGTAAAATTTTATTGAATTATATAATGAGCGCATAAAATGTCGATTTACCAAGAACGACCACTGCTTTCAAAATTTCAGCTATAGAGATTTGAGTGTATTACTTGGATATAGCAAGCTGTTATGTTTATACTTTAATAATTAAATAAACGTTTTGAGTTTAAAAAAAGAAATTTATCTTATTCACTTCAAGCAGTATTTTCTAAAAGTTCGTATGACTTTAAAATGCGTTGGAAGTTCTGATCCTTACTTAAAATTTATTCAAAAAAAAAAAAAAAGAAGAAAAAAAAAACACTGAAATTCATTGATTGTCTACTCCATGAACTGATTGACACTCGTATAAAAGTTGCAACGGATAAGTCAGCCTATAAACTGCACTTAATACCATGAAAAAAAGTTTTGAACTTTTTAGTTCATCTAATTAACTTAAAGATTTATCCCTGAAAACTAGAATATCTTAAGACTGGAAAAAAAAATCGTTTTTATTAAAAATAGATTTTGTTAATGTATCAAATGCATAACATTAAATGAGTTCAAAAACCACGACGGTAGTATTTAAGCTATGCTTTTAACATCCATATTTCAAATGGGCGTATCTTAATATTTGTTATTCAAGTTGAGTTGAGTAATTTATAAGATACTTGTGTTGCTGTCAGCATAAAAATATAATAAAATATGCATGAATCCATCTGAATCATTCATTATATGAATTATCCTTGAATTTCAACTATGTGATATCATCAATATGGAAAATCTATCGATTAATAAGCACTATGAATATAACCTATTCACATTACACACTGATTTCAGAGTCATACTTAGTGCATTATGAAGTCTCATAGTGTGTGATTTCACGTGTCATTGTGATAATTTGCTGTTTTCTATTTGCATGATAATTGTATAGAATTAAAATTTGCCAATGTCACTTCGTATTCACAGCTTTGAATGCTTTAATTATCAATTATTATATCACGATAAAGAGCTTTATTTTTAAGGCTATTTCGTTAATATTTTTTTTAGGATATTTAATATTCTTAGATCTTTTCTATAAATAGTAATTCTAAGGTTTCAGACTTGTTTGAAAATACAATGTTGCCGATTGTAAAAAAGAAAAAGAAAACTCAATACTCTTAATATACCATATTTTGTCAGCAAAAGCTTTATATTTGAAAAATTGGAAAACAGCAATAAAGTAGTGAGTTGAAGTTAAAAATTACGGAATTTAAAATGATTATTTAGCTTTTTCTAACAAATGAAAGTTATACTTTGATTATTGTAATTTAAATAATATCAGGGGAGAAAATCATTAAATACCTCCTTATCGTGAAGAGGTAACTTATCATTAAAACGAGGGGTATTTTTTAACACGAATGCTTTCAGAATCATTATTTAAATAAATACTTGAATCAACTTCTTCAATAATAAAAACTGTAACATACACTAAAACCTTTCAACTTTCGCAGCTTACAAATAAAATATTATAAGTTAATGAATATCTTGAATATCAAATTCAATAATTCAATAATTGTCATTCTAAATAAAAAAAAATTTTAACTGTCAGAACTAATAATTTTGGGCAGATTTTTTCAGTTTATGATAATGTGTTGTTTGTTTAAAATACTCTGTATCAGTGTAACATTTTATTTTTTCTTGTATTTTTTTTTAAAATTTTATTTCACGTAAATTTTTAATTTAATTGATATTTTTAGAATTTTTAACATCCCATTTTAGATTTCAAATAAGATTGCCTCTTAATAAAATATTTTGTTTAAGTTCCTACTTTTTATAGTTCTCTGCAAAAAAAAAGATTTTTTTTCTTTATAAATACGGAGCCCAAGTCCTCTAGGTATTACCATATTCCTTCATTATTCTTATTTGTCATATTCGTTACCTTAGCTGAAAAGTCGAGAATTAAATTTACAATTTTTAATCTACGAAAATGCCAAATAGGAGAGCTAGTCGTTACAGGCTGCTGGATTAGAAAATAGCAATTTCTAACAGGGATTTCAAAACATAACTATGAGCACCATGGAAGATAAATATTTATTATAAAGATGCTAGTAAAAACCTTTTATTCCTGAAGTTTATACCTTATTATAATTATAATTGTTAATCAGAACTTTTTATTATTTTTTATGAAGTTAATCTGACTTCATCTACATAATTAAAAAACAAAATTAAAGCGCATGAATTAAGATAATTTAATATCTTAAGCAATAACAAAGTCCTAACAGAAAAAAAAATAACTAAATCCTTTTTATAGTTTTATTAAAAATTAATTTCGATTCTCTAAATGTAAATAACGATTAAAAATAATGATTCAGTGTCTACAATCAAAACAGCGCCGTACAAAAACAATCAAAATGATAAGATAAAATTCATCTTTTTAGCGATGTGTTAATTATGCCTGGAATTATGATAAATTCAATTCAGTTCATCATCCAAGAACGCCGATACACGAAAAACCAACAAACTGATCTCGATACAGTTCTCGGAAGAATGTACGGAAATTTATAGTATAATAAGAAAGCTATAAATCACTAGATGATTTTCTGTAATTATGAATTTTTTTTTACCTCTATAGGCAGTCGGCAAATATTATGTTCAAGTCACGTACTGCATTTAAGAATTTATCTAAAAAAACAAAGATTACGCGCAAAGCAGTTAAACGATAATGTCTTAATTACCTTTAATCTGACCCAATCATGCCAGTTTTCTAATATGCTTGCTGTTGAAAAGTTTACAAATCATTTGATTTCATCTAAGCTGTGTTGACGAAAACGAAGTCAAATCTATAAAAAAAAATTTGCATCTGACAAAATGTCCCCATTAATTGTTATGCATTTGTATACAATTATAGAAAGTATCGGATTGTTGTCTCTTTTTCTATGACGCATTTAATGCCTGTTACTTGCTATCCTGAATCCTATTAGCAACATTTTAGAAATATAATGCACTAGTGGGCTGCTCCCCATGCTCGCTAACGCTCGCCAACCCCCAAAAATTGCTACGCAATCTTATATGATTTGCTTCGCAAACCAAGCTCCCTTCGCTCGCTACTAACTTAGGTACATTGCAAATGCACAAAATTCTAAGAATTCAAAACAATCATTCAAATCCATATAACAACTTTTTTTTTAAAAAAAAATTACATCTTTTTAGTAAATACTAAGTCATTAAAATAAATTTGAATTCAAATAAATGACATGTAATTCGTTAAACCTATTAGAAATGTGCTATAGTATAAAATCTTAAGATAAAATTTCTAAAACTGATATCTCTTTAAAAAGGTTAAAATTTTGGCTATAATTAAGTCTATTAAAAATTGAAATAAGTGAATTGCAATGGAAAAACCTGCATAAACAAATAAATTCTAGTAAAACAAATGAATTCGTGATCTAAATCGAAAATCGTCAAATAAATTCGTAATGTATAAATTCTTGAGAAAAAAAAGCGCTTTCGACAAAATATTAAAATAGAGATCTATCGACAAAGACTACTCACTTCTGCCTAGCTTATGCTCTCTCTGGTTATTTCAGTTTCCGTTCTTAAAAGCGCTATATGTTGAGCCATCTCAGCTAGATTTGGCATGTGACATTTTTAGCGGCAATCATTGGTCGATTTTCTAGCGTTGCCATTCGGGGAGTTGTAATGAAGCTTTTTTTTTGTCGCCGTGTAAGAGAAATATATATATAGATTAACTTTACTCCACACTGCACTAAGTCTTATAAAAATTTAGCCCTTTATTTTTTAAGCCTTCTTTCAATAAACTATGACTTGAAAATTTCTGTTTATTGTTTTTCAAAATAACTTTCGTCCATCAACATTTATATCTTCTACAGGTAAATACACGTTTCATGACCCTAAGTATACTTCAATCTTTCCGTTTTTACGTCGGGCTTAATTAATAATTTATACTTGACGTACCATAATCGTTTTTACCTTTTGGGTGTTTTAACTGTATTATCAGTTCAATTCTTTCAATAACCCGAAACATGTAAAAGCATTTCCCTCATCAAAAACAATATATTAATAAATTGAGAACTCAAATTTTTTTATGAAAAAAGAAGAGAAAATATGAATTAATGCAGTTAGGTATAACTATGAAGTATTAGGGTTAAAACAATTAACGTTTTGGAAAACAAAACTGAAATCTAAATTCGTGGTATTTCTTAGTGGTTTTACCAACGATCAAAAATTAAAATTTTATTTTTTTTGTATTTACCTTTTGGCGCAAAATTTTTATTGAACGTAGTTTCATTATTTTGTATTTACTCATTTTGTATAATACAAAATAAGTGGAAAATATTATATTTATCATTTTTATAATTTATGGTTAGGAAATATAGCATGAAGCACAGGTGGCTATTCCTGCATAGGCAAAATCTTTTTGTCTCACTTTTTCCTTCATTTTTTCTGTTTATGCCGGAAAGCGTTTGGAGTTTTCGACTAATGATAAAGGACAATAAATTCTGCTAACAGTTGCTAGGAAACAGTTGAAACTTGCATTGTCATCCGACATCAGCGATCTCTACGAATTAGTTGGATTTCCCATAATTCAAGCAATCCCATAATTCAAGTCCATAAGCAATCCCATAAGCAATATCGCTCTTTCAAAAGTCTGTTCAACCTAGTTCACACTTTACCTCTTGGCGATGACAGTACAAGAAACCGAACCAACATTTAATTTTTATATTAAATAAAATGTAATCATAATTTAGTTTAATTTTTAAATATCCCCAAAAAACTGGTACCATTTATAATTAGAACAATTTAGTAGTTGTTAAATCTGTCACATCCACGGGCATTAATGCTGAAAATGATTGTTATAAGCCCAATCACGGGTGAGGTTTTGGCTCTCAGATTTCGGATTCTCTATCAGAAGTAGAGTAACCCATATAGAGATGAGTGTCTAATACAGTGCACTTATTGAAATATAATAATAATATAATTTAAACATTCTAGATAGCCTTAGATTGTGGTAAAATCTCGATTGTTCCACACAAACTAACAGATAAGAAAACAAATTCTGTAAAACGTGGTAATAGAGCAATATAAAACGTGGCAATAAAGCGATATTTTTCAATTGTCTACATGCTCATGAAAATTCCTAAACAATTCTTATTTTAATTTTTGATAGAAAATTTGATGCACAACTTGAATTAGGAAGTAATAATACCGAAATATCACTTTTTGGTACTCCTGTGTTTGTCAATGATAATAGTACTTCTTCATGATACCAAATGAACTTCCTGTCTCTTCAAATATCATTAAATTGTGTCTTTCCTGCTGTGTTCATATTTATTTACTTTAAAAAAATAACCTTCTTTTTGTATACAAATCGCACTATTCTTGGATAGAGAATAATCTAGGGAATCAATGTTAATATTGAGAATTTAATGTGCAAATTTTTCTGCGAAAATTACGATATTACATAAAATTTAACGGTTATTTTACTCATTTTTTGTTGGATGTAAGAGGGACACTTACTTCTTCCAATTTATCGATTCATACTTTCTAATTAGGTCGGATGTCTTTATTAAATAATCTCGCACAATTCAAATAAATTCATATATCACTTTCTTTTATACTATTCGAAGCTTTTAAAGTTAATGGATAGCATTTAATGACATTATTGTCTAATAAGGAAGTCGTAAATTTCTGGACCATAAGTTTAATCGCCATAAAAACGTAACATTAACAATCGTAGACACTTGACTGGCGCGAGAAAGCATTCGTCTCGTAATGGCCGAGACGCAGATTCTAACCTGGAAGTAAGTGAACTATATTGCTCGCCACCAACCAAGCCTTTTGCTTCTATCGGTCATCAAGTTCTGTCCCAAGGGACACCCATGCCTTAAGATAATCGTTCGAATTTTGTTGAACTCATTTTTAAGCTCCGCAATTATGCCACATTTGGCCGTCAAAAAGATCTTCCAGACAAGTTGTTGGAAAGATGAGTTTGGGGTCCTGAACTTGCACCGCTCTGCTCTAAGCTTCCTGATAAAAAATAGGGATCATTAAAGTATTACAGGCCGCAATTATCTTGCCTCTTTTTATGCGAAAGGACGAATTCAGAGGAACTTTGCTTTAGATCGTAAGAATAGTAATCGGAGCTTCTGAGAAAGCTGACGCCAGAGCAGTAAAAAAAAATCAAGATTTTAAAATGCAAGTCCACACTGTTGACTAAATACACCACCGTGTTCGATGTCTTAAAGGTTAAATCCTTCAATACCTTGTTAGTGTTCCTTGAATTTAAATAATTTTGCCTTTCTTCTTGTGGTGTTTTAATTTGTTTATATTGGTGTTTTATGCTTACAAAATTATTTTACAGATAAGGACTATCATTTTTGTTCAATATTTCTTTTTTATTCAATGCCCACTTGCGATACTGTTATAGGCATTACATATGGTGGAGGATATTTTTATTGCCGTCGTTAAGATAAGGAAGCATGATTTCCAATAGTTTTATGAAGGCGTGATTATAGTAAATACATATTGCACATTCCACTTGTGAAGAATTGATCTTCCACAGATATATCAAAGTGATAATTGCTTTTATTTAATTAACAATGGCCATTATGAAGTTAAACAAAAAAAGAGTAAGGATCAGACATCTATAATAGATATGAAAAGATACATCCTTGAACCTTAATTTGAAATTTTTTTATCAAATTAATAACGTTTGGAATGAGGGGCGAATCCCTCCCCTAATCCTTACGCCAAAATAAAAAGTGACTGAATTGTTCCCAACGAAAACTTAGAAGCATGGGAACAAATCAATAGTTGGTGATTTATTGAGAGATAAAATAACTAAAAACACAGCAAACCTCGTGTTACTAATATTAAATTTTAAATAAAATATCTATAGCTTAATCTCCAAAAATACCGAGAGAATAACTTGAACATTTTTTGTGGCAACAGAAATACATTCTGGTGCTCGGTATATTCACGACAGTGAACTAATGAATTATACATTTCTTTGAATTATAAAAAAGTTTGCCTTTACAATGATTTTCAGGAAGAGAATAAAATATTCAGATTTTCCTTTTTATGAAATTTAACGAAAATTTAACAATTAGTTCAATTTAATTAACTTTTTTTAAGAATTATAAAGAAAATTGAATTTTTGAAATTTTTAAAGCTAGGATATATTAAAGCCTATGACATCACACCGGCCATATATTGACGTTCATCATTTCCCGTGATATCAGAAGATCAAATATCTTGGCCATTCTTTCGGAAACACCAAACTTGTCGTCCCAACGATACTCCCCCCCTCCTAGCAAGCAGTAAGATGATCGGATAGTACAGTAAAAGGAAAGAACATCCATGCCTCTGATCAGGATTCAAACCCGAGACCTTTCTGACATATGGTCAGCTTCCTGAACACTGCACGCATCGGTCAGATTTTTGCTTAGTCTTGTACAATAGTTGTTAGACTTTTAAAAGCTTCACGTTAAGTAAAGTTAAAACTTTTTTATGCAAACAGAGTAGTTATTCTTAGTAAAATTAAAATTAATTTACTTTAAAATTAAAAATAATTTTAAATTAAAAGTAATTTAAAATTAAAAGTAATTTAAAATTAAAAGTAATTTAAAATTAAAAGTAATTTAAAATTAAAAGTAATTTAAAATTAAAAGTAATTTAAAATTAAAAGTAATTTAAAATTAAAAGTAATTTAAAATTAAAAGTAATTTAAAATTAAAAGTAATTTAAAATTAAAAGTAATTTAAAATTAAAAGTAATTTAAAATTAAAAGTAATTTAAAATTAAAAGTAATTTAAAATTAAAAGTAATTTAAAATTAAAAGTAATTTAAAATTAAAAGTAATTTAAAATTAAAACTAATTTAAAATTAAAACTAATTTAATTTAAAATTAAAACTAATTTAATTTAAAATTAAAACTAATTTAATTTAAAATTAAAACTAAGTAAAAATTAAAACTAATTTAATTTAAAATTAAAACTAAGTAAAAATTAAAGTTTTCTAATATTTTTTCCTTGGAGTTGAAGAAGCAACTGTCCCATGATTACAATAAACTATGCTGAAATACTTTTGCTAAAATAAGTTTATTTTGAAACTGAAGTTTATCTGTTTTTGTTTCACCTTTACAGAGGAATGTGTTACATTACTTTATTCAATTTCCCCTATTTTATTAAGTACCTGTCTAATAGCAACGAGTTGCTCTGATGACCTTTCTTCCAAATTTACCCTAAGCTTACACCCGTTTGTTAAGCACGTTTTTTGATATAATTTTCTCCTTTGTTGAAATTGATTAAAAATAGCCTCGTTCCCTTTATTTTTATTGTTCAATTGTACATTCAGTTAAAATATTTTCTTATTTTACCACATTTAATTAACAAATGTAGCGCATTACAAAAATCGCATTGTATCGCACAACAAAAAAAAAGTATGCAAAAATTTCGATTTTAAATCCATCAAATCAATAAAAAATTGTTAAAAGAACGGCTCTAGTGTATAATCGGAGGCTCTATGGCTTGGCACTAATTTTCGTTCAATCCCATTTCTGGTAACTATGATATAATTTGCTGTCTTTGCTTTCAATGACGTCATCTTTGGGTTACCGCAACTTTTGCTTACCTTTATGTGATTGATTGGTTGGTTTATAAACTACATCTATATTCGTTTATTTGCAAGTCACCAAAAAAATTAGAGCAACCCCCGACTGTAAACTATTACCAAAAGAACAATATAAATTATTTTCAAACAACTTCAATACATTATTTGCTTAATACACTATCTTATTATTGGCATCCATTTCTTTAATGATCTTTACTAATATTTAATTCATTTTTTCATTCATGTGGATCTAACTTATAAAATACAAGTCGATGCATCAAATCTTTTCTTCTCCTCTTAAATTTGATTCATCAATGGATTAATTGAAATCACATATCAGTTACATCGTATCATCCATCATATCTTCTTCCACCACTTCGTCATCTTAATTGCTTGTTACTTCTAATTGCAAACATGGACTATGTAAAGAAACTTAAGCGGTCAAATCACGTATCACAATTTAATTTGCTTTCCGTCATTCTCATTTGGAATGTCTGACAAAACTGTCATTTTCTCTACATAACTTACAAGTATAGTTACTAAAACTGTTATTATATCGAAATAGGAATGTCATGTTATTAAAGATCTTACGTTTCTAGAACTGTAATATCTTACCTCCAACTATCTTAAATATTACCTAGGTTTTATATTTTAAACAAATATCATTTCATTCACAGCTACACTCTTGACTGCATTTCTCTTGTTTCATAAGTATCCCTTTTTAATTTTTATTGTATTTATTAGTTTTTTTTATATCTTAATTTCAATTGTATTATGATATATTTTGATTGAAAAGAAGCTTTTGTTAGCTTTAAAGAATACTTCCACGTATGATTTTTCATTTATTGATGCCATCGTTAAATAATAATTTTAGATCATTTTTTAACCCCTTGACTCATCATTAAACACAAAAACTCTAAACTGTGCGGAATTATTAATTTCTTGATATAGAAATGATCTTTGATTGCACCGTAAGCAACAACTCGCAACGGAATGTTGACAGAGATGCCAACGTTTCCGGACACGCCAAAATAATTTTAAAAAACGGTAAATAACTATAAACTAAATTTTGCAAATATTTGACTATTTTTGCTCGCTTTTTAAAAGGAATAGCATTGCAGAACTACTATAAAGTGGTGAATTATATAAGCCTGCGAGTTATTTAGAAATAGTGGTGGATGAAAATCTACTAAATTGAATTTATTAATCCAAGAATTACACTTGATAAACTACCACTTTAAAGTATTTATTTGCTGTCCGGCTCAAGTAGGCGTCTCTGTGTGGAAGACGTCTGAGATACGTCAATTATTGTTTTTGCATATGAAACAAATGACGTCTCCTAGACGTCATCGTATGTCAAGGGGTTAACTATAATTTATATTTATATGGTAATTCTTATGCACAATGTTAATTCAAAACTGTTATTATTTTTTTAGAAAGTTATTTTGTACGAATATGTGCCAACATTATTGGAAGAAGATATTACCCCATATTCAGGTAAGCACTGGTTTTGATTGGTATTTTTAATTTACAATATATGTTTTTAAGGTGGGTTTTTTTCCACCAAACTTTCAATAAAACTACTTCTTTGAAACGATTAATCGATTAATTGACGAAAAGTTTTAAGTATTTTAATTCACACTTCCGAAAAAAATTTATGTATTAAAAATTCACTGATTATATAAAAGAAAAATAGTCCCTACTTGTTGTGGTGGCATAAATTAACTTAGCTATAAGTCTTCGAAAATCTTTAACATTATCTGACACTACAAAGAGAAAAATAACTTTTTGGTAACATAATTTGGCTTCATTTCTCTTTCAAGAAACTAATTTTGTAAAAACTAAAATATTAAATTTAGAAAATAATGTCTCAATATTTCGAAGATTTTGCAAATTCTATTTCATCTTCATAAAAATTCAAAGTCATTTTTTGTGTTTTAAGTTTTTATTTTATTCAATTATTTATATGAAATTTACCTAAAATATGACAAAGTTTTAAAATTATGGAAATTTTAAGTTTGAAAGTATTGTTTACTTAATTTTAAGCCTTAGTTTATCCAGAATTTTATTTAAATCTAATTTAGTATCTTATATCGTTTAAGCCGATGCTTGAAAAATCTGGAAATGATTTGAAATCGATGCATAATAATAAAAATTTCGACTATGCTTTATCATACGCTTACCAAATCATATTTTATAGGATACAAGCCTGATGTGCATCCCGGAGTTAGCCACGTATTTCAAAGTGCAGCTTTTCGCTTTGCACATACTATGATACCGCCAGGACTTTACCGAAGGTAAATTTATTATTTTACACTACTTTCCCTGTTTTATTCACAAAAAATTTATAATTCCATTTAATAGTACTCTCAACTTCAATAAATGAAACTTTTTCAATTCATTCTATTTTTGCAAAAACTTGTTGTAGTAGTAGGCTCTATTATTGGCAATGTTTCTTCTTTTTCCCAACATTCAAATTCTATTTTTACCATTGCAAAACTAATGAGGTAAGGTTATTGCAATACTACATTAACCAGTTAGGATGGAGCACGTGTACCCCTTCCTCTTATGCTTCCGCTTTTAAAATTCACTTCCATACATAAAAATTAAAAGTCATTAAGATCTTGAAGGGTTAGTGAAGTAGATAAGAAAATCAAAAATCTCCATCAAAATACTTGATAAATTGAACTTAGTATCATTAGTCTCAATGGAAATTAATGGATTTCTGCTTGACATGCGTGCGCACTTAGAGAGTTTCCATGATTTATATTGCGCATCTAGGGTGAGATAAAGATCTTGGACGATTGAGTTGGAATACAAACAAAAATCGAGACTGACAGATGAACATAAGTGAAATAACCCCGTTCACATAAATTGTACAACTTTGGATGGAAAAGTAGTCACGATTTCCCAATCAAAACTAAGTTGGTGTTAGTATTCTTTCACTTTTGATTTCTTCAGAAAAGAAAATTAACGCGCATGGATTTTAAGATAATTATATGGATCCTGTTGTGGGGAGGATAACAATTACGAACGGGTAATCAACAAAAAATATGAAGGTTCTGCGTAGTTGGAACGGAATACGAAAAAAATGAAGTGATACAAAACATATTTGGAATGATATCACATTTTTTGGAAACAACAACCGATACGTTACATGCATTTTTACCCTATTTTAAGCTCTTTATATAAAAGTTTTTAAGCGCCAACAATATTTTGTGTGTTCAACCTAACGTTACATTTGCTTTTTCTTCGGAAAAAATCGAAAACTTAAAATCTTGAGTCGTGGCTGGTAGATACGAACTCCACATCTGGCTCGCACCGACTACAGTGCTGACGTAAAATATCCTCAGTGGTAGACAGATCATGGATTGGAGTCCCCTTGCTATTCGGCTAACCGTGGGGAGGTTTTCATGGATTTCCTCTCCATGTAACGCAAATGCCGGTTAGTTCAATCAAAAAATCTTCTACAAAGATAATTTTCTCCCAAATATCATTCTGGTAAGATTTGTTGATAGGTCGTTAGCATAGGGCTCATAGGGTCAAAAAGCAAATTAAGGATTTGCTCATAGAGTCAAAAAGCAAAATTAATTTATGGCTTAAAATAGATACGAAAACTAAAGTTAAAATGCTAAAATAAGCAAAGGGCAACGCAACACCGACATAACATTTACAATTCGAAATTGCCGGCCTGCTGGCCGAGCGATCAGTTTGCCTGACTGTGAAGCCAATGGTTGAGGGTTCGTATCCCGCTCAGGGCATGGATGTTTCTCTCTGTGTGTTGCTCTCTTTTGTGTGATGTGTAAATGTGGCCCACCTTATAAACCGGTATCTGTGGCAATGTTACTCGCCTCCGTGACTTAGATTCACAGGTGTCCAGTGGGTAAAGTTAAATGAGTAATACTTCCGGCATCTTCCTAGGTGAAGAACGAAAGTTCAGTGATTTCCGTTACAAAATTAATTTTTAAAAAAATTTAAACCATTTAAAAAAAAACGAAATTTCATTGACTGTCATTAAATAAAATTGTAAAAAGTAATATACTTATCAAAAATTATTTTCGACATAGAATTATCGTTGGATAAACTAGTTTCATAATTGCGTTAATTTTAAATTTCAAGGGATTTATCATTCCTTTCTCAATTCATTTTAAATAGACCTATGCAATCAACGCATGCCTATGCTAATTAATTATTGAGGATTATGTAAAATAAATACAAATATCTGTTACCTATCCGGAAATTTTGATAAAAACATGATAGGAAAAACATTTTATTTCTCCTTCTATTTGGGAAAATTAAACTAACGTGACTACCACTTTTTAATAACTGATCAAATACTGACCATAATTTGTTGTGTAAACTATCAGAAATAAATACATATGTTATTACCTATAAAATGAAGCAGAAGTCACGCATAGAAATGAAAAGTAGAAATGAATGGTTTTTACTGCCAATTTTTTATTTTTATTTGGGTAAGAAACAGACTAAATATAAATACATATTAGTATAATTAAAATTTCAAAATAACCTTTTAGTTTTGAACTTCATTAATAACAATCATATATAACGCTATTTTGAATTCAAATTATTAATTATTTATATATATATATGACAGCAGCTACTTAGTTATTTAGATAAATGACCAATCATACAAATGACCAACGAGCAAAACCATGAAATTTCTGGTTATCGGAGTTACACAACTCGTTTTTCCAATTAAGTTTAAGTCATTATTTACTTTGATAACATTTACTGGTGACAGTAAATATTGAATTTTTACGATTGGCTTTAGGACCCACCCACTATTGTGAACTCACAAGTTGACTTGAGAAATATGCTTATCAAACGTCCGGGAAAGTTGGTTTTTGGTTGATTTATGGTCTGGATTCAATTACTCGCAGATATTGTTTGCAGAGATGAGTTAGAAAAAAATATATTTCTAACGTGATATGAATGCTTAATATAAAAAACTGAGAAAACTGAGTGTTTCTAGTAGATATTCTTATGCAACTTTGTTGCTTAATTAAATTTTTAGAATAGTTCTTGAATTGTGGAGAAAAATGATTTTTTTTTAAAAAAAAGTTTAAGAATATTTCTCCAACAACTAACATGCATAATAAATTATTATAGTAAATTATTATAATAAACTGTTATGATAAATTATTATAAGAAATTATTATACTAAATCATTATAATAAATTATTATAAGAAATTATCATAATAAATTTGAATTATAAACTTACGTCCTGGAAAAATTGATTTTCTTGTGAATTTATGGTCTGGATTAAATTACTCGCAGATATTGTTTTCAGAGACGAGTTAGAAAAGATAAATATTTTTCTAACGTGATATGAATGTTTAATGTAAAAAACTGAGAAAACCGAGAATATTCTTATGCAACTTTGCAGCTTAATTAAATTGTTAAAATTGTTTTTGAACTGTGGAGAAAAATGATTTTTTTTTAAAAAAGAGAAGAATTTTTTTTTTAAAAAACTAACACGTATAATAAATTATTCTTGTAAATTATTATAATAGTAAATAAACTATTATGATCAATTATTATAATAAATTATTATAATAAATTATTATAATAAATTATTATAAGAAATTTGAATTATTAATTTGCGTCCTGGGAAAATTGGTTTTCTTGTGAATTTATGGAGATCAGGATTGAATTACTCGCAGATATTCTTTACAGAGATGAGTTAAAAAAAAAAATTTCGCGTGATTGTGTAATATAAAATACTGAATGCTTCTAGTAGATATTCTTATGTAACTTNAGATATTGCTTGCAGAGATGAGTTAGAAAAAATAAATATTTTTCTAACGTGATATGAATGTTTAATGTAAAAAACTGAGAAGACCGAGAATATTCATATGTAACTTTGCAGCCTAATTAAATTGTTAAAATAGCTTTTGAACTGTGGAGAAAAATGAATTTTTTTTTTTTTAAAAAGATAAGAATTTTTTTCCAAAAATTAACATGTATAATAAATTATTATAGCAAATTATTATAATAAACTGTTATGATAAATTATTATAAGAAATTATTATACTAAATCATTATAATAAATTATTATTAGAAATTATCATAATAAATTTGAATTATAAATTTATGTCCTGGGAAAATTGGTTATCTTGTGAATTTATGGTCTGGATTCAATTACTCGCAGATATTGCTTGCAGAGATGAGTTAGAAAAAATAAATATTTTTCTAACGTGATATGAATGTTTAATGTAAAAAACTGAGAAGACCGAGAATATTCATATGTAACTTTGCAGCCTAATTAAATTGTTAAAATAGCTTTTGAACTGTGGAGAAAAATGAATTTTTTTTTTTTTAAAAAGATAAGAATTTTTTTCCAAAAATTAACATGTATAATAAATTATTATAGTAAATTATTATAATAAACTATTATGATAAATTATTATAAGAAATTATTATAAGAAATCATTATGATAAATTATTATAATAAATTAAAATTATTAATTTACGTCCTGGGAAAATTGGTTATCTTGTAAATTTATGGTCTGGATTCAATTACTCGCAGATATTATTTGCAGAGATGAGTTAGAAAAAAAAAAAACAATTTTCCTAATGTGATATGAATGTTTAATGTAAAAACTGAGAAAATCGAGAATATTCTTATGTAACTTTGCAGCTTAATTAAACTGTTAAAATAGTTTTTGAATCGTGGAGAAAAATGAATTTTTTTTTAAAAACTAACACGTATAATAATTTATTCTGATAAATTATTATAATAAACTATTATGATCAATTATTATAATAAATTATAATAATAAATCATTATAACGAATTATTATAAGAAATTTGAATTATTAATTTACGTCTAGGGAAAATTGTTTTTTTTTTGTGAATTTATGGAGATCAGGATTGAATTACTCGCAGATATTCCTTACAGAGTTGAGTTAAAAAAAAATGTTCACGTGATAGGGTAACATTAAATACTGAATGTTTCTAGTAGATATTCTTATGTAACTTTTCAGCTTGATTAAATTGTTAAAATATTTTTCTGAATTGTAGAGAAAAATGTACTTTTATTAAAAAAGAAATAAACGAAAGTTGAGAATTCTTTCTTTAAAAAAATAAACACTTATAATAAATGTTTTTCATAGGAAAAAATAACGTAAAAGATACCTTCTGATGTTTAAGTTTAGAAATAATCGGCAGTGATATTTTCTGTAAGAAAAAAGGACGTTAATGAAAGACCTTTCTTTTAAAATTTAATTCTATAAAATAATTTGTATTTCAAATGAGGTTTATTTTATTTAAGTATATTTTTAATCTCAGTTTTTTGAGAAAATATTCCACGATTCCAGATATTGGATTAATTTTAAATTTTATACTTTTGTTTCTGAATAAAATAAAACTTTTAAAACTCTTATTGTGCATCAAATTATCCTTTTATTTTTCATTTAAAAATAATGCATTAAAATAAGGTAATGAACATAATTTTCAGAAAAAAATAGTTTTATAGTAAATCGGCTTTTTTTTTCTTTATTTTCCATTTAAAACTTCAATTTTCAAAGAAAAATTTTATCATTGAAGGTTTTTTTATATTTTGTTATCATAACTTTCCAGGAAAAAAAAAAAATTTCCAAAATTTTTCTAAAAAGAAATTCATTTTTAAGAATAATATTTTAATAATAATCATTTTTAATAATAATATTGACTTCTGATATTGTCAACTTCAGTTTTGACTAGAAATGTTTTTAACAGTTCCTACTTCATATTTTTTTTTCAAAAATATTTTAAATGCAAAATTCATTGATATGTTGAAGAAACCAATGAAAAGGATAAGAATGTATAGTACAAGTAAATTTGACTTGTTTTAGATATTTTCAAATTATTAACTAAATTAAAGGGAACTTTGACTTATTAAAGTAAAAATAATAATTCTAATTTCCTTTAAAAATGTTCTGCTCTGAATTATTTCGTATTGATTGCTAAAACCATAAATTATTTTATGCTTAAATTGATATCTATGAGAACTACAAGATATCTTAATCAAGTAAAAAACTACTAATTCGCTCAAAAAGCCGCGGTGGCTCAGGGAATTGAGCATTCGCTTTCCAATGAGATGACTTCAGGCTCTAATCCCAGTGGTGGCTGGTTAAAACGAATTCTGCCTCCGACTTGCTCAGACTACAGTGCTGACATTAAATACCTTCAGTGATTGACGGATCATGAGTTAAATCCGTCTACTATCATCGTAGTTCTCCTCTCCATATAATGCAAATGCGGGTTAGTTCAATCAAAAAGTCCTCCACGAAGGCTAGTGTTTGCCAATGCTGGATTTAGGCCCTCCCTTGTCTTCTGGGTTATGTTCAAAATTACAAGGTTACAAAGTTGAACATTGATAGTTGCAAGCTCAGAATTAGGTTGGCTGTTCAGCTCCGTTTATGAAATGAAATAAAGTCTCGCTCAAAGGACCGCGGTGGGTCACTGAAGTGAGCCAGATTTGAATCCTAGCGTTGACTAGTCAAATCGAATTCTGCTCCCGGCTCGCACCGACCATTGTACTGACTTCAAATATCCTCAGTGGTAGACGTATCGTGGGTCAGAATTCCCTGGTCGTCGAGCAACACTTGGGAGGTTTCATAGTTTTCCTTACCACGTATTACAAATGCGGGTTAGTTCCATCAGAAAGTTCTCTTGGAAAGCTAGTTTGTATCAATGCTTGATTTAGGAATTCCCTTGTCTTCTGCGTCGGGATTAAAATTACAAGGCTACGGAGTTGAACATTGATAGTCATAAATTCAGTATTGGGTCGGCTGTTCAACACCAGTTGTAAAATAAAACTAAAAAAAAAAAACAATCGCTCAGAATTAAAACAGTAATTTAATAAATAAAATAGATCTAGATATGTCAGTTACTTCCTCTTATGCTGGTGGAATCATATATGAGCTAAACATTAATATACAATGAGCTAAAAATTAATGTGCAATGAGCTAAAAATAAATATACAATGAGCTGAGAATTAATATGCAACGAGCTAAAAATTTATATACAATGAGCTAAAAATTAATATACAGTGAACTACTAATTAATTAATATAAAATACGACAACAAGTATTTAATATACAAAGAGCAAATGACAAATAATATACTACTTTCATTGCGATGAAAAAATATACTAAAAACCCTAAATAATTTCTTATTTTGCATAATTTTAATTTTGAAAAAATATTTATACATGATAAATATGCAATACATATTATAAAATAAATAAACGTAATTAAAATAAGTTTAAATCATGAGCTCAGTTGTCAATAAAAGTTTCAATGCGAAGTTCTTCCTCAAGCATAATAATTCCCTCTACTTTGAAAATAAGTAAAACAGAAATGACAGTAAATACATACCTCAACCTACATTCACAGCTATTGTCAAAATATTATTAAAAAGCATGTCTTGTGTGCCGTAATAAACTGTATTGCAAAGGCATCACTTGCTTCAAAGGTTATATTGCAACCCATAATTACTCGTTAGAGTTGAAAGAAAGTATTAATTAATGTACTTTTGAGTGTCTTTCTTTCCAAGACACAAATTTTTTTATAGTTACATATTTTTGGTTAAAAAATATATCTTAGATAGTAATTAATATGCAATCCGATAGAATATTGTACCTAACAACATAATTAACTTGTCATACTTCATTTGGCTTTTCTGTACAGTGTGCACTCGTCCCTGCAATTTTAAACAGGTATCGTAATCTCTGTAATTAGATACCACGAGATGAACTGGTTTAGTGCCCTAAGAATATCCATGATGAAATATTGAAAATTGATAGCTCTGAACCATATCCATGAAAGGAATTTTTCTAATTCAACATACTGTTTTACTCGAAACTATGGACTGACAAAAAAACATTTATTAGAACAATTACTGATTATTGCGTATACAAAATTTAAATGCGGCTTTAAAATCAAAATTTGTTTTTTTTTCCAAAATTTTTAAGTATTCTGAGAAAAGAATTCTGACCGCTTTGAATTTCAATGGTTTAATGGTTCTCAACTAATGGAAAAAGGTCACATGAGGTTAATTTTGATATAATTTTGAATTTTTTTTCCATAGCCAAACTTGAATTTTAAAAAAAATTAATAAAAAGGATTGATACTATTTATTCCGAGAGAGCATCAGTTTCGTTATTTAATTGCCACACTTCGTATTTCAGTACTATTGTTAATTATATCATCGATTACATAGTTGTATTCAAAAATTTTGATTTCAGAACAAAAAACTTAAAAATGCACTCATTCGTTTGAGTTTCTAAAATATTTTTTAACCCGACAGACAGCTTCTTGGCTAGTTGGCAATAACCATCATACTGGGTTTTACTAATAAATTTAAATTGGTTCCAATTTAAATGTATAACACATATTCTAAATACTTAAAAGAATATCAATTTTGAAATATTTTGTTCGTACAATGTCTTACTCTAATGGGTATTAAGGGGCAAACAGCAATAATTTAGAAGCAAAATTGCTTTGCTTAGACATTGATTTTGTTATTTCTTTGCAAAAATGTGCAGCTAATTACTTCAATATAAATTATATTTGCCCAACTGTTCGCCATTGTAAATGTTATTGTGAAATGGTCTAATACCTAATTTATTATTATTCTAAAGCATTTCTATGGTACTTCACTTCATTTTAAATTTCAAATATTGTTCATTTGGAAATAAACCAGTGCTTAAATATATTTTTATAGGGAAAAAAATATGAAGTTCTTAAAAATTCAAAAAGTATATAAATAAATATTTAAAAATCTTAACAAATTTCGACTGATTATTTAAATAATATTTCTTAATTAATTATTATCCTATCATCAGAAATTAAATTTTTAAAAATTATGCCTTACTTCAAGCTCTATGTAAAAAAAAGCTCAAATTTCTATTTAATTTTTGATTGTACTGAAGTTCCCTGGGAGAAAATGTTTAGCCACAATTATTTTGCTAATTACGAACGATATGTCTGTAGTGTCACAAAACTAACTACTTAAATTACCATTTTTTTTTCAACTGATGACTAATTTTATTTTGCTTAATAAAATTGAAAATAAAGAACGAGCTTTAATTAGGTAAATATGAATTGTGTGAAATGCTTTCATAATGAAACCAAAATTACTATCACAAAAACAGAAAAACAAAAAAAACAAAAATTCATAATGGCATAGACATAAATTGCCGATTTAAGCATTTTCTGTTTTAGGGCTGAAGTTCTACATTCAACCCACATAAACTTGAATAGATTCGAATCTTTCTTATTTCCTTCTTTTAAAACTTATGATTTATATTTGACATTTGACAGGCAGTAACATTTGATAGGTTTAAATCTAAACGGCAAGCTTTTTTTAAAATAGGATAGCGGCTTTTTTTAAACGATTCTTACTAAAATACTTAACTGTTAAAAAAACCTCCAAATACTTAATTATCTCTAAATGGTGGCGTATATTGTAAAATAACTATTACAATTAAGTCCATTTTCAAATACTTAATTGTTGACTTCAAGTATTAACCATTTTCGTTTAACGTCTGCTTGTGTTAAGGAAATTATAGATTTACTATTGAATCCTTGAAGAAATTAAAACATTTACTAAAAAGAAATTTCTAAAATGATATTTTTTCTAGAGTTTTACATCCTTTTCTTTGTACTTCACTGAGTTTCCCATTTCTAGAAAATGTATTGTTTGATTGCTAAATACTTTCGGAAACAAATAAAATATCCGAACCAAACATAGCAATTACTTTCTTCGGCCAATGGTCTTGGCTGGAAAACCAGATGAATCATTAGTATGCAATAATGTGTCCTTCGCAATCGGCCTTCACTTTTCTAAAGGCCACTCGTTGATAGATATGTCTTTCGATCTTTGATATGTCTGTGGTTTCGGGCAATAAATATTTGTTAAGACGAAAGGAAATCCCGCATCATGAAATTTAACTTTGACATTTGAGTAAAAGAAAATAACAGTTTGCGACAAATATTTGTTACTTTTCCCACATTTGTTTGTGTATTAAAATTAATGTTTTTATTTAAGAATGGAAAGATGTATGCGTTACACATGCGTCAAAAGTATTTCACATGCGTCTTTGATATTTGATATGTTTGTGGTTTCAGGCAATAAATGCGTGTTAAGAGGCAGGGAAATCCCGCATCACCAAATTTAAATTTGACATTTGAGTAAAATATAATACTAGTTTGCGACAAATATCTGTTACTTTTCCCTTCCCTTTTAAACGTTATTATTAACTTTGTGTATTAAAATTAATAATAACATTTTTACTTATGAACAGAAAGAGATGTATGTGTCACGAAAATTATCTTTGTTACTCCCATATATGTACTCATTATATCACTCACCAGTCATGGGGTGTTTAAAAAAATCTGTAAATACTTTCTAATGGTGAAATACTTTTTTTGAAAGTACATTTTATCTCTTCCTGATTGTTTCAATTTTTGGAAACAAATTTTTTTAATCTGCTATGAATATGAAATACTGAGATGAATTCACACCCAAAAAAATTCTTTCTAGTTTGGTTACATAAGACATTAAATAAAACTTAAAATTCGATTTGAAAGATATGACTAAGTAAGTTCTTTAGTCAATATTGTCATATTGCAAGAAAATTCTTTTTTTAGAACTCCTTTGCAGTTGAAACATTTGACTATTTGACAAGAAAGATGTTTCCGAGATTTCAGGCTTAAGTTTATATAAATACCACACCTGAATTTTTATCGTTTGCATCATCAGCTAATTATTATTTTTATTTTTTTAATAAAAAATTTAAATGGGAATTCTCTTTAAACAACCAAATTGAGTATCAGTTTAGTCTTTTTTACTCAAATATCTACATTTATCAAGACAGAGGGATTCATGCTGAAATGGAAATAATATAATATGGACAAAATCTTTCGTACAACAATGTTTAAAGTTTTAACGTTTCAAGCATTAATGACATTAAATACCATAGAGAATGTGACTGATGTAATGTACGAGTATTTCAATTCCTGACTAATTGGATACCTGCAAGTGACGTCATCTTAGGTAAATCGTGGAATTGGAGTTTCAGGAGCCAATCAGGCTCGACACACACGCGTAACATCGCCTACAGGTATCCAGTGAAATCTGATTAATTACATGGTTAGGCCTAATCACCTTACTTTTTATCGAATTTCAAGTACCCAATTGATATTTATTGACATGATAAATTAAAATATTTACTGTTCAATGATCCTAAATAATCATCCGTCGTTAAATCTCGTTTAACGATATTCAATATCATAAACAAAAGGGGTGAAAAATTATCTTACAACAAATTTTATTTAAACAACAGTTGCCATAATCAGCGAAATTACCCTTAAACTTATTGAAAAAATCTTTTTTTCTGTATTTCATCCATACATAATAAACTTTAAGAAACCATTAATGGGTTTATGTATTATAAATATTAAGTAATCTTTCTTTTTTTATCACGGTTTGTTTATTTGTTTACTTACATATAAGTTAAACAGTAAAATATTTTACAGAGATGGAAAATGCAACTTCAAAAATACAATGAGTGGATATCCTGCAATAAGACTGTGCTCAACATGGTGGAATTCAGAGGTAAATAAGAATAATTCCAATTCGCATTCCATTATTTAAGATAAAATGATTTTATGTAATTTAACTGAAAATTTTTATTGCTTGTTAATTTAACACTGAATGTGTGATATTGAAAGTTAATTTTAGAGTTAATATATTTGAATTACTACACATTTTTCAATTCCTTCTATTAGTTCACACTCTCCCTATATCTTGTTCACATTTTCGATCGTTAATAAAATACTTTTTATTCATTCTATCAAGTTCAAATGCATTCTTTTGAACTTGCAGTGAATGATACCTGATGTTAATGCAGTTTTTCTAATATTAATTCATTAATTAAATAGGAATGAACGATAAACGAAATGGAACTTTCTGATTGGTTAAGCGTTAGTCAATGTTTTAAATTTTACTATAAACGATTCAGTTTTGCACATATTTTAAAGATAACAGTGAAAATTTCTAACTTATACTTCTACTTGAACAAAAAAAAATTGTTTATTGATCACATTTAATTATTTTATATTCGCTGTGCTAGATAAATTCAATAAAGAACATGTAATGTTGTTTATTGAATTTATGACTGAATTATAATTATGTATGCAATACATGCATGTATGGTTCACGTCACCAAACTTATACTTTAATAGTTGTCTGATACCAGGCCCCTTTTTGTTTCAATTCCTACTATTACTTCACACTCTTCTTATATATATTTCAAATTTTCAATCATTAATAAAATACTTTTTTTCATCCTTTCAAGCTCAAATACATTTTTTACTTAACGTTAATACAGTTTTTTCAAATATTCATTCATTATTTAAATTTAATTAACTAATTTTAGTTTTATATGGGGGAAAAATTTAATTATTTAGTGAAAAGTAACTAAAAAAATTTGTTGATTTAAGTAGAAATAAACATTAAAAAAAATTTTTTTATTGTTCGTTTTATAATTTACTAATATAAAATACCATTAAATAAGAATCAGCATAATATTTATAAATATTCTATGAGCTGTTTAAGATGACAAGTTCAAGAAAACTGTCAAGAAAATGCATTGCATATATAACTGACAATGATATTGGAACTAAGTATGTTTATTAAAAATGAGGCTTTTAAAAAAATTCATCATAGGTGTCTCGACCCAATATACATATAAAAGAATTTTAAACAAAATAACTACACATTACAATGGAAAGAAGGGCTGATTTGGAGGTTAAAGCAGTAGTTTCGCATTGAAGCAATAACCCCTTACAAAAAATAAGATAATTTTAAGGTTGACAGTTGTAAAGAATACACCTGAGGTAGAAAATGAGGTTATATTTTACACCAAAAATAACTTCAACAATAAACCTCAGTTAGAACCTCATTTAAATCTCATCAAATTAACCTCATATGTAGCCGAGCGTTACTTTTTGTTAAAACCCGTGGAAATTATTCACACCTCAAATATATTTATTTGTGGAACAAATAACATGCACATCTCAAAAACAACTTCCCTAAGCAGATTGTTCTAAGGTAGGTTTCTATCTATCTCAAAACAACAAAAAAAAGCTCAAATGTGAGTAACAGAGTAATACAATTTCATACACCCTGATTATAAGCCTCAGGAGGTCGATTTTTTGTGATTGTCTTTGAAATCAACTTCAAATAAAGCTCAAAACAACTTAAAACCTCAATTTTTATAAGTTGATGGTTTTCGTGTTTTCCTCCTTCATATAACATAAACCACGATAAATTTTCTCTATAAGGATAATTTCTCTTATAATTGACAAAGTTGCACTGCCCAAAAACATTAAACAGTAATAATTAATTATAGTTTAATTAATTTTTTTTAAAAAATCGACGGAAATTAGTTTTTGAATAATAGAAGCATATATTTTCCTGATTAAACAAAGATAATTGTTTATAGGAAGTACTGTTGGAGTCTGGCGTAGAAGAACTATTCATGGGAATGATGTCACAAATATCAGAAAGAGAAGATGCTATTTTATGCAGTGACGTCAGAGGTCAGTAAAAACCTATAAAAAATTTCATTTCAAGATTTTTCATTTATTTGTAAAATTGTTTGACATGATGAATAGAAAAAAACTTTTAAAAAATTATATGAAAATTACATTTAAATTGAAGCTTTTAAAGTAGAACAAATGCATCATACTAAACCTTTAATGTGAGATCTTTGATATAATCTTTTATAGTTGTAATAATTGGAAAAAACTTTTTGCACCTTTATTCACTAAAATAAAACGCATCATTCTTTAAAGACTAGTGTAAAAGCACGATTTTAGACAAAATTTTCGACATTGAGTTTATTATAAATTTAGAATTCCAATAATTGTAGCTTTCTAAAAATACTTTTCTTTTCTTTGTACTCCACTGATTTACAAGATTATAGCAGTTTTTGTGTAAGGGGATAACAGTAGATAGACTAGTGATTTTAAGTTTCTAAATGCGTTTTACTCAAAATCAAGTTTTTCATATTTTACACCACCTTAAACATGATATTTCATATTGTTTTTCAAGTTATAGTCCACAATTTTTCAAGAGTGTTCATGATTATAGAACACACAGTTTGAGCTACAGACTAAGAGAAAAAGGTAGAATTTCATTTTTTATGCATGTTTATTCGCAAAGACACGTGTGTAAATTTTTAAAAATATGCCGTTTTAACTACGTTGATCCCTTACTCAGAAGTATGCGCACTTGATTTTAAAATAATAGTTCAAAACGTAGTTGGTTACCTTCTAAATAAAATCCTCAAAGGGCTTTTTGTTTCCTGCGATAGAAATTTTTTTACAGTGTTTAGCGGTAATGCAAAAATTAAAGAAATCAATTTAAAGAAATCAATAATTTTTGCTAGTTTTATAAGTTTTTACTCACAATAAAACATTTAAACTAGTTTTTAAAAATTTTATATTAATGTTTTTAAAACAATAGCAAAATTAGTCTAATACCTTAAAATAAAAGTCAGTTTTCTTTTATTTCTGGTTTTATTTATGTTCTTTATTTTTAATTTTGTCTAAATTTTCATAATTTTTTAAAAATTACTACCTCTGCTATTGCAAATATTATAACGTAAACATGTTTACTACATTGTAACACACTACATTGTAAAAAACGCAAAATCATAATGCGGTATAAAGTACCACACTTTGGGTGCGTCATCTGTAAAATCCACTTTACCGTGAAATCCATTTACACCGTAAAATATACCCTAATTTTTGCGACAATATTTTTTTACTCACTAGAGAGATTCAGAGAGAAAGAGGAAAAGTGATTATGTGAGTGATTCAGTGAATTTATGGTAATTATTACAGTAAAAATTACTGTATGTCAGATTTTTTGGTCAAATGCATATTCCGGTAAAAATGTTGTGAATTTTGTGGTAAAAAGTATCAGCTCCCTAAATGCCAGTACTTATTACCGTAACTTGAGCCCAATTTTTCCAAGGTATAGCAAGAAAGATATCCCTAGTGTAACTTATAAATAGAGTTAATTGGAGCTTTAAATCGAGTTAACGATCCAGTTAATCGAGTTACATTAAATCGAGTTGACTCATAAATCAATTCAACTTACCAAGGGACTTTGAAGTTAAGATTTAAGATAGGACAAAAATGTTGCCAGTTTCCCTTTCATTCGGGAATTATTGATTTTTAACGAAAAGAAATTACAAAAAATTTGAAAAGTACAGTTTTTGTGAAGCGCGCTATAAACGTTAGCAAAACTTTTCCAAGTAAATAACATTTCAAATAATACATTGCTTAAACATAATATTTGTTCACAGTTTATGCAAATTCAGTTTATTTAAAACAAAATTTTCCCTTTTTAATGTTTTTTTCCCTTTCTCTAGTATAAAGTTCGAAAACTTACGAAAATACGTCTTTCATTCGTAAAAAAAAAAATTCCTTTTAAACTATGTGCATATTTTTGTACTGTTTGAACAAAATGTAGCTCATTAAGAAACATTTACTGGTACAATAATCTTTTTAGTAATAATGCACAAGTTAAGTAAAATTTCGAAATTTTGAACTGAAAACTAGGCTGAAATTGAACCAACACGCTAAAATCAACAATGCTTTTCCATTCTTGACTTTAACTAACGTTAAGATGAAAAGTGCTATTTTAAATAACTTATAATTTAATAAAACATATAAAAGAAAAAAAAAATTTTCCCAGACTTTAAATTAAACTTAAATGTCGAATGACATTCTGGGTACCTTACCTTAGTTAATGATTATTGTTAGAAGAAAATTGAAGATAAAAAATAATGTTTTTAATGCTAATGAAATCTAAAAATAAATTTGAAATAAGTTTCATAATATAATTAGTTTGATAACTTCATATAATTTTAAAAAAAGAGCTTAAAACTGGAAAATCTTGGTTTATTTTGTTCTCCTTGTAAACTTGACGACCTTTACAGCAGATTGGGATATCATTGCCCAAGCCGAAATGCATGATGGTAATTGTAATCACAGTATAATTTCTAAACAGTTAATTATTTTTAAAACAAAATAACACGTTCAGAAATTTGGTTGTTCTTACTTATTTTTCAAGCATTATGAAATTAAATTTTAAAAACCACTTGTTTTCTTTTTTTTTTGTTAACTGAAAACAATAAATATTTCTTACATTTATAAGAAAATTGCTGAGCTATTACACAACAATTCTCTATACCATCATAAAAGAAATCATTAAATTATTTTCCTAGCGATAAATGATTTTCAAAAACATACATAATGTCAAAACATTTTTCTTCCATTCAATCTTGATGATTTCCAATAAAGCAAAATTATGTTAAAAATGTCGATTCTCGATGTTATGCAATTTTACCGCCACAAAAATTTTTACTAATAGCTTAAGAACATCTCATTTCTTTGTTACATCGATGTTTTTATGAGAAACCACCCGTGGTTTTATAGATTCACACTTTTATGTACTTCAATTTAGGTTGGCTATAAAACTTCAGCATTAAATGGTGATTCAAATCCTCTCTTCATTAGGTTTGAGCAACATTTTCGCGCAACCACTGGACTTTATTTTTTCGATAAATCACCCCAGCCTCAATTTTGGTGTAATAGGTCGAGTTCCAAAAACAATTGATTTCCCTATTTCGACGAACATTTTCAATACAACCTCTCATCCTCTTTATTCTTCCTCATACTCTCATCTTTGAAACAAACAAAGCATTTACTCTTACTTGACCCCAGCTTTCGCTTAGAATGAAAATTTCAACTTCTCACGTCCCATGGGCGAACCTGTCTACTATACCTTATACCCAATTAATCCCTTGTTACAAGGGGTCAAGACCTCGGTATTATTTTCTTTCCGCTTGCCCCAATAACTAAATCTTCGTTTCATTTTTAGGGTTTTGTGTTCGTATTTGTTTGGTGAATGTTCACAATTTGACAGACTAAAGTTCTGGAGATAACTACGATTTGGGTGGAGCCAGTTACTTTGTTGAAATGTTTCAATTTGTATAATTGAAATGTTGAATAAGAGGAGCGCTCTAGATGCAACGTAATATTCAATGACAGTACATTTTGTTTGTTTTTGAGAGTCCATGCAGTTAATTGAAATGTTGGGTTTGGTTGAGACGCTGAATAAAGGTTAAGTATGGGGTTCGAAATATACTTCATTTCTATCTATGTTTAGATAAAAAATGAAACAAAATAAACTACATGAACTGCGGATTCATTTTAACTTATTCAGTTAATTGAATTTCAGGTTTTGATACATAAAGTTAAAATCTTGGGAGTTAACATTTTATTATTTTTCCGCTGTGATTTAAACTAGGATGAACACTAACTTTAAAAATTACAAATGGCAATTATCTATTTGTATACCTTTTTTATAGGTTTCTTTAAGGATTTCTATTACAGACCTTTCGTAACGACTAAAAACCTTCATAAATTTCAAGCACGAAATAATGAAGTAATTTTCAAAATAAATTAACAGCTTTTATAATGTTATGGTGATATTTTTTTGTGAAGTTTTAAATTGTATGTAGTTGAAATATCACCATTCTTTTGCAACATGATATGATATATTTGTTTAAATCTGCGTACAATATCACATTTACTAAATGCTTTTCTAATTGTATTTAATTCAAAAGCATTTCAAGCAATTTAAAACATACTTTAATAAATATAAATGCCAGTAATAAGTTCAAAATACGCTAAACCATGTTCACATATAATTATATATTTTCCTTATTTTGAATGACTGGTAATATTTAGAACATCTACCTTTTCGTCTCACTTTCATGTGATTTTTCTACTTCCATTAAATCAAAAGTTCCAGACTCCTAAAAATCTTTTTTTTTTTTCATTTTTATTTTGCATATTACCTTTCTTTTGTGGTTTGTTTTTAAAACATAATCAGTTTATAGCCTATTTGACTTTGCAGTCACTGCCGACTTTTCTGTCAGCATTAAAATTCTAAATTCAATATCTCTCATACAGATTCAATATTCTTTATGTTACATATTCAATATTACTTATACAGAGTGTAACATGATTTTATATTTTTCAAATTTCATATAAAACCAACTATTCCTTATAAATTAACAAAGTACTGATTACTAAAAAATATATTTTCCAAAAAAAAAATTGATCTATATTTGATAATATGCCTAAAATAAACAACCCATTCTGTCATTAAAAGCTCCGCAGAGATTGATTTAAAAGACACGGTTCCCAGACACCAAACACTGGGTGCTTGATACCAAAGCCAAGTATCAGTGGTTACGGTCCGTGAGCCGGTGGTTACCACTTTGATCAGCCTGCATAAGTAAGGACCGAGGGTGTGCGGCAATGGTCCTCGTTAAACTGTTCTATCATAAAATCATCAACTTCTCACGGGCTACCAAAGCCTGAGAACCATCCCCTCTGTGATCAAAACTGTGATAGCATGTCTTCGGATCATCTCAGGGATGTTTCCCAGACCGTCGCCAATAGTTTATTGTGCAGCTCAAATGCGGCGTACATAAACTACCCCTACCATATTCGCGAATCTTGGCTCAGTAATGATTCAAAGGGCCTTTATTTTTCCGATATTGGCCATATATAGAATTTTCTGATTCCCCCGATATTTTACAACCACTCTACTACCAATATCGGTCCTATATAGAATTTTCAAATTCACCCGATATTTTATATCCATTGTTCAGCCAATGTAGGGTCTATATTGGCCCATATAGGCCCTATATAGATCATTCTAGGACCAATATTTAAAAATCTAGACATCCCAATATTGGTTCCTCTGTGAATGATCTTATAGGATCCATATCGAGCCAATTTTGAACCTAACTGGGACCAAGATAAAATTTGTTGCCAAGGTACTGTCTTTTAAAAACATTAAAATCTTATTTCAACCTGATGGAGTACTGTAAAAAATACCTTTTAAAATTAATGATGTGTTATGACCCTATACTTATTTTTTCCAGATAAACTTTTCGGTCCTATGGATTTTACTAGACGAGATTTGGCAGCTTTAAATATTATGAGGGGACGAGATAATGGCTTACCTGATTACAACACAGTTCGGCGTTATTTTCAACTGCCAGTACTTAGCAATTGGTCGCAAATAAACCCATTACTCTATGAAAAGAATCCAAAAGTAAGCATACAATATTCTTCCCTTCTTAAAAATTATGTTTTCTGAAATTTCCGTTTATAGAAATGTCTCATTACAACTTGATTTCTAATGTTTTGAATGCTTAATTGGAATTGTGAATATTTTTACATTTTCGTTTTACCTTCAGATGTTTGAATCTCTCAACGAAGCTTATGAAGGTGACATGAACAACATAGATTTGTATATTGGTGGAATGCTTGAAACGGAAGTAGACGGAAGACCTGGCGCTCTTTTTCGTAGAATCATTAAAGAACAGTTTGAAAGACTAAGAGATTCAGATCGGTTTTGGTTTGAAAATCGTGCTAACGGGTAAGGATTTCTTTTTTTTTTTTAAACTAAAATATATATTCATTTTAATTCATCGCAGTGGACTGATCGTTAAGACATGGTTCCCAGCTGATCACCGAAGTTAAGCATCACTGGCTGCGGTCAGTGTGTGGGTGGGTGACCACTTGGACCAGTCGACGTAGGGACCGAAGGTGTGCTGTATTGGTCCTTGTTAAACTTTTCCATTGTAAAGGGCTCGACTTCACGTGCAGGTCGTCGGGCCACCAAAGCGGGTGTGTCATTCCCTCTGCAGAGGATCAAAATTGTGATGGCATGTCTTCGGATCATCCTCAGGGATGTTTCCCAGACCTTCGCCAATAGCCCATAGTGTAGCTGTAGTACTACGTAAATAAATAACAACAAAATTTTAATTGAATAGTTTTATTCCTTGCAAGATAAAATTTTCATGACATGGCAATGCACAGATGTGAGCTTAAAAATAAAATTAAAGTTGACTTCTTTTACTGCAAATAATACCAAAAAAAAGGTATTTCTTAATTGTTTTGGTAGTTGATAATTTTGATGTCTTGTTTACATACAGTCCCTGGCCAAATTATAGGACGTACTGTAAGATTCTATGAAAAATCTTAATTATCAGGTGATTATACTATACAGCTTTATTGTTTTTACGCTGCTGAAACCGGTTTGCACTTGTTTACATTCTTGTATCCATTGGTTAACATTGTAATGCAATATGTTAAAAATAAATACAAACAGGAAGTATATAAAAAAATCTCCCATTGCATTTATGTTTAAATATAAAAGTATTGCATATAAACTCGCGCAAAACATGTAATTATTAAAACACTACAGTGCGTCTAATAATTTGGTCCAATTATTATAATATACTAAAATAACACCTTACATAGTAGATATTCCATATTTATATAATATATCGTCTAATGTATCCAATCATCGAATTTATATTATATATCGTCTAATTCAACCAATTGATACACGAACGTGAACAAGTGCCAACCGGTTTCAGTCACGTGAAAAACAAAACTGTATAATATCACCTGATAATTAGGATTTTGTATGGAATCATATAGTGCGTCTAATAATTTGGCCAGGGGCTGTTTATACTAGTAGAAGAATTGACTCAAAATATTACATCAAGTATTACTTTTTAAAAAAAATTGTATTTGTTGCCTGATAAAGTTTATCTTTTAATTAAGTTTCAATTTGACAAAAACAATTTAATTTTCCTCGATATAAGTTGGCCATAAGATAACCAAAATTGATGATCATCAGTCTGATAACTAAATTCTTGCTACCCAAGTGGAATGTTTTAACAAGTGGTATAATTGTATAATATCATGATATAAGCCAATAGTTTAAACTTGCATTTATAAAAAATTTTCAAAACGTTCGCTTTGGTGGCAAAGCAAACTTTGAAAATGTAATCAATGGTGCATACCCTTAGAAACTCTTTTCTTTGCCCGAAAACTCAAAATGATTGGTAGGATTCAATTTTTGCTTATTAAATTTAAATTGTTAATTCTTCAGTGTAAAGAGAACTTGTTTAAAAAATTTGTTTTAGGAAGGAATTAACAAAAATCTTCGCTATTACATGTTTAAAGAGATCTCAGCATAACATTGCTTAACCTAGCATTAACCAGCTTTTTAAAATTTTTTTATTATTAAAAATTTCTAAATCTTTTAATCGGCTTTATTACCGATATTAATTTTGTATTATTGAGACTTTTATAAAATGTTCTTCTCGTAGTTAAACAAAAGGTGATTGTTTTATAGTAACAATTCTAAGATTCCACATTCTTTGAATATAGGTAAAGGCCTGATGATCATTTATCGAATCTTTTCCCCCGTGAAATTTTTTTCTAAAAGATAAAAACTGATAATTCAATTATCTTAAAATGGAAATTTATTTTGAAAAAGACCTTTTTGTTCCCTGTAATATATTAATAGTATAAATATCTATATTTGATCAGAAATTAACTATAAAACTTAAGTAGTAGCCAGTAATGGAAAACCTTAACTTATTCTTAGGGAGAAGGCCTTAATTCTGTTATCAAAAATTCCCTTTTTTTCATATAAGTATTTTTTACATCACTGCCAAATGTAGCATTTTCTAAGTAGCCTAAATAACACCCCTGCGGTGTGAGGGGCCTCACTAGGTTTTAGGGAGCTCTCGTCAGGAAAAATAACACTACGAGTTGAAATAAAACCAAATTTTAATTGTAAAATATTTTTTTAATAAAATATTTAAATTGTAAATTTTTATTTGATTATGAAATATTTTTAGTTCACTTTAAAGTTAATATTAACGCTTAACTATATTTTGAATATTACTGCAAGATAATGGGCTGTATTTTCCTATTTAAAAAACAAATTCACTTCAATATGGTATGTGTATACAGTGTTTCAGTTTAGTAACTTAATTCAGACTATTCAGCGCAATAACTATTTTCAATTTCCTAAATTGAAATAAAATTAATGATTATCCAAATATTTCTTCTCTAGAGTGTTTTTGTTTCATATTACAATTCTAAATTTTTTATGGCAAGTCTAATACAGGGCGCACTTATAAATCAAGCAGGGTAGCTCACCTATGTCTATATGCGCTACTACGCTTCCTAAAAAGTTATCGAGAATGAGTTAATAGCAAAATTCTGTAGCTGAAACAAGGCGGCATTTTTCTTGGTGTATAGCAAGTTTCAAGTTCAATTATCACTATCGTTTATTTAAATACTTCACTGCGTTTCCTCAAAAGTTATCGAGAATGAGTTAATACCAAAATTCTGCAACTCAATCAAGGCGGCATTTTTCTTGGTGTATAGCAAGTTTCAAGTTTAATTACTCTTACAATGTGATGCGTTCTATCCACATTTAATGGAAGTTTAATTTATTCCATTATTATTTATTTAATTCATTCTAAACTAGTAATTATACGAATTCAAGTCCTCTATCAAATCAATGAACAACCGTTCCCGCATAGCATTTTCTAACTGCTGTCGTCTACTTAAATACCCATTTCTGCTTTACACTTCAGTAGTTTTGACGTCCAACTACATTATAGGATTATTGATGATGCAACACCTAGTGTTAGGCTAGTTTCGAAAGATAAACATCGGTGTCAAACCATCGCCTTAATTAAAGATAATCGGAAATTTTCTTTGGATCAATAAACTGAAATTGGTAGTTTCCACAGCGAAAGCAGCGATTAACCGGATTTTTGTGTCTAATAAAGGATGTGGTGATGGACATGAAAGTATCTCGTTATTTTTTTGTATTTTTGACACAAGAAATTGTATCTTTGACAAGATTGCCAACACGAGCACCTGACAACCTGGTTGTTTTAATATTCTAAATATATCAGGAAAATATCCGACAATTTAAAAATCGACAATTTTGAAGAAAATTTTATTTTTTTTTTACTATTCGTATTTTATATTTTTATTTTATAACCGTTGTTGAAGACCCGATTTTGAGTTAGCGATTACCAGTAATCAAATCTGTAGCTTTGCAAATTTAAACCCAACCCAAAGGAAAAAGAAACTCTTGAATCAAATATTGGGAGAAATTTACCTTTGCGAAGCTCTTTTTGATGGAACTATCTCGCATTTGTGTTACATGGAGAGGAAAAACAAGAAACCCTCCCACGATTAGCCTGACAACAAAACCCATGATCTGTCTACCACAGAGGATATTTTACGTCAGCACTGTGGTCGGTGTGAGCCAAGTGCGGAATTCGCATCGAGCAGCCATTTCTAGGATTTGAACCCGGTTCAACCATTATCAATCAACAATGTTAATCAACGATTGTTTGATCTATCACGAGATTAGGACCTTTTATTGGATTGAATGCACTACATATTCAACACTACACCAGAGTTTATTGACAGTAGTGATTTTATTTTATAGCCATCGGTGAACATCCGACCCAATTTTAGGCTTACGACTGCTAATGTTCAACTCCGCAGCCTTGTACTTTTGGAACCAACACAGAAGAAAAGGCAACTTCTAGATCAAGTATTGTTTGAAATTTGCCTTCGTAAGTTGCCAAGTATTGTTAGAAATTTGCAGGACATTTTGAAGGAAATAACAAGCCTTTTCGTTACATGGAGAGGAAAACCACAAAACTTCCCACTGTTAGCTTGACGGCAAGGGGACTCTAGACCCTTATCCATCTACCACTGAGGATATTTTACGTCCGGGTGTGGAATTTGTATCAACCAGCCATCGAATATATTATTAAAAAAAAAATTTTTTAATGTATGTTAGCAGGAAAAAACTTTATCGAANTGTTTTATATTTGACTAGTTCTGCAGAAAATACATTTGAAATGCATGGAAATTCTGAAATCTAAGAAAATTCTGAAAACAAAAAAGTTAACTATTTGAATATTAATTTCAGAAAATGAATTTTATGTCTTAAAAATATAAAATATTCAAATTCAGAAAAGGATAAAATACTCAAAATATAATGTGAAGAGTAGTGTTGAATGAGTTTAGTGTAAGAAAACTCAAACCTGTGATTTTTTGTACTTTCTTTTGTCCTTTATCCACGTTGTTTTTGCTTCATCCACGTTGTTTTTGCTTTATCCACGTTGTTTTTGCTTTATCCACGTTGTTTTTGCTTTATTCACGTTGTTTTTGCTTTATTCACGTTGTTTTTACTTTATTCACGTTGTTTTTGCTTTATTCACGTTGTTTTAGCTCTATTCACGTTGTTTTTGCTTTATTCACGTTGTTTTTGCTTTATTCACGTTGTTTTTGCTTTATTCACGTTGTTTTTGCTTTATTCACGTTGTTTTTGCTTTATTCACGTTGTTTTTGCTTTATTCACGTTGTTTTTGTTTTATTCACGTTTTAGCTTTATCCACATTGTTTTAGCTATATCCACGTTGTTTTAGCTTTATTCACGTTGTTTTAGCTTTATCCACGTTTTTTTTGTTTTATTCACGTTGTCTTTGTTTCATTTTATATTGAAAATAAAGGTTCAACAAAAAGAATTGCTTGATTATATTTTTTTTAAAAATTATTTTATAAACTAATCACCTACCATAATTCTAAGTTATAGCTAGTGATGTTTTTGATTTTCAGAATATTTACTGAAGAGGAAATAGAAGAGATACAAACATTGAAATTGCGCGATATAATTGTTCAAGCTAGTGGAATCGAAGATGAATATATTCAGGAAAATATTTTCTTCTGGAAAGATGGTAAGTTTTTTTATTTAAATTATAGTTCACTGATAATATTTACATATATACTGATTGATGCTAACTGATATAACTTTAATACGATATTTAATATTCTAGAATTAGTATAAAAAAACAAAAAAATTAGAACAATTTAGTTCAAAACTATATACAATCGTAATAAAACTAATATTCGCATCAGTTAAAAATTCAATAAATAAATTAATAATTATAATTTAATGTAGTTCCTCTAACTAATTAAAATAATTTTTATATAAAAATATTCCTTAAATTAATTAATTTGTAGATAAATTAAAAAAGTTTTTTCCTTAAATTAAAATACTTTAATTTTGTTATATTAATATCACTTGGGAAAATTCTAAACATTTGTTATTGCATAAAATATAATTTTACATTAAAGTATTTTAGTAAATGTTAAAGCAATTTTTAGATCCCCAAATTCTTAAAATAAATTTACATATAAACAGTAACGGATAATTTTTAATACAATTTTGAAAGTGCTTTATTTTTTCCAATGATGTCAATCTACTCTGACTTCTACATTCCTTTTTCAATAACAAAATTTTATCTTCAAATTCTTATGTTATTGCCAGTTTCAACGCTAAATGATTACAGTCAGTCCAGTATTTAGAGTTAATGCTACTGAAGTCCATGTTTAGAAACTTGAATTGGGGATTTTTCTTATTTAAAATCGTTAATCAGGCAGTAAGATTTCTGATTAAAAGTGGAGGTTTGGTCAGAGCGTTATTTCTCCAATGCATTATTTTTCCCTATGGTACCAATCGAACGGGATTTCGACATTCTTTTTTAATAGCAAAATTTCAACTTTAAATTCATATGTTATTGCCAGTTTATTACTGTCAATCCAGTAGTTAGAGTTAATGCTACTAAGTCCATGTTTAAAAACTCGGGTTGGGGACTTTTTCTCTTCTAAAAATCACTAATCAGGCAGTAAGATTCCTGATTAAAATGAGAGGCTTGGTCAGGGCGTCAACAGAAGGGTGGGAGGTTCTTATGACGCCTCTTACATGATTCATTGAAATCAGTCTATCAGAATGACCTATTTGAATCAAGCAACTGTCAAAAGCAACTCCATTCCTATTAATGTGTAACAAAACAAATGATTATGAATTGATTTTATATTGACGTGGAAGACACGTTTCTGTGCAGATGTTATTAAAGAAACGTTTTTTAAGGAAAAGGATTCGTCAGCAATTATTTCTCTCATCAAACATTTTTGAAAAGTTTAGTTTGGTGTTTCAAAACGGGACGAAATTATTGGCGTTTATTGAATGTCGTTTGACAAGTGATGTTTTTTGATATTGAAATAAAAATGGTTGCTGATACTTAAAATGAATCAACTTTTATTGTAAATCTATCGTAAAAATATTGTTACTGAAGTATTATTACTAATCTGATTTTATTCATCAACTTATATCATTTCAGTTATAATTATGGGACAAATTAGGTGTTGCACGCACTACGTCTTTTGAACTGTTTACCGTATTGTTTGACTCAGCATGTCCTCTTTAGAACTTAGTGCCACTAAACCCTACATTCAATCCAATCCGTTACTGAAGTATTAAATTTTTTTTTTAAAAAAAGGCTTAAAAGTTTTAAATAAAGAGAAAATGAATGCTTTTATTTTTAATAACAATTGCGTATTTGCAACTAATCACATGGATGTGTTTAATTGCTTGTTCTAATGTAATTAATGTGTGCATGGCTTGTTAACATTACAGTTTTAAATTTTGAGTTCATTATCACGTTGAATCAATTTTCGGATCAAAGTTAATTTGACACCGGCAAGCGAAGTCAAGCCTGTGTCGAATCTGATTCGCTGGCCCACGCATGACGTTGCTTGCAAATATCCAATTAATGTATATTTATGTTAACAAATAATAGCTGATCAGGAGTTTTTCCCTATTGAATCCAAAAATGGTTATAGCAATAATAATAATCGTATATAGGCCTTATAAGGAGCCTGTGGATTATCATTGTGTAATTTACTTTTATCTTCGTTTTAGCATAAGAATACTAACTTTAATATGTTATAATTTGAACAATATTTAACTGTTTTTTGGTGCTATTTATCACTACATTGACAAATTTTGTTCGTAGATTGATATGTAAAGATAGTATTTCAGAGGGCAATATATCTTAACCGTGTTGTTTCATATTGTTTTGTATTTGATTGACTCAGTAATGCGTTAAGTGATATGATTATGCTCAAAAATTTAACCAACTTTTACATTAGGTGATGTTTGTCCGCAACCGGCGCAGCTGAATGGTTCCATGATGGAGGCGTGCTTGATGCTGGACGGATACGACTACTTTCATGGAAACGAAGTTGCATACATCTACTCCTGCATCATACTCGCCTTTATACCCATTGGTAAGACATTTTTTTTCTCAAAAAAGTTATTAAACTGGATAACGAGAAGTTTAGTGAAAAAACACGTTATATGACGGTTTGGAAATATACAATTTTAAAACCTGATGTAAGTACAAAATGTTAGTCTGAATTATTGTGAGTAATTAAATGAAACATTCTCAATTCGGAGAGATTTACAACAGCTCAGTTATAAACTCTTAAGTTATAACAGTTTTGTAAATGCTGTATTTACAACAGCCAACTTCCAGAGAAAATGTTTTTGAATTCAACAAAGAATGTCTCTTAACATGTATTCAAACAAAGAAATTTTAATGTTTAATCTAAACTTTTAAGTAAAGTATAACGAATCGATAAAAACATTATCTGTTTCCCAAATCTTTTTTATGCCTTATTGAACAAAAGTAATATTTTTTTAATATCACACTTACGATTGACACTACTTATTTTTTAAACTGCTACCCAAGCAGGGATACTAAAAAGAGAATGATACATTACATATTTATTGAAATCTTACATTATCGTGTAAAGAGCTATTGATTAATTTTACAAAAATTATGGAATCAATAAAATTTCTGAAATCAATAACAGCATTTATCTGCCAGCGAAGCAGTTAATCAAAGATTGTATGACCTTTTCCGAGATTATGACCTTTTGTTGAATTGGGTGCAATACAGATTCAACACTATACCCAAGTTTATTGACGGTAGTGCTTGTAAAGGATGGTGTGCTAATCCTTCGACTACCATTGAACCACACGTTTTCAATTGTTCCGTGATCTGGAGATTGTGTTGGTTAGCACAACTGTTGAATTGGTTTTGTATCAAGGAATATCAAAGCAGTACGGGCCACATGCATTATCCTGATTAAAATTTCACTTAAGAGGTATTAAAAACAGAGGCCACCCGTCCTTAACCTTTTCGGGACGAGCGAGTCATAAATATATTCGTATGGAATCAGAAACAGGATGGGGGGGGGGTAAAAAGCGTTAGCTTAAGTTTGGGCATGGCTAATTTGACAACCTTACTTTTGCTTTCTCTTTAAATCTAATACATCTAATCTATGTTTATTAAAAGTGTAACTATACAATTTTTAATTTGAACTCTTTGTGATATTAATAAAGAAAACTATTATTACCCCACCAACAAATAAACTGCAATAAAAATAGTTAGGCTATCAGTTTTATCTTCTTTACCGTGATTGTCGCCACCCTGAAAATGCATGTATGACTCTGCCGTCTCGAAGAGGTTAGCTCACGTGAAACGTATGATCGCTGTGAGAATTGCTGAGAAAGCCGTAAATAGCGTCTCGATCGTACGCGTCTCGATCACTTCGATCGAGACGCGTATCTAATAGATCTCAGATCATCATTGCAAGTGATTGACTCGTTCAAAGATCTCGAATGGAAGTTGTCAATGTGTGTTCTGCGTGGTGAAGTCAAACACGGATGTGGTCATCATGACGGTCAAGTTTCTTCTGTAAGGATAACTTGCCGCAATACCTGTTTCCAGGTTGATCTTGATCAAACCATGGTTCTACCCATGTTTTATATCGTGGCAGTGCTATTTCTTGTGGTCATGTGCATGTGACATCTTTCTTCAGTGCTGTTTGTGATGGTGATGAGAGATCTCGGAAATTCAACACGACGTCCGTATGACCGTTCTTAACCCATAGATTCCAAATTATGTGAAATGTTTAGCTAACTCAAACAGACACAAGAAGATATATCGCTGTCCGATAAGCAGCAATCCCAGTAGGCTATATTTTTTTCCTAAATAAAAGTGAAATAAGTGCTCCTAAGAATTTCTCGTTTTTACAAGAAGCATTACAAACAAAGTTTTAGCTGAAAATAATGTTCGAATGCAAAATTAGAATAATGAAAACAAATAACTGCTCTCTAATCTTTGTTTTTATGCGCATTATACATATCACTATTGCTAACTGTATGGCATAAATGTACTGAAAATCTAATCACTCAATTGTGTGTTACACACTACCTTCTGGATGTAGTAATTTTATTGACCTGTAGTGCATTTTTCAGTTTTGTTTTTGTTTTGAAGAGATTTATTATGCTAAAAATTCTTATTCTAAATGTTAACAAACCTTAAAAAATGCAAAGTTATTTGCTTCAAGACGTCAACCCTTTTTTTCAGTAATTTCAATTCTTTAAACTACATAGAGCTTACGTGTAAACATGTACTCAAAAGTGCAGAGTCTACTGTCGAGCAGCTAATGAGTGAGTAAAATTTTCAACAGAAATTCGCTATGGCGGAAACTATTAATTCACTAAAATGGTTTAATTTCTTTAACTAGTCCATAGTATTAAGATGTTATATTTAGTTTCTAACTCAGATTATTCCTAATGCGTTTATAGTAACATTAAACAATTTGTCATAAACCGAAATTTTAGAGATAATAAATTATTCTCAAAACATTTAATGCATTAATTAATTTCGAAAACTTGCTTAAATATTTCTAAAGGGAGCAAAAATAACCTATATCAAAAAAAAAATTTAAAAAAATGACTCATTATGTAAAAATGTTATGTCGTGCATATAAAAGGCACATTAAACTATAAAAAAAAAGGAATTGAATTTTATTGAAATGGAAAATCTTTGAAATCTTATATGTATTAATTATTTATTTAAAATTCAATACCATTTGTTAATCTATCTCTTATTTATAGCTGTGCAATCTACTTTATTGTAAATAGATTTATATATTTATCTTGATATAAAATTGGATCTTACTTAAGCCTAATCATATTTAAAAAAATTTAATTTTTTTTTTTTTTAATTTCAGTGTGTGCCGGTCTTGGATATGGAGTGATTAAGCTACAAAATAAACGCAGACGAGAAATCAAGCTGAAGAGAGATTTGAGCGTTGGAAAAAATTTTGACAAATTGTGTATGTGTGTTCGATTATCTGCTTTTAACGGTGGGCTATTGCTTTAACTAATACATTGACTCAGTTCTAAATGCCTAGGCTACAATTTTTGTAATTCATGCAATTTTGTAATTTCCGTACTTCATATATTCAATAACGCTGTCTTATTTAAATATCATTAAATAAGTATTACGTCACGCAATTAAAAATTGTGGCCTGGATAAACGATGGAGCTGTGTTTTTTTGCCAGTTGATGTAAAAAAATTGCAAGGTGTTCTCTAAACCTCGCCCTCACGATACATTTTTTTTTAATATAACTATTAAAAACAGAAAATAATAGTCACATATACATTCCGGAGGTAACAAGCAAGTATTTAATAACAATATTCAAAACCAAAAGATAAACTGAAATTCAAATTTGATTTATTTGAATTAAAATTAGACTTCGAATTTAAAATCTAAAATCGACGATAATTGTTGTAGTTATCCTAATAGTTATTTTATCAAATAGAAATGGGTGGATAGTTTAATTGTGCTCAACAGGCCAACGAATCTTTTTGTTTTCAATTTTGCTTAAGAAATAAGTGTTTAAAACTACGATTCATCTCATTTCGTAAAAGTTTCTTTTATTATATATAATATATTGTTAATAGTATATTATATTTATACAGTCGAACTCTGTTATAATGAACTTTGCTGACCAGTAAAAATTCCACTATAAGCAATGGTTCACTATGTCCAAATTCATTGAAAAGTTACTTTTTAGTCTGCTACAATATTACTGTTGGAAATAATGATTATGATGATACATTATATGTTAAGAAAATTATTAACTGAAAAAACAGATAGTAAATCAAATATTAAAAAGAAAAATAATAAATGTTTACATTATATGGGATAAATTATTGATTTTTAGTTGACTACAATTTGATTTTAAGTACAGTTCACCTATTTTCTTATCAACAAATAGTTGAGAATGCAGTATTTTCTTGTTCTCATATTCTGCAAGAAAAAAAAAATTGAATATTCAATTCCGATTTCACTTCTGAAATAAAAGAAATCGCAGCGTCTTGTTCTTCCTCAATATCTAGGCGGAAGTGGAAGAAGGGATATCTGCTGCTTATCAATTTGTTCGCTTTAATTTAAAAGCAAATAAGATTTGAATAAGTTAAGATTTGATGCAATGTAAAGAAATGCCGTCTTTTGCATTCGCAACTCCTGCAATTTTAAAGTTGAAGAAATGATATAAAAAAATTAATAAGTAATAAAGATAAATAAATAATAGTTCAGAAGGGAACACTAAAAAGTTCGTTACAACCGAGTGTTCACTGCATCCAGATTCATTATAGTGAAGTTCGACTGTAAGCAGTCTCTGAACCTTTTTGATGCAGATTCTAATTACTAAAAATGATGATATAAAAAAATTAATAAGCGATAAAAATAAGTAAATAATATTAGTTCAGAAGGTGTCACTAAAAGGTTTATTAAAACCGAGTGTTCACTGTATCCAGATTCATTAAAGTGAGGTTCGTCTGTGAACCGTTTCTGAACCTTTTTGATGCAGATTCTAATTACTAGAAATGATATAAAAATTTAGTAAATAATAAAAATAAATAAATAATTTTAGTTCAGAAGGTGTCACTAAAAAGTTCATTATAACAGAGTGTTGAATGTATACAGATTCATTATAGTGAGATTCGACTGTAAGCAGGCTCTGAAACTTTTTGATGCAGATTCTAATTACTTTATTTTTTTAACATGGTGATGATTAGAGAGCACCTTGCATATCTATTTATGCTAAATGAGCTATTACTGATATTAAATTCTTCAATTCCAAATTTAGACGTAAAGGAATGGCTGCACCAAAATCATAAGCGATGCGTGAAAGTAAAAATCGGACCAGATGAAGTGATTTCGACAATCAATAGAAAAGGTGAAGTGCTGCGGAAAATCGAATTCAAAACAGTCAGCGTTCTCATCATTGAAGTCACCAGAGACACGCATAAGAAACCCATGGTACTCATTAGATCTCCAAAAGACCATGATTTGGTAAGTTAGATCGTAGTATCAGTATAGCACGGGATTTAAGTTAAAATTATAAAAAGCATAGGAGAACATTTTCTCACTGTTTCATGAGATTTTATTTAATATATCTTAGATACTTTCGCATCGCTGATATCAAATCAGCAAATCTCTCTCCACGGTTTTTATCAACTTTAGTCAATTTTTTCGAAGTGTACAATTTTGAAAGGTTATATGTAAGAATGGGTTGCAAGAATGCGACTAAGTTTTAGGGGATTTAGGTAGTGCTCTATTAGGAACTGTTTCCTCATGTTCTTCTGAGCAGGTCATAATAGTGAAGATCCCCTAGCCTCGTACGATGACATTTCCGGGCTTGTAATTTTAATCCTGATCGTGCGCCTTAAATCCTCAGAAAGTTTGTTGCATGATTTATGTGACTCCTTGAACATTTCGACAAAAAATAGACTAAAAATGTAATTTTAAAACAATCTGTAACTTCAAGTGAAAATTAATTTTAGATATAAAATCTCCGCACCCGAATAAGACAAGATCAGGTAATTGTATGAATGCCACAAATAATTTATTCCCCAGTGTAATAAACAAGAAGAAATTTCTTTTCTTTGAGAATCTGAATGTGATATCGGTGGTACTAGTAAGGAGTTTCCATACAGCAGAATACTTGCTGCATCTTACGAGTTTTTGATTTAAAACCAGATTTTTCATCCGAAAAAATCTTTCCTTCTATTGTGTATGCTTCTGAAGAAAATGTAATTTTATAAAATTCCTCCTCAATTTTATTTTTTTTGTTCTATAGGGCGTGATTTCTTTCTTTCTATGAAATATTTTTCTGTTTGTGGCTTTTTTTCTGTCTTATTCTGTCTATGTGGTTGTGATTTCTTGTATCTAGTAAATTATTTTCACAGTGAGTAGCAATAAAGGTAGAAAATATGTAACCCAAATTAAATAGCCTTTATTTAATTCCGATGTTTTGTTTAATCTCAAAACAGACATGCTTTACTACGCATAGAGCAACACATCTAGTGATTTTCCTCCCTGACTATTGGGAAGATATTTCCATTTTATTAGTAATATTTTACTCTATGGTTTGGTGTAAATATTGGTGATGTTTTAGATGTACATACATAGTAAACTTTAGGGTCACGCTGTGTACCCCCTATGGGACTTATAATAAATTCCTTCCGTAGGGAACATTATTCCATGTGAATATAATACCTGGTCCAATTACAATATTATAGGTTAATATTAAAGTCTGATATTGGGACAATATCTAATATCTTCTAATAACTTCTCCATAAAGCTTAAATAATTATGAGGTAAACTTCGAACTTAAAACTTTGATTTAAAAAATTCACGTATTCTAAACAATCAAACGCAGACAACTCACGAAAATGAACCAAAGAAACATGGCCCAATCATAATTTCAACCGAAATTCCTCAAGAGATATTTACCATTTGAGTTGTTCGTTGCTTCAAACAATACTGAAACCTGTCCATTTCATAATTATTTAAATTGTGAATGCAATTGTAGATGTGGAGGATAAACAACACTTGATGTTTTCTCTTAAATACCAGCTCTTAAAATAGTTTAAACAAAATCAGTTCTACGACAATTTTAAAAACGAATTTGTAACAAATGACTTATTGCTGTTTTAAATCATACTAGAATGCTTTTTTTTAAATCTAAATGTGCTTTCCGAGCATGGGAATATGTAACAGTTTTTCTGATTCTAATGCAATTCTATATGCAATACTTGTTGCTTTTATGTAAATTTTTATCAAAGTTGGAAATTAGATTAGCATATTTAATAAACATATATTTTACTATTATTTCCAAAAGGTTTTACAGTTTGAACATCAGCAAGCCAGAAAAAAATTTCTTCATAAGTTAGAAACCTTTTTGTCAAGCAAAAATAAAACATTGGAAACGATACAGACCTACAGAGAAGCCATGCTGGCCAATGCAGAGACGAAGGAAAAGAGACAGAAAAGACTGGAACATTTCTTCAGAGAAGCTTATGCCCTGGTAACCTTGCTAGTTTCATTTTTTAATGTTTTTACTCTTGTTTTTATCAGAAGTTTAATTTCCACTTAATGGTAATAAATGTTGATTTCTTTGAGTGGAAAGATAACTTCATTTTTATGTTAGCCACTTACATGAGCATATTATGAGTAAATGTATAGAAAACTAAACTCAGTGGCACGACAGCCCATAGAGGGCCAAAGCCTACTGTACCCATCTCAGTTTTCTTGACAGTGGGCTCTGGGATGCAGGAGCAGATGTGCCGATTAGGTGGTCAGCCGAACGCGAAACCCCCAGTGTTTAGTTCCCACTCAAGCTTGGTACACATTTATCGACCCACTGAAGGGATGAAAGACTGAATTTACCTTGCCTGGCCCGAGGATCGAACCCAGAACCTGTGGCACGGGAGCGCAAGGCCCTACCACTTAGCCACCGGGCGTAAATGTGTAGAGCATGTTTGAAATCGGGAAAAACTTTTATTCTACTAATTTCGTTTAATTTGCAATTCCAATTTTCTCTCGCTTTGAAAGCATTTTAAATTTCAAAGGGCCATTGGGCCGAGGAACTAATATTTTTCTCACACTCTCAGAAATAGAACTCTTACTTTTGACCATTCAGCAATCCTGGAGCAGTATTTCGTTAATTTTAAGAATCATTTCATCACGAAAGCACATGATTTCTGACGAACTCTCAGATGTATGACAAAAATGTTTCCTTAATTCAAAACTTTACCGTAGTGCATTGTGAGAGACTGTTAACTAGAATGACGAAACTAGAATAAAGACTAGATAATAGAGTATAAACTGACGAATTACGCTCACCGGTTTGTATGGTAGTCAAGATGTTGACCTTGTACCAAGAAAATCCGGAGTTTGAATCCATCTTCAGACATGGATGTATATTTTATCCATGTGTCCTTGGCTGTGTCGTGCTGCCTATATGGATCCCACGTTAAAATGATTAGTTGATTATTTAAAAAGTTGGATCCATAGGGCACTTCAAGTTTTCCTTTTCTTTTTTCTTGGAAAAAAAATAAAATGACGAAATATTTCTTTAATTTTGGCGATATTAGTTTCCGCGAAAAAGTGACCATAGTTATTTTGTCACTTTGACGAAATTTTCGCTCGTAGCATTTACTAGGAAACGGTTTCGTCATATACGAAGATAGTTTCGTAATAAAAGAGTATCCTTTTTTTACAGTGTATTTTCGAAGTCTGACTGAAAAAGTTTGAATAATCTTGCACTAATATATTTATACGTTTTTAATGAAACGCTTACATTTATGTTATTTTCCAGACGTTTGGTTTGAAACCAGGAGAGAGGCGTAAACTGGAAGACATCGGTAGTGACATCATCATGGTGATGAGGACGTCACTATCGAAAAACGAGTTTGCTGACGCACTGGGGATGAAACCAGACTCACTTTTTGTTAAACGCATGTTCAACTGCGTTGATAAAGACAAGGATGGAGAAATCAGTTTTCAAGAGTTTCTTGATACAGTTGATCTCTTTTCAAGAGGTAAAAATTCAATTGATATTTTTAAACCATGCCGATATTTCAATTTAGCAATAAAAACAGAACGAAATATTTATAACTCTTGCAGATGATTTTCTTTTTCTCGAAACAATACATTATTTCTTTATAACTCTTATTTTAGAAAAAAAAATCAGTCGTTTAAAATAAATCTTTATCAAGAGCACGAACATCACAAAACTAAAGTTCTCGGGGTAACTACATGTTTGTTGTAGTGTAATGCAAAATACTAAAGTATAATTCAAAAATATTACTTCACTGTGATTGAATACTTGCTTGAAAGCTAGTTTACTAAATTTCATACAACACTGAAAAACGTTTGTTTGTTTTTCAATTCGTACAAATACTTGCCTAACTCGGATATGAAGATTTTAAGTCAAAAATTATTTTTGCTCTAAAGCTACGGATTTTTTTCAATAACATTTTTAATCTATTTTTGTCGAAATGTATAAGTCAAAAAACGTTATATATAAGAGGTCACGAAAATGTTGCGACAAACTTCTAGGGGAGTTAAGACACATTATTAGAATTAAAATACATAAGAATGTATGCTCCAGGTTGGTTCCCTTATAACATGTTCCGAAGCACATGAACAAACAGTTCTTAAAAAGGCAAGCACCCGCAACGGCGTATGATGACACTTCCAGGCATAGATTACTGCGGAAACCAATCCTGATTATGTGCCCTAACTTCTCTGGAATTTTGCCGCAACATTTATGCGTCCTCCTATTATATATATAACACTTTCAGATTTGTACATTTCAACAAAAAGTTGACTAAAAATGTCATTTAAAATTAATTAACATAGAACGAGAAATCAATTACAGATTTGAAATCTCAGACGCAAAAATATCTAACATCTGCTAAAAATCGTTCCTCAGTTTAATTATTAAGTCAGGTAATATAAATTGGGCAGAAAACAAACATTAAGGATTTCTTAAAGCTCTTGTAGGAAACTAGTAACAGATAACTCGCATTATAAGTGAGGATAAAAATATAATTTAAAAATGATAAATGATGAAAATTATCCATAGTAATAAAACATGTTTGAAATTGTTTTAAGCAATGTTAAATCCCTTTGCAATACTAAATGAGTTTTCTTTTGAAATTTCGTAAATTATTATTGAGTAAATATACATGGCAGAAACAAAGAAAACGGTATAGATTAAACAGTATTGAAAAATTGTTAAAGAATATCGTTTTAGTTTCCTTTAACTGTTAAAATTGATTATTTAAAAGAAAATGGATTAGTTAAATTAAATTTATATTTTACTACGGTTGGAAGGAATTTCATTTTAAGCCGTGTCTGTGAACGATATCTGGGGGAAAAAATACTCCTGCTAATTGCACTGTCAAGATGTTGTCCGATTTAATCGGTGTCATGTTGTACAATAAAGAAGCGCCTAATGAGCCAGTGTTGTTTTGGAAACTCGTCTGCGTTAGTCATTTTCACATAGTAAATTTTGATCCAATTTTCTTGAAATCTCTTCTTTATTTCTTCAATCATCTACGAGCACACAATTATTTTTTCAGAAAAATTATCTTTTGGATTCAATGAACATTGACTTAAAATTATGTCTTTTTTTCTTCCAAAGAATTTTTAACTTTAGAGATTTTATTCATTAATTTTTAAATTATCCAAATAAGTTTCCATGAAAAGACATTTTAAAAGCGTCTCTGGTTGACTTGGAAACTTATCTACCCATTTCCATCCTTAAGGTATGTTACTTATTATTAACTTTAGTACAATAATTTAGTGTGTTTTTTCTATTTTAGTTTCAACGGATATATATATATATATATTTCTCTCATGGGGTACCATTAAGTCAAATTTTCTCTGTCTGTTGACAATACTATAGCTATTATTTTATTAGTTTGTCTTAAGTAATAATTTAAGTAAAGTTGAGTAGTTTTATACGTTGAGTATTTTTTTAATAATGAATTTTAATAATAATGAATGAATGAATGAATTTAACAATAAGGAATTTAATAATCAATTTAATAATTTTCTTAATAATGAATGAATAAAAACTCAGTTACGAAGTAATTATTTTCATTTATTTTTTATTCTATCTAAAATGACTTTAGAAATTTTAAACATAAAAAGTGCTACGGTGCCGCATACTGTGATACTAATTATAGGAGCCTGAGTTTGCCTTATTTGAGAGATAGCTTATATATATTATACGATATTCAAATTATCACTCGAGAGGTGTGAGAGAAGGTAGCACAGCATATAAAGAAGTAATAGGATGAATTTTCTATCACATCTCATGATAAAGATGGAAATAATTTTAATACTTCTGCTGCCTATGACGCTGAATTATNGGTTCTCTCATGGGGCACCATTAAGTCGAATTTTCTGTCTGTTGACAATACTATAGCTATTATTTTGTTAGTTTGTCTTAAGTAATAATTTAAGTAAAGTTGAGTAGTTTTATACGTTGAGTATTTTTTTAATTATGATTTTTAATAATGAAAGAATTTAATAATAATGAATGAATGAATATTTAATAATAAGGAATTTAATAATTTTCTTAATAATGAATGAATGAATGAATATTTAATAATAAGGAATTTAATAATCAATTTAATAATTTTCTTAATAATGAATGAATAAGAACTCAGTTACGAAGTAATTATTTTCATTTATTTTTTATTCTTTCTAAAATGACTTTAGAAATTTTAAACATAAAAAGTGCTACGGTGCCGCATACTGTGATACTAATTATAGGAGCCTGAGTTTGCCTTATTTGAGAGATAGCTTATATATATTATACGATATTCAAATTATCACTCGAGAGGTGTGAGAGAAGGTAGCACAGCACGTAATGAAGTATTAGGATGAATTTTCTACCACATCTCATGATAAAGATTGAAATGATTTTAATACTTCTGCTGCCTATGACGCTGAATTATCTGAAACTCATACTTACGAAGGATTGTGTAATTTAATGGCTGCTAGACATACTTGAAATTATAACAAAAATTCAATACATAAAAAACTTTGACAATATCTCAGACAACTCTTCAAAACAGTTGGAATTGAAATCAGAGTACTTTCGCTTGGGCAAAGCCATGGGAACAGCTCAACGGTGAAAAAGATTTAGTTTATATATGATTTAAAATTAAGGTTTTAGGACTGTAGGGGTGGAGAGTTAGAATGTGTAAATGCAGTTGTGTTTTCTGCTTAGTTATTGTTTAAGCTTATATGTTGTACAAGATAATTTTGAAAGGTAACCAAGCTGATCACCAAAAATGCTAGTACATGAATACATAGATCTAGACACTTGTGCATTTTAAGATTTTTGAATATACTTTTCCGATACTGTATAATTAAACGCCTAATTTTTGCATTATGCAAGACAATTGGATATGCTATCTAACACTGATAGACTATTTTACATACGAATTTCTAAACTACATGCAAAAAAAAAAAAAAAANAAAAAAAAAGGAAATAATTCACGTATTTACCATTAAGAAAAACTTTACTTACAGGAAAAACGGATGCCAAACTGCGAGTAATCTTTGATATGTGCGATGACGATGGAAACGGTGTCATTGATAAACAAGAACTTACTAAAATGCTGAGATCCCTGGTTGACATAGCCAAAACCAACTCCTTGGGAGAAGACCAGGTAATGGAACTCATCAAAGGGATGTTCAGCACTGCAGGATTGGATGAAAAGGAGAAACTCAACTACGATGATTTTAAAGTTCTCATGAAAGAATTCAAGGGAGACTTCATCGCCATTGGTCTAGACTGCAAAGGTAAATGCATTTTTTCTTCTCTTTAAAGTTGAATTTTAAAAAAAAAATTAAAAGCACGAAACTTCTTTAGGGTTATGCATAATAAATTCTCTACACTGTCCTAAAATTTATGAAAATTTATTCATAAAACTAGGATAAATTAATCTTTAAGAGACCCAAATTACCTAAATTACAAAATTAATGCTTGTTTCAGATAAGTTTAATCGAATTTTAAAAATTTTTAGTTTAAAAATTATTATGTAAGAGTGAATTCTCTCGTAAAAGAGTCTTAAGATTTTATTGCTATACCTCTAAACATAAAATTTTATGTATAGTTTTTATGATGTTAATTTTATTATTATTATTATTATATCGAATAGCATGTGTTTGGTCCGCTGGGTATGGAATCACTCGACTAAAATGAAAACACTCTCGTGGACTATAAAAATAAAACGTTCACTTTATTAGCGTTCTTCACATGGTGTTCACTAGCACGCTCTGAAATGATCTTTCAAAGCACTTCAAGGAACACATTTTCAAGGCTGGTATAGATGGCTCTTTAACAGCATGTACAGGGAGCAAAAAATGGATCACCCTGAAGAACTTTGGATCCAATGATCGGATTTTCAAGTTCTAGGACTGACTGGTTCAGGGGGGGGGTATCTCAAAACTGCTAATTAATTGGTGCAGATGATAGTTTAAGTTACGAAATCAGACGTAACTCTCAAACGTACTTCCTTTGAAATAAGCATAACTTTCTTACGAAATATCCGGGTTTCTGACCTCCAAAATGTAAGAGGTAGCCATAATCTGAGAAATACAGTCCAGGTAGTTTTGATCCCTTCATATTAATTTTATTTTTTACTTAATTCGCAATATCTCGAGAAGTTTTTAAGCGAATTAAAACATGTTTGAAAACAATTATAACATTCATTTATCCAAAGTTAATTTCATGCAAAAAATATTTTTTAGTAAATATTTCAATTTATTTTATTTTATTTAATAATAGTCAAAGAATCTGTATTGTAAGGTATGTAGTTTTTTACATTATTATAAAGAATGTAATTTTACGAAGCACAATGCAAATTTTGAGCGAAATCGATCGAATAATTCCTGAGAAATTAAGATTTAAAAATTTTTATTATTGAAATTACATTTCTCAAAAACTAATGAGACTATATTTTTCAAATTACGACTATCCCCTATATTTTGAGGGGCAAATATCCAAATGTATGGCGTATTTTTTAATATGATAAAGTACGTTTCTCGGCTTGATATCGTTACTTAAAATATCGTCTTCACTAATTTTTTCTCTACAGTAAACTTTAATTTCCAAAAGTACCATTGACGTTTGAAAAAGACTCGTACTCCAAAAACACCTCATGTCTAATTAATTAATCTGAGGCAAAACGAAACAATATGATAAATTGAATTATTTAAAGCCAGTAAGAAAGTTTTTCTGTGAAAATGTACCGCTTGTTTTATTCTAAGAGTTAGTCATTTAAAAAACTGTTTAATTTGAAATATAAATATAGATCCTTAATTCTATCACTTACTTCCTTTATTACTAATGTCATTCTTTCTGTTACAGGAGCAAAACAAAACTTTTTAGACACTTCAACAAATGTGGCAAGGTAAAAACAATTCCCGAATTTTTCTCTATGTATCATAAATATATTTAAAAAATTTAAGTATTAAATATACAATACTTTTCAACTGAATTGAATTTTATCATAATAATGTTGAGTTGATTAGTAATATACAGCTCAGTTTGATTTATTATATAGTATATCAAATTTCTTCAAGCGAAGTCTTGGCTTCATATCTTGGCTGTTGTGACCCAGATTTATATAATGGCCCAAAATGCTAATTTATATTTAAAGAGAAAAGCTTAGCTTTTTCTTTGAGTACCTTAGAAAAAAGAAAACTTATAAATGTGATAATGCATTTTTTAAAAATAACTAAATTAAGATTAAATTTGAGTTATTTTTAATTAAAAGTTATTTTTAACTCAAAAAATATAAATCTCAAGTTTTAGTACCCTTTCTATATCGTAGGATATTTTTAAGATGCGCTTCTTCACATTCTGTAACGAAATCCATTAAATTCAATAAGATATTTATATATTATAAAAGTATCTAAAAGGTTAATTAATTCAAATTTCTTAGATTTCTTATCATTTTTTAGTATAATTAAAAGCTTCGACAAACCAAGGTAATCTTAATTATATTTTTATATCGAAATTCACTTTGTTAATATATACAATCAGAAAAAAATTCAAATAAATTTTTCAATTCAAATACTTTTTCAATTTATTTGATCTCGGGAAATTATTTTCATCTGATTATATGAAAAAAATATTTTTTTTCATTCAAGCATCCTGCAACTGTAATATGTTAAGCTGAATCCTTCAGAGGTGAATTTTTGAATTCAAATAATCTAATTTTAGTAATATTTGTATCGTAAATGTGGTTCAGCTTAACGACGATATAAGTTTCTTAAGAATGTTCACGATAAATTTATTCAAAAAACATCGCAGCATTTTAATTTCTATTAAACGTTTAATTTAAATATTATAGAGATACTTTTTAGTTGCATCAGCACAGGCCAGAATGGCCATTTCAAATCATATTCCGTCAATTGAACAGTACTCGTATTATTATAGTTGTAAAGGCAAAAACAAGGAGCGATTAAGCGTAATTTTCCTCGTTAGAGAGTTAGTGATTCTATTTTTTAATATTGTTTTTGAATTTTAAACTAATTTACTTTTCAGAATGACAAGTTTTCAAATAAATCACCATCCCGAAGAAAGGAAGAATTATTGGCGTCAAAAATACAATCACATTGCAACTTTTCTAGAAGAATATCGGCAACATATTTTCTACCTTTTCGTGTTCTATGTCATTAACATCGTCCTTTTCTTAGAAAGATTCATATGTAAGTATGCAATATATACAATACATTTTTTTAAGTATTATTTTCACTAAGAAAGTTCGTGCTTTTTGTAAATGGAAGAAATGGTTAGAGTGTGTGCTTCCGATTTTGTTTCATTCATTTTTCTCAAATAGCGGGAAAAATAATAAAGGAAAAAATTAGTTTGTATAAAATTTATCTATAAGCGAAGAAAAAAAATATATTTCTAATAGTCTAATCAATTCCGAGTTAATGAATTGTTCGTTTTTCACCACTGAAATGAAGGCAGACGTCCTAATTAAATGAATAAAAATTACCTATAAACGATTTGTTTCAGCAGTTGATAAAAAATATTTTCTATGCTCTTTCGGCGAATTTTTTTAATTTATTTGATTTCATTTACTTAGTCATTTTTATTTATTTTTTATTATTCATTTTTATTTATTTTCATTTATTCATTTTCATTTATTTATTTTCATTTATTTATTTTCATTTATGTATTTTTATTTTCTTTTATTTATTTTCTTTTATTTATTTTCTTTTATTTATTATCATTTATTTATTTTTTATTTATTTATTTTATTATTTTTTTTTATTTATTTATTACAAAAACTTTTTTCGGACATTTTGACAAGCTTATGAAAATACAAAAGAGAATATGTTTCGTCAAGAAAAAATAAATGTGATTTAAATTTAACTGAATTCAATTTTAAAAGTTATAGAAAATTTTATTTCCACCTCCAAATCGCACGAGTGTGCTTCAATCTCAATACCTTTGTTTATCACGTTGTAAAAGTTGATCAACAGAAGGTTGTTTATAGAAAAAATTACTGCATCATTGTACGAAAATACGAAGCAAATATACGAAAGATATCTTTTTTAGCTGCTTTATATTTTAGGTGACAATTGCCAGTCATGATACCATATACCACGCAATATAAATGTAATTTGAATCGTCAACAATTATTGAAGGACTTTTTATATTTTATTCTTCTATAGTATAAAATGCTGCCTTTTAAGCAGGGAGACATTTTTTAATAATAAAATAAAAAATATTATTTACATTTTAAATAAACAATATTTTTAATTGTTCATCATCACCAACTTCATACAAAAAGCAATGCAAATTCTTTATAGTAAACATAATTTCAGAAAATAAATACTGCAAAATTTAATAGTTTTTAGGTCAAATAAATCAATATGATATGATATATTCTTGGAACTTAGTTACCGCCTTGTGGTTACCACTTTATTATTTTTAACTAAATATGTGTTTTACTGTCTGAAATTGCAGAGGGTGAAATTTAACATCGCATTTTTCCACCTTGTCATTTCTTGTAACTATAAGTCAATTATTATCATTAACATTCTTAAGTAATTATATTATTATTCTTAATAATATTTTATTTTTTATTGTGTAATAATATTATTATTCTTTATAATAGTTTCGTAAACTGTTAATTACTGAGGAATATTGATAAAGTTTGCAAAACATATTGTTTAACTATATGAATGGCATTAGAACATTTATTATAACGATGTTTTATGAAATATTATGTAATCCAATTATAAAAAGATGATAGAAAAATATATGCACATTCATTCTTTATACTAAGTACTGCCTGTATTTTACCCAAGAAATTAATTTGAATTTTTTTTTTAAAAAAAAAGAACTAGAAGCTTTCTTTAAACTGCCATGTGCAATTATTATTGCTATCAATCAGGTATTTTCACTAAATTTGCTTCACTTGCTTATAACTGGTATGCTAATTTATAAAATTTAAAAAAAATGTCAACTATTTATATTAAGTACTAATAATAATAAAAATTTCAAAACATTTTTAATGATATTTTTTTTTTTTTTCATTTTCAATCTGATCCTTAAATATTCAACAGGATACTCTTCAGAACAATATATTTATTACAAAAATTACTCCATTAGGTAACTTTTTTAATGCGTTTTTTTACACTTTAATCTCTCAATACGATATTGACAATACCCTTTTTTACCATATTTACTCTAAAAACTACCTTAAAGCATTGCTTTTAAAGATTTCTTTTATTAATATTACTTTTTTTATTTTATTATATTGCATTATTTTATTTAAATACGATTTATTTTTATTGCCATTATTATTATTATTATTAGAATTCCATTAGCTTCACTTTTTGACTTGGAAATAAAACTGTTTCATTTTAGAGCTGCCATCTAGTGCAAGTAAAAATCAAAAGAAAAATGACTTGGGATACAAAAAATAAAAATTTAGTTTTTTAATATCTCGTGATTTTAAGGAAATTTATATTTTTTTTATTGGAGGAAAATGACCGGATTTTTTGGTATTTCGAGGTGTTTTGCTCCCAACTGTAAAATAATGAAACCTAATTTTTTATAAGTTTCAGTGCTGCCATCTAGTGAAAAAGTATCAAAACAGAATCTGACTCTACGACTATATGTACCCATACAATAGCGTACAGTGCACATGAGACATGATTTAGAATCTTAATAACTTTAATGAGTTAATCTTAACAACTTCCAAGTGAAACGTTTTTTACGGTTATCTCTAATTTCCTCAATCACGATTTAACTCGGATGAACCACTTTGGACACGCAAAAGTTTATTGATTGCAAATAATATATAAAGGAATAAGATTTAGTTGAACTTTAAAGTGATATAAAAACGTCATACGAAAAATAATATTAAGAAAAGACCAACAATTTTTTAAAATTATATTTTTGTGTTTACAAGCTGGTGTTACCCTGAAGAAAAGAGTTGTGCACATAAGCTATCGCTATTTATTTAAAAATTGTCGTATTGATAATGGTTGCTATGAAAATTTCATGGTTTTAGGAAGTAACATTCTTAGAATAAAACAAGGGGGGGAGTTCAGGAAACTATTAGTTAATCAGGGGATGTAACTATTAGTGAATAAGCGAAAGTGATTGTGATTCGACCCAACATATCTATGAATAATCAGTCGCTATAAACACTTACTAAGTATGAAGAAAGCAATAAAAAAAATTATCAAAAAAGTTAGGAAACTGAAATAATTTATGCAAGTTACTCATTGTTATGCATTAGTTATATGTTAATTGATGCTGAATTAGTGAAAACAGGTAAATAGCGAAATGCGTGAATTCGAATATTAGCGAATCAGTAAATTACTGAACAAAGGAATCAATTTTAAATAAGTAAAGAATTTATAAAACAATTTCATACAGAAAACAGAGTACAATTTATTAATATTCATTTTCATTCGGTTATTTAGCTATAAGTTGCGCTCAAAACAGAAAATTAAAAGAGAATAAGTTATTGAAAGTATTTTCGTATATAACTTGTGTAATGTCAAAAGTTCAATCATTAATGCTGTTTTTCGAAGCTTTGTCATGAAAGAAAATAAAAAAAAGTCATAGGTTAAGTAAGTGCCTTACACTTGAAGCAATGCGATGATTTTAAACTGTATATATGTATAATCTTGCCATGAAAATTTATCTGGTCCTTAGAACAGACAAATAACTTAAATTTCTTAAAAGCTATTAATTTTTTTTTTAAAATTCACTAATTTGTCGACATTTTTCACCTAGATAAAAATGTTCAAATCTTTGCCTGATTCTCAGTTTTTGCAAATTTTTATGAGTACACATTAGAGTAGTTTTCAAATATTAAAAAATTAGACCAAAAGCGCTTTTCATTTTCACAAAACTGTGGCTTTACTCCATAATGACGTATTGCACCTATTTTCAAAATAAGCGTCGACAGCGCTGGCTTTAGATAACCTAAACTTGACCTGACTGCCATAAGTAACAGTTGCAAACACGCAGCAGTCATAAAAATTGCATATTATTCGCAAAAAAGCGTCATTTCGTATTACGACGGAGACTTCGAAAAATAGCCTTAATTTTTCAATAACAGAACGAAAGTTAAATTCAAAAATAATCGTACTATATGTTACATATATTGATTTAAAAAATACTTTTACATAGCTTAAAAAATATATAAAGCTCGGTTTGAGATAAATGGAACTGTAGATTTTAAATTAAGGCAATCTTATTTAAAACACGGCAATTTTCAGGAGTGATTACAAATGATGAACAGTTTTTTTAACAAAAAAATAATAAACCTCGATTTCTTTTTGCAGACTACACGTACTTTGCAGAGCATATGGACCTTCGCCACGTAATGGGTGCCGGCATAGCTTTCACACGTGGTTCAGCTGCTTCCCTTTCCTTCTGTTACTCTATCCTCCTGTTGACTATGTGTCGGAATCTCATCACCAAAATTAGAGAGACGTCTCTGCAACAGTTCATACCACTCGACTCCCACGTCCAGTTTCACAAGATAGTTGCCCTAACGGCTCTCTTTTTCACGAGTAAGTCAACTTTATCAACAATGATCCTCTTAACTTCTTCTAAGCCAGAACTACACTCTAGTGAAGGTTGAAGCTTTCTCAATTTGCTTCCTCCGAAGCAGACCATCGATAATCAATTTAACTGTAATATGTAAATATTTCACAGTGACTGAAATTCATAATTTACTTTTTTTGATTCATAGCATCTTTAAAAGAAAGAAGAAAAAAAACTATTGAAATTTATTATAGTCTTTATAAGTGAAATAGAGGTTTCAAGGACGATTTCCCCACTTTTCCCCTCTCCGTTACTATGGTATCACAAATACGTTTCTTTACCAAGGCAACGAAAGCAGCAAATGTGACCTTTAGAGACCAGTTTAATTACAAGGAGTATAAGATAGTTTTGGGCCGGGATAGCCTGGTTAGCAGAAAGTTAGGCCCATGGCTAAAGAGGTCGTGAGTTCGATTCCTGCCGCCGAAGACTCCGTTTATAGTAAATGGTAACTGGTGCACGTTAAATATGTCAGGTCAAGAAATCATCCAGGTTCCCACAATAAATCATACTTCTGGAGGTACGGAATTGGAGATTGATCATTCTTTGCTTCTTAAAATTACGATCTGTGGATGAAGGAATGGGTCCGCTCTATAAGCGGGCTGTGACGCATGTGTGAGACAGAAGTCGAATTTTGGCTATAGATGGCGCCACTGAAAAACAAGAAGCTCGCTCCTCTTGCCTTAATGGCATACGACAATAACAACAACATAAGATAATCTTCATTAGATTAACGTTGAAATCGCTAACAATCCGGCGTTTATGTTGTTTTCCAACCATTTTTATTGCTTTATTTATTTATTTGGGATTTGTATTATTACTTTTGTTTATTTATTTATTGCCGATCAAAGTAACTCAAAAATTATTATTATTTTTTTTTATCTCTTGAATCGAACAAAATTTTTAGTTTCCTAATAATCTAGATATAAAATTAAACTAATCATTGACCAAATAATAAAAATAGAAATGAGATCTGAAAATCCTTCAAAAGTTCTGCTTATAATTACATTTTAGTAGCTATTCAAAAATATCTAAGATTGTTTTGCAGCAAAATGCAAATAAAACATATAAATCAATTTCATAAGACATTCAATTTATTGAATTTATAATAATTTGTTGTTGTTGTTTTCAATGCCACTTGCCAATATCAGCAAGCCTGCTTGGTGAAACCAAGTGAATTTATGGCAAAAGTCGCATTTCTTGTTTTTCAGTGGTGGAATCTATGGCCAAAAATACGACTATAACCTCACACGCCTCACAACCCGTAGGGCAGACCTATTCATACATCCACAGATCGTAGTTTTGACCTGAACCAGAGAACGATCAATCTCCAATTCCGTACCGCCAGAGTTTTTTGTTATGAAAACATGGAGGACTTTGTGACCCGACAGATTAAACATGCACAGGTCACCATTTACTAGTCTTAGGCCTGTGGGGATCAAACCCACTACCATTTGGACATAGGCCAAGCGCTCAACCAACCAGGCAATCTTGTAACTAATCTGAACTTGAAATCTTATTTTACCTTGTTGTGCATTTCTAGATTTTCATATTTTTCTTTTACTGTGAAATGATTGCCCAATGAAAATAGCATTTGAACTGATATTTAGAGTATAACACTTAAAAAATCATTTTTGTTGGTTTATAGCTTCTGTAAACTTTTTACTCAGAATTAACGTACATGTTTGTCATACAATATGTCCCAAAATGCCGTGTACAGATTTGGAAAGGAGGTACAGAACATGATTAGAAGCCATAATTACATAGGAAAGCATGGATGAAAACGTCACACTCACGACTTACAAGTACCACAGCAAAAGGTGTTCGAAATTGAGCCAATTGGCTTGGATGCACGAATGGCACCTACGCGACATGGATTGCCGAATATTTTCGGAGATACCAGGCATTTCTCTGATCGGAGCAGCAGTGATGAAGATTCATTCCACCAGGTCGATTTCAGAATTTTCGAGAGTGTCATACACAATGCTCTTCATGGCACCCCAGATGAAAAAAAATCAAGGGGACATAAATTAAGTGATCTGGGAGGTCAAGCAATAGGACCACCACACCCATTCCATTTGTACGTCCAATTAAAGCCCAATTGAATCTACTCGCATACAGCGCCACCAATCAAATTAAGTCAATGCTTTCCTAAGTAATAATGCTTCTCATGATGTTTTCCACCTTCCATCCAAGTTAGTACTTGGCATTCTGGGACATCCTGTATGTTTAATAAAGAAATAATATTTTTATTAATCTCAATTGAAACGATTTCTGTTCTAGTTGTCCATAGTGTGGGGCATTACATAAATTTTTACCACGTGTCCACACAACCTCTGGATCATCTCAGGTGTTTAACACAAGAAATGCAATTTGAGTAAGTGCATTAGTTGTTTCAATAAATAGTTTAAACAAATGATGTCAGCTACTTTATTTTTAAATTCACTTTATAGGTCTGATTTCAAGCCGACAATTGCTTTCTGGTTATTTAAAACCGTAACAGGTAAAAAAAAAATATTGCAATTTTTATTTATCTTTTTTAATTAATTATTACATTTTATTCCAATTTGAAGAATTTAGATTAATAAGGAAGACAATTTCAAAATAACTAAATAATTATTGGTAAACAGATTTACATGATGACGTTCAGTTTGCTAAACTTCATTTTCTCTTGCATACAGTATATAAACTTTGCGTGAAGTTCGGATCACTATTTATTATCAATTAAAACATTTTTTATGAATTAACCCTCTAATCAATAATTTCTGATAATTCCACAATAAAAATTAATCTAACTAAGAAAATTAACTGCATAAGTTTAATACCTATCTATTTGTCTTTTACGGCCCACAAATGAAACTATTATTCCCTTTTATTTAAACTTTTTTCACCCTTTACAGTTTCATACTTTAAAGAAAAATCTGTGAAGACTTCTCTTTTAATCGTGTTATATTTTCTAAACAAATTTACGTCGAACCTTTTGAGAAGCTATGTAAGCTGAACTTAAAGTTTTATATTTCTTAGAAACTTAAAATACAATAACATATGCTTAACACTTCGGATTTGTAACTAATTTTGCCTGGAAACATTTTCGAAACTCTCTTAGCTATTAAATCTTATCCAAATATAATTTGTGCATTTTGTTATAATAATTACGCCAAATTAATTGTATTTTTATTTATTAATTTAAACAATTTGGATTATAGGAGTTGAAATTATTAGATAATGAATCGTACTTGCTATTTTTAGGTATTACAGGAGTACTGTTATTTGCCATAGTGTGCATTATCTTCATATTTGCACATCCTAAGATCAGAGAGAAGGCATACAGCTATTTTTGGACCACGCACAGCCTGTACGTTCTCCTGTACATTCTTTGCCTTGTCCACGGACTTGCCAAACTAACGGGAGTAAGTATCTCTTATATCTGATTGTTTTCTTTTTCTTTCTATAAATTCTATATTTAAACTCTTATTGTGTTACTTTTAAACAGAAGAAACAGGAAAAAAATATACGTTTCATTAAATTTTATTTTATAACCGTCGTTGAACAGCCGACCCAATTTTCGGGTTTACGTTTACTAATGCATAATGTTGCGCAGAATCTTACGCATAAATGTTGCGACAGACTTCTAGGAAAGTTAGAATCAGGATTAAAATCGCATAGGAAGCCATTATCAGAAATGTTGCCATGCGCAGCTAGGGGCGCTTTCCTATTCTGAACTAATTTTTTATGCTCTTCTGAACAGCTCATAGTAGGAGAAACTCCTCCAGCCGCGTGCGACGACATTTCCTGGTATGGGTTCCGATGCAATTTTCATCCTGATAATGTACCCTAACTCACTTAGAAATTTTTCGCAACAATTACGCAACCCCTGTAATAAATTAAGTTTCTAAACTTGCACATTTAGACAAATAAATGGATTAAAAATGTCATTTTAAAAGCATTAGCTTTAGGAGCAAAACTATTTTCATATTTGAAATCCAAACACCCGAATGAGGCAAAATGAAGTATAAGTAAAAAAATGCACAAAAAAATTGTTTCTCATTGCTATCAAAAAATTAAATAGATTGTGGAAGTGATGCATTAAGGAAAATGGATAACGGAAATTTGTATCAGATCAGAGTGTATTGTTTACATATAAGCGAAATGATAAATTGATAATTTAATATTATTAAATACAATAACATCATTTTATATCTACTGTGTCTTTAGGCATTTTCACTTCAGAGTAGCGATTCAATCGTTTATTCATCACGTGATTCATGCAAATCATTTTTTAGTTTAAAAAATATTGTGTACATTGCACTCAAATCGTGTTGATATATGAAAATAATTTTATACTTTATCACATTTACAAGAATGTACTTTAGCACACATTTCTCATATTTACGCGAAGACTCTAAATGAAACAAATCTTATATCAAATTGTCCCTGACTTAAAAAATTAATGTTTAATACCAAGTAAGTTAATTACCTGATTAAAAAACTGATTAAAAACTGCAAGATTGTAAATTAACGTTTTAAAATAAACAAAAATTTTATACATTTTAGACATTCAATTGAATGATATCAAAGACTTTTAAAAGGATTTTGTAACAAACTACGGAGTTTCACGTAAAAAAGTAATATTAAATAACTGTTTTATTTAATAAGTTTGTATCAGATATGCTAAAACTTATTTGTCTTATTTCCAGAGTCCTCGTTTCTGGATGTTTTTTATTGGACCCGCTATTATTTTCACACTGGATAAAATTGTTAGTTTGCAAACAAAATACATGGAATTAGAAATTATAGATACAGAGCTTCTACCTTCAGGTGAGATTTTTAAATATGTTCTACTCTTTTCTAGGCTTAAAAATATTTAAAATATAAATTATGATTGAGAACAAATGATATTTGTTTCATGTTTTCCTGACATTTGTTTCATGTTTTTTAATTTGTTATTACATTATCCTAGCCATAGACTCGATAAATATCCACTCATTGTTCATAGAAGAAATTTTGGTAAAAAAACTCCCAACATTTCACAGACATTTATCTATGCACACATATCTTGCAATGTTAACTTTTCTTTACTGATTTAACTAGCTTCATACCAAACATGGCGGTGTCTCGTTTTTTCTTGCGATGACAGAAGTTTTTTTTTTCTTTTTTTCTTTTTTCTTTTTTTTTTTTTAATGGAATTGAATTTCTGAAAAATATGATCTTAAAGATGGCCGGACTTGAATGTTGTTTTCTGATTTGGACTCTTCAAAAATGACTTGTAATAGTATTTTGAGATAGTGTGGGTAAATCATAAAAGTATTCGGAAAAGTATAATAAATATTTCAGATTTTTTCATGTTGTATTAAAATTTGTGGTATCAAATTTTTCTGTACTTGTTTTAAATAATAGAGGAATACAATATTTTTTTAAAACTTTAATCTCTTCCTTAAATATATTTTGTTTTTTTATTAAAAAAAATAGGAAAGAAGGCTTTTGTTAAAAATAAAAAAGACTAAGAAAAGCACAAATAAACATGCTTGTGTTAATAGGATATTATTTTTTACGTTGCTTAGATTTATTCTTGCATGGCAGAAAATTCATGTTCATGCTTTCCTCCTTTGGATACCTACAAATCATCGTCATCGACTTCATCATAGATAGAGCCCCTGAATTAGACAGTATAGGAGCCTTAATCATAGATAAAATTATAGCATTTGTCGATTCCAAAGCCAATCAGGTTCGACCCACACGCGTGACGTCGCTTACAGGTATCCAATGAAATCTGATATCAAGCACATGATTAAGCATAATCACTTCACTTCTTCTCGAGTTGCAAGTACCCAATTGGAAAGATGTCCGAATCGTGCATAACAATGGTAATATTCACAATCTGTCCTAAAAATAAAAAAAACTACCGGAAGGCTTGAGATCCTCTTCTGAAGTCACAGCATTGACGTGATTGTTTCTCTTCCTTTTGGCGTTCCGGGTTCTTTTATATATACTCGGAATATTTAGTTATTCTAAATTTAATTTTTGTGTTGTATTTTTGAGAAAAATTGTGTTCTTTATATTTTAAAATATCAGATGTAGAATAGAAAAAAAAGCATTTTGGGAAATTATCCTATATTGATATGCAATTTTTTCTGATCGTTGAAATGCGGGCTTACGCAATTTAGTTTACACTAGCAGAAATTCTTTTGCCTGTGTCTTCTACCGGAAGTTGACACAATCTCTACAAATACTGCCCCCGAGAACATGAAACACGGTCGAGAATAAAGTCAATTGAAAGATGAATTGGGGTGCAATAATACAAGACTATAATAATGATAAATTCATTCTTCCTTTGTGGCTTTCAATTACTTATTGATAAAAAAAATGCTTTTCCTTATATTTTTATAACTTATGCTATCTTCATTTCGATAGACGTAACGAAAGTAAAGTTCGCTCGTCCACCTAACTTCAAATATTTGTCGGGACAGTGGATCCGCCTGAGCTGTACCGCCTTCAGAAACGCAGAGTACCACTCATTGACACTAACTTCAGCACCACACGAGAACTATCTTTCAGTTCATGTGAAGGCACAGGGTCCTTGGACATGGAAGCTGCGCAACTACTTTGATCCCAATAACCTCAGTGATGGTCCCCTTCCTAAAGTAAGTGCCTTATTCAGTCATGACAAGAGAAATTTTAATGCTTCTTCCAATTGTTTTTAAAGTTAATAATCTAATTACTCAATAGTTTTTTCTATAATAATGCAATTATTACAACATTTAAATAGTTTTTAACTGAATCCAATGATTTGTCAAATGAGCTGTACTTTTGCTCAAAAATTGATGATATAATACGTTTTTTACCTCCGAATGCAAATGTTTTTTATGTAGGACAAAAGAAAAAAAACTTTTAAATTAAAAAATATTAATTATTTTGTGTAGTGCTCGTCATTTTTTTTATTTTTTATTTCCAACGGCAGGCCAATTTTAGAAGAACAAAAAGGATAAAATAACAAGAAAAACAAGGCAAAAAGAGATAAATAGAATAGAATGCTTAGTGACATGCTTAGCCCATACGGGCCCTAGCCTCCCAGTAGCTTCCACACACAGTAGGGGAGATGAGCGCAGGACAGACGGAAATGTGGGGCAGGTCCATGTCCACCCCAAGGCGAAAGAGCTAGCATTTAGGACAGTCAAAAATGTTTATACTAAAAAGGTGTTTGACCAGACAGTCGTGGCCCGTTGCAAGTCTAAAGAGAGCAACTGCCTTAAACCTGGGCTGATTTGGGATAGTTAAAATGTGGTTGAACCAGGTTTTGTGTATATTGCTTTTACGGAAATTCTCTGAGAGCATGTTCCGGAATTGGCTTCGGACCAGCAATTTAAATGAGTGCAGAGAGGTGGAGCAAGCTTGGGCAATAGTTGTTCCTTTCTTGGCCAAGAAACCAGGTTTTTCAATACCCCAAATCCCGCAATGTTCCGGGATCCCCTGGAGGACGATTTGCTTTCCTTTTAGTGTCAGGTCTTTCAGACAATCAATGCATTTCTGAATGGAGATGGATTGGGGAATCAGTGGAGATTTAATATCAAGAAGTGCTGCTTTAGAATCAGATAAGATACTCGTCATAGCTTTCTTCATTATGGGGTCATTAATGTGTAGTGCATTTTAACAGTAGATTCCAAAATCAGATGACTTAACGCATGGCGCTGTTTGACATTTCTTTCGTTAAAACTGCTGTTACAATAAACTTACTATAACAGAGTGTGAATCTATAATTTATGAGTTCGTTTAAAAAATAAAACTTTTATAAAACTATGTTTTGTTTGTTTATAATAAAGCTTATGAATAAATTTTAAGTTTCGCTTCAAAGCTACATCGATTTCACTTATAAAATTTTCATGAAACAATTTATAAATATTGAAAAGTTTTTCCGAGGTTAATATTAAATTTTAGACTAAAAATACTCTCTTGTTTTCCCGATATTAGCTTTTAAGTTATGCAAAATGAATTGCTATATCTTCAAGAATATTATCCTTCAAGAATATTATCCTTGGCTTAAAATTACTAGACAGTATTTTTCAAAACAAAGAGTATCCCTTAAAAGAAACATTAGCTTAATTATAGTTAGAATATTTATAGTTCTGCACTGCCATTAGGGTCTATGATTAAACGAGGGGAAAAAAGAAAAACGATGTCGAGATCAGTCAAATCACTAGTGAGGTAGATGGAATGAAAGGCATCAAAACTAGTTTGGTTTCCGAGGAAACTTGTTTTAATAAGTGGTTTTTCGAATTCTATTTCATCCAGCAATCAAGCTGGTTTTGGAGTTTCCAGTCCTGCCTGCCTCGGTAGTGATTCGTAAGATAGTCAAAGCGTTTTTATTCCCTCTGGCACACTGACCTTTTTGTGTACGTACTATTTTAAAGAATATTTGTCCATAGCTTTTTTAAAATATGTATATTAAGTGATTATTATAATACACCAAGCATATTTTTCAACAACTTCTGAGCCCAAGTCTGCGTGTTCGACCCCCGGCCCAGACACCGGATTTTCGGGATGCAGAAAATCCTCAGTGGCCATGTCGTATGATTATGCGGCATGTAAAAGATCCCTGGAGTGCCTCATTGGCTCTTGGCATTTCCGGCAAAATTAAATTCCTAGTGCACTTTAGCATCCAAATAGAGTCTCGATGCTACCATCTAGTGTGGCAGAAACTAGACGTCCAAATTAACATGGCCAACGGTATCTCACCCATTGTGGTGGTCCTGAAAGAGTGGATACCACTTCTGGAAAACGCACTAGGTCTGCTCATGGGGAAGACAGATTGTGCAGCTCATAGGAAATAAAATAAAAAATATTTTTCAACTTGTTGTATTGCATTAACGCTAAGTGTTCAAAAACTATAGAATTCGAACTATAAATAGCTAAAAATACGAATTTTCTTTTAGATTCGCTTAGAAGGACCGTACGGAGGAGGTAATCAAGATTGGTACAAGTTTGAAGTTGCCGTTATGGTTGGGGGTGGTATAGGTGTTACTCCATATGCTTCCATTCTCAACGACCTCGTGTTTGGCACCTCTACAAATAGATATTCTGGAGTTGCTTGTAAGAAGGTGGGTAGAAAATATATATTAATTAATCTATGTTTTTATTGCTATTTATACCTTTAAAGACGTAAATAGTAACTTAGACAACTACTTCAAAATATATTTAAATCTCCGCTAAAGGATAATTATATTGGTTTCGTAGTGGAGAAAATGTAATTATTCAGAAAATGTTCAAATTGCTTCGTTGATTACTAGTGATCATATTGAGAACAAATTTTTTTAAATTTTATTTTATAACCGTCGTTGAACAGCCAACTCGATTTTCGGACTTAAGACTAGCAATGTTCAACTTAACAGTCTTGTAATTTTGAACTTAATCTAGAAGACAAGAGAACTCATGGATCAAGTATTGGGAGAAATTGGTTGGAATTAACCTGCATTTGCGTTACATGGAGAGGAAAACTACGAAAACCTCCCACAGTTAGCCTGACTACAAGGAAATTCAATCCCAAGATCCTTCTACCACTGTGAAAATTTTACTTCCACACTATTGTCGGTACAAGCCGGGAGTGATATTCGTAACTACATCATCGCTTGGATTCGAACCCGGTTCACCTTATTGGTAGGCGAGAACTCAATCCCCTGGTCCACCACGCCTCAGGATTTTTGTAAATAAAGTGTTTTGAGTTATTTCTTAAATTATTAGCATAATAGCATTTATTAATAACGAAATTGATTCATCAAGCCCTACCAAAACTCTCTTGCTTATTTAGAATTACATAGTCTAGCTCATGCGGTTGGAGGCTTTTTTTAAAATAATAATTATGATTTATTCGACATTATCACAAACTTAATTCAATGATGCCACCACATACCTTATTTTACATGGTCAAAAGCTCATTCCATACTATCGCCAATTTTCGTCGATTTGATCATAAGCTTATTTATCGTAATATCACAAATTTTAATCTGATCACAAGCTTATTCATTGATACCATCACTAAATTTATTCAATATTATCTCTGGCTTTTACCATCGTAAGTCTTACAGGACATGATCAAAAGCTTATTTATAATCGTGATTCTTAGTTCGAATCATCAGTATTTTCATGAATCTTATTCGAAGTAATTTTAATTTCAAAAAGTGAATAACTATATCTGCCAAGAATGCAAAACTTAACCTGATGATATCGCGTAGCCCGTTCGACACAATCGTAGAACTTACTTAACACGATTACCATTAAGTAAATTACTTTATTATTGAAGTTCATAATACATTCTCTTAGACCTTATCTGACACAATAGCAATTATTAATGATAGTCTCTGAACTAATTTAATAATCTCGCTGGATAGATTTAATTAAGGAAATTTTATAATATTGCAGTATAAAAACCTTCTTTTTAAATCTAATTTTATGTATTTATTTTTAACTAGAGTCCTATAGAACTTCCTATCTTCCTATGAATTTAAGTTGAAATTAAGTTGAATTTAAGTTCCTATGAAAAGTTGATACAGGTATGGATGGGTAAGCATCGCGAGTAAAGGGATCTGGCAAAAATTTCCTTCCCCTTCAGATCTATGTCTAAATTAAGAAAGCTGCCACACGAATGAGTGGTGCTGCCATCTATCCGTAGAGTTCTGAGCCAATATGTACTTTGACCCTTGTGGTGCTCTCTTGTCAGACGAAAGGTGCACCTCCCTGAGTTAATTCTCAAAACGCAAATGGCTGACGAGATTGGCTTGCAGAAGTGTCATTCGAAGCAACAGTATAATTATGACATTCAAATCCCTGAATACCTGCATTCTTTCATATAATCTTCTTATTAAAATGTTTTTAACAGGTGTATTTCCTTTGGATTTGTCCATCACACCGTCACTTTGAGTGGTTCATAGATGTTCTGAGGGACGTTGAGAGGAAGGACGTCACTAACGTCTTAGAAGTTCATATCTTCATTACTCAATTCTTTCACAAGTTCGATCTGCGAACTACCATGCTGGTAAGTTTAGTCACATTTTTTAGATTTTGAAATTGTATCATAGTAGCCAAGAAATGGTAAAATTTTAAATACGAGAAAAAGAAATTTTGGCCATTAAAGTGCAGTACCATTGAAGTAATTATCCTATATTCAGTATCCAGACAAAGTGTTCTATTACCAGTTGCCAATTATTGGTGATTTTTCCAAAATTATTCTTTTAAAGTTTGATTGTCAAAACAATTACACGGAAACAAATTACACAAACCACCTACAAAAAAATAATTACATTGAAAAACAATTTCTTTTTCTGTTGCATGGGATTTTTTTAATAGATCTTTGATACTTTAGTATCACTGATTTCAAATCTACAAGCGGATCCTCTCTCTAAACTACAGTTTTTTTAATGGCATTTTTTGTCAATCTTTTGTCGAAATGTACAAGTTTAAAAACGTTTTATATAACAAGGGGTTGAGTAAATGTTGCGACAAATCGTTCACCTCTATGAGCATTTCCCTATTATGAAGTGTTTCTTCGTGTGTTTCTGAGCAGGTTAAAATAAGGAAACGCCCCTAGCCGTTTACGATGACCTTCTGGCATGATGTTCTGGGCATGAGTTTCTGAGCAATTTAAATTCTGATGGATTGCCTGAACTAAAAGTTTATTGTAACATTTCACTATTATAAATAACATTTTTAAACTTTCATTTCAACAAAAAATAGATTCAAAATGTCATTTAAAAAAGAAATATGTAGCTTCAGAGGCAAAACTAATTTCAGATTTGAAATTCCCGCACCTGAATATAATATGTATAAAGTATATATTAGTCAAGATCAAGTATTTGTGATGTAAACGCAACAAACAATTTGTGCACCCTGTTATTAATTTCTTTTATAATATGAAAACAGGATTCACAGATTCCATGATTTATCCCCCCAAATTCATTAGCCCTTATTATTTAAAATAAACATACACTAGTTATATTCTATTTTGAGTTTTTAGTATAAACTGACAACCAAAAAAAATAATAAATAAATAATAAGCAACATTTTCAAGCTGTCTTGTGGAGCTTTTTAAAAGTGTTTCTGGTACCATGAGCCCATGAACTACCATGAATCACTCAGAAGGCCAGTGTTTCCCAAGCTTATGACTTTTGTGTCCCCTTTCTGAATTTTTCGTTACGCTGTGTACCACTAATAAAAAAAAATGAATGTATTTTTTACTATAAAAAATTGCACAGAAGTTAAAAATCACAACTGGCTGNCACTAATTATTAACTGTTAACTCCGCAAAAAAATAGCCAATGGAAAAATACGTAATCGTAAATTTTCATGGCTAGCTTTGTTTTCAAATAAATGTTTTTGAAATTTTCATTTTTTTGCTAGATATTTCTCACAAGATCCACCGCTAAACTGTCCCGTACCACTGGGGGTACGCGTACCACACTTTGGGAAACAATGCTGTAGGCAATAAAGCTTTTCTGTGCTATTATCGTGTGAAAACTCCGATAACTAAGATACTTGTCTCAAAACAATATTGAAAAATATTTTGATGTGAAAATGACAGATTTAATAATAGAGGCATAACTAAATTGTCCCTAATTCTTCATTTTTTCAAAGATTCATTTCTAATAATGAAATCATGAATGTAAATAATAAAATGTTAAAATAAATGATAAGTATTACTAGAATAGAAAATACTAAAATAGATTTTAGTATTTTCTCGCTTTTAATGCGTTAAAATGGAATTATATTTCTTATTTTCACTCTATTTAAGTATTTTAAGCTGGAAATCCTTTTAGGTGAAAATAAACTAAGAAAATAAATATCCTTCATTAAAAAAAAGTTAACGCACAAGAATTCTTGTTTAAATGAAATCTATTTTCTAAAATAACAGTAAAATATAATTTTCTATCAACTCATTTTTATTTCTCATATCATTTTTAGCCCATTGAGTCTAATTCACAACAATTTGACAAACATAGACTAATTTCGAAACTATTTTGTTTTCAGTATATATGTGAAACGCATTTTCAAAGGATATCAAATTGCAGTATGTTTACCGGCTTGAAGGCCGTTAATCATTTTGGAAGACCAGATATGACAGCATTCCTAAAGTTCGTTCAACAGCAACACGCATACGTAAGTGGTTCAAGCATTTATATATAATTTCAATTATTAACAATGAACAGGTAAATAATAAACTCTCTTTACTGATTTGAAAAGAAACGGGGTGTGGGTTTGTTAAAATTTTAAGGATTGTGCCATTTAGCAAACCATATTTATAATTTTAAGAGACTGCGTTGGTTTTTGGAGAGTTTTGATTTGCACCACCATTTAATAGCATGAGCTCTTTTATATTGTTCGTTAGTATGATGACCATCATTTTAAATGTATTTTACACTAAGTTTCCTTTTTTAATTTTTTTCCACTTGTTTTTCTGTTGCATCGTTTTAAGGATAGTTCTAAATAGTATTTACGTGTAATTTTGAAGTCATATTATTAAATTGGTTAATAAATCTAAATTTATATTGTGATAATTATTGCATCAGAAAGGTTCTGGGTTTGAATCCCGGGCAAGACATAGATGTTCTTTCCTTCTCTGTACTATCTGTCCTGTGGTCAACGTCACTGTGGGAGCGACGTTGGCCCACCTAAAATGGTGCCCCTGAAAGAGAGTCCAGCAAAATCGCCCTGCATATGCCTGAATTGACGGATGTTAACACAGGTGGGCATTAGAAAAAAAAATGCGATAATTATCATCAGGTGGTGCTAATGACTGGAAAACTATGCTTTCTGTTTCACGTTGTGCTAGAGACTATCAGAAAACTATCTAACTGGTAGCAAAATTTCTAAAAGAACATTAGAAAACTCACCTTTTATCACTTTAAAAATTTTTAGATTAGAGAATCTCTTCAAGAGATTTCTGTTCCTAAAATATAATATTGGACAAGTTAAACAGTGAGTTTTCAAATAACAGTTTAGAAATTTTGCAATCAGTTTTTTGAAGAAGCTGGACTACTTAGTTGTAACTATTCCAAATGAAGCATTTTCACGTCATTTTTAATTTTGTCTTCAGTTTCTCCAAATTAATAACATCTGCTATTGTGAAAAGTTTTTACTTATATCTCAGTTAGCAGCTCCATCTATTGAACTACCTTATAAATAATTTATAAAATTGGCAAGAGTAAATTCGATTCAAAAGCATAACTCAGCAAACGGTACATTTTTATTTCTTCTTTTTTTCCCATTTTGATAATCACGTTTTAAATAAACGGTAGGTATATATTACAATGAGTAAAAAAATGAATCTTGAAATTTTTGAATGTTTTACGGCGGAAAAGTTGCCTATTGTAATAAAAATAAAGCAATAAAACTTTAAAATTGGTAAACATCTTGCCTTAGCTCATCTTTATTAAAAGTAATGAAAACTATAAAAAAAATCACGCCTTGTGAAATTTCGTTACGTTGGCAAAACTTCTGAAATAAAAGGCTGCAGTTTGTTATGCTTCTTCGATAGTTTGAGTAACCTAATAAATTAAATTCTGATCAATGATTTGGTTCTTTTACGTCTACACAACGTTATAGAAAAATGCAAGTTTACCAATTTTTCGTAATTTTTTCTTCGTTCACCCTGTTGGATCAGAACAACCCTCACCCCCCACAGTGAAGATGGTTGGACACATAGGTCCAGCTACACTTACTTACTACATTGACAAGGCTATTTTTTTACCTACTACACATTTAAAGTCTGATACTTTGAAGAAATGAGGATTAACTGATCTAGATCTTAGCGCCTTGGCATATTCATCTCTAGCTTCATGATCACAAGTTTAACACAGCTTTAGATTGCTTAGGAGTAACAGTGAAACTTCGGTATTTTTCTAATTCGCATGATACCAGTCTAGTCTAGTCATTTAAGTCTTGCAGCATTGGGGGAGGGTATACCACGAAAGAATTCCGATTATTGATTTTAGAGTGATCTGAAGCTGGAAAGTTAATTTTTGGTAGTACGAAATTTGGTCTTTGATCAACGAATTCCTGTCAACCATCAATATCTGCAGTACATTTCAAATACAATCACCTTGGAGCATCGTCCAGACAACTTGGAAAATCACGTCCCTGTTTTTTTGTCCCAATCGAGACTGCTACTGTTGTCATTTAAGTCCTTAGGTTGCATTTAATAAGGATCTTACAAGACAAACCATCCCAACAAAAAAGACAGTTAGAAATTTTGTACTACTGAAAATAAATGTTAATTTATTATTATATTCAACTGATGCTGCCCTCCACCAACGTATTTAAAACAAGTTGTTTTTAAATATCGGTGCTAACCTGCGAAGAACCTCCATACTACTATTTCATATTTCCGTTGTCGTTATACATGTGTTGTTGTTTTTTTTTATATACAACTGTAATTGAACAACCAATCCAATTTTTTGAGTTTACGACTAATGTTCAACTTCGTATCCCTGTAATTTTGAACCCAATCCAGAAGACAAACGAACTGCCTGATCAATTATTGAAGGAAATTTGCCCTCGTGGAGAACTTTTTGATAGAACTAACCCTCATTTGCGTCATATGGAGAGGAAAGCCACAAAACCACTGTTAGCCTGACCGCAAGCGGCCCATGATTCATCTACTACTGGGAATATTTTACGTCTAAACTATGGTCGGTGCAAGTCGGGGATGCTCATTTTGTATCGACCAGCCATCGCTGGGATTCGAACTCGGTTCATTTCTTCGGAAAGCGAAAATTCTATTCCCTGAGCTATCACGGCTCATATGCGTATTTTGAATCTTCAACTGCAAATTTTCTTCGTTACATCAATTTAATTTAACGAGTGCGCATGTAATTCACAGATTATGGTGTGACACATTGATCCACCTTAGTTAAAGAAATGAAGTGATTCGTTTCAAGGATGTGAATCAATTTGCGGATAAATAAATAAAAATATGTGTCTAATTTGCGATATGCTAATACAGAAATTTCGATATAATTTTAAAATCTATATTAATTTTTTCTCCTTATTTCAGGTGAGCAAGGTTGGAGTCTTTAGCTGTGGTCCTTCCGCCATGACTAAAAACATTACGAAGTCATGCGAAACAGTCAACAAGAATAGAAAACTTCCTTATTTCATTCACCACTTTGAGAATTTTTAAAAACATCTCTCTATTCAACGTGGAATACTTATTGCGAAATTCTCATGGCCCTTGGTTCGAGAATCGATAGAAACTTGGTTCTCCTTCTGGCGTTATTTGATGGTTATTGAGTGGTTATGATGGATTGGCGCCTCTACAAACGAACTTTGAAGAAGACATCTTCTGACAATCAACGAGCTCTTACTCTTTGTGATGCCAAATTTTTCCCTTAACGCGCCGAGGGGAATAAACTGTTTTTAAAAGAGACTTGTGAATTTTAGAAAGATATGTTTTAAACCTAGTGTTCCTTTTTTGTTTTAATCAAGTATTTCACTGTAGTTTTAAGAAAACGGTATCAGTGAATTGTACATAAGTTTTTGAAAATATCTTGTTCGTGTAAATTTCTACTATAGGAAGTAACTGTGTTAATTTGTTAATTGTTTTGTTGCCATTTTGTTTAAATTTCTTTAAATTGCTTTTAAGCTAATGGTGAATTTTCTCATCATATATACGATTGTACTAAAAAAAAATTACATTTTAATGTTTTTGAAATAGCTTATTATTGCCTATATTAAGCTGAAAGTTTTTATTAAATAAAAATGAGTCTGATTAAATGATTAAATAAACTTTAATAAAATATATTAAATGAAGTCTTGATTGGTTAATTTACGTTTAATGCTGTTGAAAACAAACTAAAATACTGCTGCATATAAAATATTAAAAGATTTTGTTTAATAACTTAATTACTGATGCGTAGTTCCATAAAACGAGTGTATAGTCTTTAATTGAAACATCCTTAATTGAACTATTTATCAATAGTACATGATGTAATAATTCCTATTTTATTAATTATTCAGCACGAGTTTTCAATATATTTTTTCCAAATATGTTATATAGTCTGTGTTAATTTATGAAATATTGTGAATATTTTTATACAGTTTCTGAGGATTATAACTATGTAAAGCCAAATTGAATAAATCTTATCGGACTTACATATCTTTGCTCTTATAAAAAGTGCTCTAAATTTGTATAAATGAGCTTTAGGTCAAGTAAATTGGCATATTAATAATAATTTAAGAGACAGAACATTTAATAACAAAGTGATATGAATACAAGTCATGGTAAATTAGATACAAAATTAATAAATACAAAAATTTGTTTTCTAGAATAAGTAGTATAAAAAAATAAGTTCAGAAGACATTTATCCTAAGACATATTATAGTTTTTTTTTTAAAAAAATTGGCATTAGCCTCAGTAAATATTTCTCAAAGAAGCACACAATTTTCTAAATCATTGGACAAGATTAAAAAATACTTTGAGTAATCATACCGGCAGAGTAAGTATACAAAATGCTTTGTACTGCTCAATCACAATCTCACAAATAACTCAGTAGTTTATTTTTTTTAAAATATGCATAACTTTTTACTATTATAAAAAGCCACTTTTAAAACTCTTAAAGATTAAAAATCAGGCTCAATACTTCACTCGGAAAATCACGTTTCTTTCGTGTGATACATCTAGCAGAGAGATAATACGTTTCACCGTATCCACAAGCATATTTTGATCAGATATGTTGAGCAGAATACATATTTTCTCTCGCACTCGGAGCTCAGATGCTTTTACTACTTGCCTACCTTTTTTCGATGCAGCAAGAATTCTCAATCTTCTATTTTTTTAATTGTACTGGAGAATTGGTAAAGGTACGGAGCGTCATAAAACTTGTAAGAATTCGTGACATGCTGGATCACCCCTCCTAAGAGCAACTTCTGACCTAACTCTTCAGCTTCCACGTCATCTTGAGCAAGACCCTCTTCGATCATCCAATCTACCAGTTGATGACCCCAGAAGCAGTTTTCATATAATTCGTCAATCCATCTAATAAAGGGATAAATTAATGAGGTATTTAATTTCGAACCATTCAATAATAAGGAAAATTATATTTTTAAATTATAACTACATGTGTGAAAGGAACATAGAAATACATGCCTTGAAATTTCCAGAGGCAGTTTTAAATTTTTTAAAGAAATACCCGATTTTAAATATTGTAAATTTTCAAGACATACAATTTGAAGACAATATTGCCGTTTCGATGAATGTTTAAACAATGAAAAAAATTGTTTTTTAAAGCAGGCAGTAACTGCTTATTTCAAAGCCAGGTTAAACTAGTTTGATTCTTAAAAATTATAAAAAATAAGCTCTAAATTTTAAGAAGCACACCTGACTTTAGATTTCTTTATATAATATAAAATCATAGAAGTCTGATCTCGTTTTCCATTGTTGTCGGCGCATTTTTATTGGCTGGAAAATCACGAGGTAGGATCCAGTTTTCCCTCATTCATTTCCATATTGTTTAGGTTGTCATCAGCATATAATTAACAATAGTCGTAAAGGTATTCGCGATCGCAACGAACTATAGGGGGCGTTGTTGTATGAGACTAATACCTGCGATTTCTATATGAACAGTCATTCAGTTACTCTAGAGACGTCGTTAATGTAGCACGTAGCATTGCAACGTTCCTTCTCTATTGTGGCTAATTAAATTTAAAAAAGAAAAATGCTTGATATTCTTTCTTATGCAAACGAAAACAAAATGGTATCTCTTTTTATTAGAGAAGGAATATCCAAAACACATCGGAAAAATATTTGTACATTAACAGAAAAAAATATGTATATTCTTATAAGAGTTAAAACCTAATGCCCGAGAAATAGTATTACTAAATTTAATGATATAACATGAAAGGCCCATTTAAACTTTACATTCTATAGTTTTAAGAATCATATTAGTTCAAAAATTAAAATGAACAAAAAGTATACATAAGCCTCATAATTTTATGAAATTTAATTTTGTAAACAACGTTTTTTGACAACAATTTTTATCAAAAAATTTCAAGTTTCAATAAAAATCATTATTTAGAAACTAAGAAACGTAAAATAAAGAATGCTGACGAAACAAAAAAAAAAAAAAAAAAAAACAATTCTTTTTTGTCGCCATTTTTAGTGCTACGAATATTCGTCTTTGGGATTTGCCAAAAACAAAACAAGATGCAATTTTATTTTTTCAGGAGGGAAATATTTTACCGAAAAAACGAAAATGTACCAATTCCCACAACATAAAACTTTATCTTGGCAAACGTACGTTTTGGAAATGTTATTTCATTTGGAATCTTATTCATCAGAGTTCATATGGCGATATGATTGTTTTGAATCTATGCTAAACTCTATATCGGCTCATTTTCCACCGAAATCCAATTAACTATTTTGATTTTAAATAAAGTGTTTTATTTTATGAACTGTCGCAAAAATTTTAAGTGTAGATTGGCGGCACTTAAAAACCGCCAAATCTGTAGCGGCGGTGGCGTTAATACGTCGTAAGTACCGAATTTTTATTCCATACTTTTCTGAATCATATTATTTCAAACATTGGAATATACAAGAAGTATACATAAACACATAATGTTATACCATTTAATTTTTCAAAAGTATTTTGAGAACAATTTTTATCAAAAAATTATAAACTAAAAAACGGAAAATAAAGAATTCTTAGGATAAAAAAAACGATTTTAAGAATTATTAACATTGAAATAAAAACTTTCATATTGTTTCTTTTTTTATTATTCTTATAGTTCTTAATCAGACGTAAAAAACCATTCTGTAGAGAACCATCATCAAATGAAAAAAAAATATTTACAAGCAAATTTTTTATTGTAAAAATCATTGCACTTACCTGATTTATGATTCCCGGAGAATTCCAAAATGATAAGTTCCTTGTTTGAAAACTTTATTCTCAAATAATAGATACATAGTTTATACCTTCATTACTTTTAGATAACATACTACACAGCAAAATTTTATAATTGATATGAATTTGAATATGTAGCTAAAAACAGAATAGCTGAATTCTAGTTGAACTTATTCTTTCAAAATTAAAAAAAACTTACCAAGAAAACGATTTAAATTAATTAAGAATCAGCACAAATGGCACTATTTCAAGTAACTTGGATAATTTTTTATTGTTGTTTTCCGAATTATATGGATACAGAAATATATACTATTCTATAACGAAGAAGAATATGCTATAACTATTACAATTCTGTATGTTCTGAATTCATATTTATTCACTGGAATGACGAAAGCAATGTTGACTTCACTTTAATTCGTAATGAATTGAAGACAGAAGAAATGCATTTTACCTTAATACACACATCTGTAACAGTATCCGAAATCGGAAGTCATCAGTTGCAAGTTTGTTGATAATAGAAATTAAAAATTATTGAGGAATTTTTCTTCAAATGTTTGGCGTGTTCTGTTCCTGAAAGATTTACTAATATTCTGGAGATTTTTTTCAAGTTCTTCGGCCTTTTCCTTAGGGAAATTTTGTTTCTTATTTGCTGCTAAAAAATGGCGTCTGATTCAGTCAATGATTTTGATGGAGCTAAATGAAAACGTGATAAATTAATGTCTGATATTTACAGGCTCCCGCTAGACGGCGTACTCGAGCGTTGCGATCGCGAATTGTTTTCCTTTAAATATTTTTGTATCCCTAATTTAAACTTATTTTCCAGTACTGCTACTATTAGCGATAGTATTAAATTATGGTTGTGAACTCATCAAATGTGTTTGAACAATACAATGCTATAAGAATATAAATGTTATTTTAGAAGATGATTACTTCGAAAAATCACTTCCGTTCACCAAGAGATCTAATATTTGGGTAGAGTGACATTTGAGACAGTAATATTTAGACGTGGGAAGTAGAGGCACAAGAGTAAGTAAACAGAATTCCTTTTAGTACATATATGTTAAGTGAATAATTTTAACTTTAATGGAAACATTGTTTTCTGCCAAGAAAAGACAATTATTGCGAAGCAATATCGCAGAGCAATAACCGGGGTTGGTGAGCAGCAGCAAACAGGGGGCTTAGCCCCCTAGTGTTAGGATAAAATTTCAAAATTTGATAACTCATTTTGGAGTTGCACTGCAATCTAAAACCAGTAATAGTTTTAAAAAAATCAGTTTTCTCCCGTAGTAACTATCACATAATTTTGCATTAAACCACTCTGAGACTTTACAAAGATTTCGAAATTAGTTCTTAATTTTTAAAAGTATCTAAATTGAACTTCTGCATTTATATTTTAGATTAGGTTAAGAAAACATACTGTTTGAAATTCTTATTTTCAGTGATACATTTTCTGCTCGAACCGAACAATACATAACTAAAACAAATTATTTAAACTTTATATTTAAAAGTTACATGAAAAAATTAATATTTTATCATCAAATATACGTCCCATTTTATGAAATGGCTTGCTTAAAAGGTATTTAAGAAAATACACTTACTTCCTATCTCTTGCAATTCTTTGAAAGCATTGATTGAGATAGTATGAAGTAAATTTGCTACAGAAGGCTGAGATTTCTGTTCTAGATTCACTGGATATAAAATCTGTAATACCCTCTTCTTGACCGCAGCACATTGATCTCCATCTGTTATAGAAAAAACAATTCCGTTACATTGTAGATATGCTTTGTAACATAAGATTAATTTATCATTTTAAAGATCAAATAGCAGGAGCATGTGAAGCATTAGAAGAATGCAGCTATGGCGATGGTTAAAATAAAACTAATCTCTAATACTTTTTAATCAAAGTTTCTCTTCAATTAGTTTTCATAAAACTAAATTTTTAATAGTAACATTTAAAAAATATATATTTATAAATTGTTTAAATAGACCAATTAAAAAACCTTTTTGTTTTTAATTTTTTAGCACATTTTAAAAAGAGTGTTTAAATAAAATTACAAAGATCTAGATGGACAATATTTATTCGTCTCATATTGCTTTTAACATTTTAAGCGAACCCTAATGCTGTTTACAAGGTTTTATTTTATAACCGGCATTGAACAGCAGATCCAATTCTGAGGTTACGATAATCAATGTTCAACTCAATCGCCTTGTAACTTTGAACCCAATCCAGAAGACAAGGGAGCTCTTATATCAAGTATTGGGACAAACTAGCTTTCGTTGAGGACTTTTAGATGAAGCAAACAAGCATTTTCGTTATATGGAAGAGGAAAAAAAACCTATGATAAGCCCAAAATCAAGGAGATTTTAACCCATTTACGCCAGCATTGTCGGTGTGAGTTGGTCAACCAGACACAGCTGGGATAAGAACCTGGACACCTTATTGGGAGGTGAATGCTATCCCCTAAGTACTTATGGCTCTGTTTACAGTATTGACCAACATGAATATTTCAGGACAATAAATCTACTCCATTTTGTCTAGGAAAGATCTGAAAGTAAGGGGTGACTCAAATTTTCTCTGCCGAAATCATTCCAGACACACTTGATCGAATTCAGTTCTGGTGATCTAGCTGGCAACTCTATTCTTCAAATAGCTTCTTCTTCTGGTTTTTTTTTGGTCATATTTTATCATCCATAAAAATGAATAGGTACTTCTGAACAATATTCTAATATAACAATCCGTAATACTCTAAAATTTCAGTCTTGTATCTTATAAAAGTTCCCCCCCCCCTTTATAAAATATGCCCAAATGTGTGTAGGGTCATTCAACATCTTGCCTCTCCAACTCTACTTACATAATGACTCACTTCTTTGATAATGGAACGCTGGCTCTCCTCATGTCTGAACACGTTGAGAATCAGTATTTAGGCTGAACTAGGGCTCATCGAGACTGCGTTATCTCACTATGCATTTGCTCAAGGTTGATTTTGGTTAAATCAGTTAAGACACACTTCCCTGTGACAAAGACTTCTTTGATGCACAGGGCTGAGATCTGAGCCATGCATAATATTATACAGAGATGTTGCTGGTAATCAGCATATTTTTGTTTGTGAAAACATGCGCGCACACAGGACTGCTCGAAGATTACTATGAAGTCGAAGATATTCAGAGGATATAGTGGCCAGACAGACATCCGGAACTGAATTATTTCGAGCTTGCCTGGAATGATTTAGCCTTTCTGGAAAGCTTAACAATCACATTTCTTCAACTCCCCTTCGGAACCATTTGGTGCTAAGAACTGTTTTAATGGAAGGGTTTGTTTCATTGTCTCAAGACCTTAGACTGTGCGGTTACGTGTTCGCATCGAGTAATTCAGAACGTCTGATACCCTTCTGAAAGGTATGGCATCTAAGGACTTATTATTAAGTATTTGTTAACCATTTAAGCAAATATGGAGTTAATTGTTAGACATGCATTGCCGTAAGACAAAAAATCCTATCTCAAATCAAATCTGTCACAAGTGTAATATCACCAAATAAATTTTGTATTATTTTGTGATGATGAACGGTCGTGCCATTACCTTTTTGATGTATTTTTCTACCAAATGTCCTTTGATTTGGCTGGTTTTTTCTAAAGTTTTCCGCAAAAATGTTTTTTTTTTATATTTTAACTAACAAAGAGATATAGTAATCCTCTTCAATAAGAATACATTGACTAAGGTTCCAGTTGCTAATGTGTTGCCTGATTAAAATTTATTACTGAAATTTGGAATTCCGCAGCAAATTAATGGATTAAATATAAAAATAAAGTATTAGCATAATTAAATGTAAAGTATTACCAAATTATGGATTAAATATAACATTTATTTATCACTTACTTGTTTTGAATCTTTATAGTAATCGTTCTTGCATCAATTCCAAAAATCAAGAAATAAAATATACCCTACAAAATTATAAGAACAACATTTACCATAACAAATAATGTTATATTGACAAAATCGTTAGAAATAATTTTCTATATATTTGTCCTATTGCATGTTAAATATATTTCTATCTTAAACGTAAATATAATCACAAAACAACTTAGTCACATATGGTGGGGGGGGGGAATGTGGTCAATACTACGCACTATAGCTACCTTTACTTCCCAAAAAGCAGTTACCGATGATAAAATACCTATCTTATTAATGAAAGCTAAATTATTTAACCATTTCACAATCGCAGCTTCTATATATCTATTTTCAACATATTTCGAACTTATCTGAGATTATTTAGATTTGCATGTTATTAAACTTCTCTCATAATTATTGGTTCTTCTGTTAATGATCTTCAAAAATCAATTCGCGGATCAATTTCATGTTTCTTATTGTTCAATTTTTACCAAAAAATTACCACAAAATTCATCATAATTAACATTAATCCACAATGTGAATCCACAATATTTTTCGCAAACTTTTTCATCAATATAAAGCGTTTTCCAATATTTAATATTTTTTTTCACTGAGTTGATCGGTCTGTGTAGGGGTTAGGAAACTGCCCTTGCATCAGAAAGGTTCTGGGTTCGAATCCCGGGCAAAGGCATGGATGTTCTTTCCTTCTCTGCACTATCTGTCCTTACTGTGGGAGCAACGTTGGCCCACCTAATATGGTACCCCTGAAACAGAGGCCAACAAAACTGCCCTGTAAATGCCTGAATTGACTGAAAAATGTTAACACAGGTGGTCATTAGGAAAAAATTATTTTCACTGAAAGATTTTCGCAAAAAATGGTATAAAATAATTCATTTATCTGAGCAAAATCACATATCTAAAATGTACTACTTTTAAATTCTAACGAACTGGAAACAAAAAAGAACTCTGCAAAATACTACTAGTCTATAATGTGACATTTGAAAAATATTTTATCTTTATAGATAGGATTTAGCTTAAATATATAGAAAATACCTGTCCGATGAACATAGATGATTGAAAAAATTCCAACGGAATCATTACTTCGGATGATGTACTACCAGCCAGCTTATATAGATTTGCAACAAGTCTCTAGATGGAGAAAAATATTAAAAGTATATTTCACGAAACGTCTAAACAATCTTTAATAAAATATAAAAACTCAATTTGCAATACGTGAAATTAAGAAAATGATATTTTTGAAATTAAAAAAATGATATTTTCATTGTATATTTGAAAAGTATGTCTGAAAAATATACTCTAAAAAAATGCTTTATGCTATTTGTTGGGTTTATAAGTTGCCGAATGTATTTACTGCAAACCTCTGTCATAACTACAAAATTCAAAAATCATTCACCTCACTTCCGGTGACCCAGTATTCGTCGCTCTATATAAATGGGAACTATTCATAATTTTGATAAAAGACACTATATAAATGGGAACTACTCTTAATTTTGATAAAAAAGACCCTGTGTGGGAACTATTCATAATTTTGACAAAAAGACGCCATAAATAACTAAGAACTATGCACAATTTTTTGTCGTGATCCAACTGGGTTAAATCCCGTAATCCACTTGATGGCATTTTCGAATTACCAAAATCAAAAACTACACAGCCAGTAAACGACATAACGAGGCTCAAAGCATTTCTCAAAATTCAAAACGTGCTGCTCTTTCGTGTGCTGCTAAACTCTGAGCTATCACCTTTTTTTTCGTGGGCAATAATTTGCAGCGCAAATTGCACTAAATTCAAATCTATAGAGGAATACACTATTCAGATTTTAAAATATTTGCACACACAAATTTTTTTTTCCGCCAGTCATCTTAAAGTCTTTAAGCAAACTGAATGAAAATGCTACTCACTATAAACATCACAATCATTAGAACTAGTAGAAGACTGTAAAATCTGAAGGACCATTCTTCTTTATTTCTAGGAAGAGGCTGATATTGCGGATCAATTTCCTTGTAGTAAATGTCTGCCTGGTCTTTGATACTCAGGGTTGATTGTCGACGACTGTATATGCTTTCTCTTTTTCTTAAAAGAAAAAAGAAACACCAATGAGATCAATGATAAGAAAATAATAATCTAAACTTAACTATACAAAATATAACAATGCCAACTTCCTCCGGTAAACACAATTAAAATCGCATTGTCGCTTTAGTAAATGTTAAAAATTCAGTCATTCTTCTTCATTGACTCGAGTACCCCGGATGAACCCTGCCTTACTCCATATGTTATACACTTGAAAACAGTCACCAAAAGTTCTGCTTTTGGCGACTGTTTTCGAATTTTTAATTATTAGAATGTTGAGGTCTTTTGCTTCTGTATCTAGGTATCCGAGTACCCATGAGCTTTGCCCGAAAAATCTTCTAATCTTGAAAATACAAATTTATTGTCTCTTCTGTATGGCGATGTGTATACATCAATAAAAAGTACACATCGTTTCACATTAGATTGCTTACTAAAAAAATAACCTAAAAGTAAAAATATTGCAAACACTAAAGAGTTAGAATCCCTTTGTTGTCAGGCTAACCATGGGAGGTTTTGATAGTTTTTCTCTCCGTGTAACACTAATGTGGGTTATGTGATCGAAACAGTCTTCTTGCATTCTAACCAGATGACTAGCCCAATTTACTCTTTAATATTAATTCGCAGAGGATGTTAAAAAGTCCATTTACTTTATTTCACCTCTTTACCCGCCCTTTTATTGGTGCATTCTAAATATTGACATGTACCCGAGTCATAGTAAAAATAATTACATATGCATCGTACCATAATTATGTGGAATGACAGGTTATTACACTTCGGCAGAACTGGAGAAATAATGGATAAAGATTTGTTTAATAGATGAAAATAGTTAATGTTCCGAGTAAGAAAAATTTAAAATTACCCATTACAGTTTGAAAACTAAAATTCATCTCTTGATTGATGTTGATTTCATGAAATAGTTTTTGAAAAAAACTTACCAAATAGGTAACTTAGTCCATTTCTCAGAGAATGAAATCCCTGTTGCAAGACTAATTAACACTTTTGACGGTGCTTAGCTTATTTTCCGGATTTCAGTAAGTACAGAAGTGTTTTAAATCAGACTGATAGTTTTTTAAAATTTATAAGAGGAAAATGGTTTCAATTTTTGCTGCAAGCTCATATGAAAAGAGCAGTGCATAAATTTTTCCACCGTGCATTTGTTCATCCAACAATCAAATAAAAAGGGGCAAAAACGAAATTTTATTAGCTATGAGGTTCATGTTACAATATTTTAGAAATGTCTACCATCTGTCACAATCTCATGTTATCCGCGGAAGACGGCATGCATCGAAGTGAAACCGAAAAAAAATGCAGAAAAGGCTTGTGGAGGCTGTAGGAAAAAGTTTGAACCAAGAACTAGGAAGTCTGGTCTGCCCAGTCACAATAATTTGCTGCAAGTGTTGTTTTCCGAAAACTAACTAGTTTTTTCTATTATTAATTTTTGAAAAACTTCAGTCTATTTAAAATTCAAGAAACAATTTAATAAAAGAACGTAAAAAAATATCTTCAAATTCATTTTTCGCACTAAATTTATCGATGCATTTTGACGATATAAGTCACTTGTCATATGATATTTCAGAAGGTAAAACAAAATTTCATACCTACTTTTTGTAGCTGACAATTTCTACTTCATCCATGTCTAAGTAAAACATTTCATTGTCTTGAGCACAGTTTTTTACGTATGAAACAGTAACTTCTGTAGCTATTGAAAGAGTAAAAAAAATTACGTCAGAATATTTTTTTAAAAATTTTATTAAGAAACTAGTTAAAAAAATCTTAAATTTGACGTTATTGTTAGAAATAATAATTTTTTTCTTTTTAAACTCATTATACGCTTGCCTCATAATACGCTGCACACGTAATATAAATACGCTTGCACTACGTAACACAATAAAGGAAGGTTTATTTCATAAAAGTGTATATATAAATAAATTTTTTAAGAAAGTGACTTTTCAAATATTTGTTAAAAAATTATTTTTCTTAAATAACTTCGATAAATCCAAATTGATTTTTGTATTATAAGGTGTAATAGTGATGCATATAATATTTATTTAAACAATAAAAATTATAATAAGCTTTTAAAAAATAATTAGAAATTTTACCTTTTGGTGTCCTTGTAAAATGAATCCACAAACGTACGCTGACAACGATAAAGCAAAAAGCTTTGATCACAGTCGATGTAGTTAGCTTTAAAAGAATAAAATGAATAAATTAGTATTTGATAGTTTAATTAATAGATACTTTAGACCAAGTAAATAGTGTTTGGAACATTAACTCACGGTGGCTGAAACCTCAGCCAAAGTTCTATTCTCTAATTATCTACTCAAATTTTCATTCAATGTCTTAATCATACACTTTTAAGCGTGATTAGTACCATTTTATAAAAAAATATTACTCGTATGTATTCAAATTATAAAACTAGTTAAAGGAATTATTTAAAGCATTATTTTTGGGGGGTACTTTGAATTTAAACTGAGCACCAAGAAATTGGTTTCAATTTCTTTCAAACCAATTTTCATGTTTTTTATTACTTTCTGAATGTTTTGGAAATCAATAATTCCTGCTTTACTAAATTATTCTTTTCACTATCGCTAGTCTGCAATTTATAAATACTCTAGATTGCTGTAGTCGATGGTATAGCCTATATTTTGTATTTTGATGCACGTGATTCATGAACTAAACGTAAGAGCTACAGATTTTAAAAATTACATATGTACGTTTTGAAACGATTTTAATACGTGTGTTTTCAATACCAGTTATCAAAATTCTGTTCAACAACTGTTCAGTGAATGTTTACCTTCAAGCAATTCGAAAGGAGTTTTTTTTAAAAACATCCTGTATATAAGTGCGAAATAAAAATATTAAAATAAAATAAAACAAAAATTAAACACTGCAGTTTTCAAGTCATTGACTAAAAAAGTAAAAATTTCATTTTCTTCACTCTTAAAACGGAAAAAAATAAAGTGCTCAAGAACTGTTTGAATGACGATGCTCTCTGCATGTTTTTCGTTTTAGATCAGGAGAAAATGAAATTATTTTCTCATTGTTTGTTTACTTGTACGCAGTTATAAAAATTTTATTATATTATATTATTTGAATCTTATTTCTCATTTAATATTTGTTTATACCAGACAATAAATTTTTATGACAAAAAATTAGGAAACAAGTGTAACTTATACTAAAATCAAGCAGAGAAAGCTCCAGTCTGAATAAACTCCGAACACTCTAGTTATAGAACGAAAAGTGGTTGAAAATTTGATTAGCAATAAATTCTATTTCGAGTCATAAATTCTAATTGAAGTGACGAGGAAATGATTGTAACTTGTATCAGCATCTATTATCACACAGTAAAGCTCCAGCTTAGTTTTGAACAATAACCAGTCCAAAAGTGGTCGAAATTGCGATAATTTCTATGAAGTATCAATAAAAATTCTTCTTGCATCGGTTAGGAAATGAATGAAACAGAAATACTATAATTTAGCACAGAGCTCCAGAAAAATTTTTAGAGCGCTAGCAAATCAAAAGATGATAAACATTTCAAAATTCACCTAGGCGATAACAACACGATAAATCCTGTTAATAGTGGCCAGGAAACGATCGAAACAAACAATGCCGTAAGACGTAGACCTCTTATGCAGATCTCCTTAGTTGTAATTTGAAAATATATAGCGTTAAAACATATTAACAACACCGTAGTGTTAAAATTGTTTGTATCGGAAAAAAAAGGGTTTAACCTTATATTGTCATCGAGCATTGAACTCTGAGATCTGATTGATTTTTTGAGACTGGTTAGATTGGGTAAGATTTAAGAGCTCCAGTGGTCGGAAAGTGGTTGGTCAGTGATTTCGATTAATGATAAATACTATTTGTCGATAAAAAAGCAGTAAATTTTGCTTTTAGTAGCCAAAAAACAATTACAACTTGCATTGTTATCAGGAAGGCTGAGATATATTTGATTGCTCGGAAATTTCGATTGCAAAACTCCACTGATATGAACGAGAAAGCAATTTATAAAATGAAAGTAAAAGGGCGATATATTGAAAATCTGTTATCTAATTACCTGTAAATATTCAAAATTTGTATTGGGTAATCCAACGACTAATATGGACTTAACTTCTTCAAATGACATCAAGTAGCTCATAATGACAGTCATAAAAATGCACACACTGTTGAAAAGAGAGGAGGAAAAATAAGATTAAAAAATTTTCTTTTTGTCATAAAATATATAAAAGTTCTTTAAAATAAATTTCTTACCAAAAAGAAATGCCAGAAATTATCCTAAATCTGTTCTTTCCCTTAGCATTGTGTTCGTATGAAGATGAAAATAGCACAGCTGCAGTAGCTACAAGAATATAGCAAGAAATTTCTCCCCCATAATATAGAATTGTTAGAAAGTATATTTCGCCAGAATTCCATTTCAAGAAATCATAGTGCCAAACAATTATTCCGCAGCACTTTAAAATCTAAGGGGAAAAAAAAGAAAAATTCATTACTTGTAGGGTAGCTTATAAAATTCGAGAGTTGCTCATAAAATATATTAATTATACTACACTCTATAACAAAAAAATCGACGCACAAAGAACGCACTAAGACGTGCAAAATCGACGCTCGATCAGGCTGGAATGATACCGACAGGGGACGTATAGTTTTTAGCGACGAATCCCGCTTCCAACTGTGTCCTGACGATCATCGAAGACATGTTTGGAGACACACAGGGCGGAGGGGGGATCCTGTCTTCACTATTGCACTCCACACCGGCCCTCAACAAGGCATTATGGTCTGGGGTGCCATTTCCTTTGACAGCCGGACCCCTTTGGTCGTTATTAGAGGTACACTAACTGCACAGCTGTACGTCGACGACATCCTAAGACCTATTTAGCTACCGTTCCTTTTGAAGCGCTCTGTGCTGGCTTTTCAGCAGGGTAATGCCAGACCACATACGGCACGTGTTGCTATGAACTGTCTGCAAGCTTGTCAAACACTTCCTTGGCCTGCCAGATCAACAGATCTCTCCCCCATCGAGCATGTCTGGGATATGATGGGAAGGCGATTGCATCTGGCGCGGAATGTTGATGACCTCTCTCGACAATAGGATCGAATTTGGCAGGAAATACCGCAAGAGACCATCCGGGAGCTTTATCGGTCTATGCCACGTCGTGTGGCAGCTTGTATCCAGGCTAGAGGCAGGTCAACACCTTATTGGACTTGTTACTGTAACTCTGCAATAAATTATTCAATTGTTCTGAAATTTTAATCATTTACTATTCTGTACATTGTCTTCCTATCCACCAATTTTCGTTTCAATCGGACAACCCCTTCTTGGTGCGACGATTTTCTTGTTATAGAGTGTATTTTTAATGCAACCATTTACATGTATTTTCATATATCTTTAATCAACTAACATTTTTTTCATATTATAACTGCATTATACTAGTCTTGTATTTCGAGCTCAACCATTAAGAAAAAATGGTGTTTTGTTACAAACATTTGAGCAAATTCTACTCTCAAGACAAATCTTTGTGTAAAAGGAGTCCTAGTTTGCATTACGTGGATCAGAATACCACGCAGTTATAGATGAAACATAGGATTTGACATTTTCTAACTTTTTTTTAAATAGCGAATTTAAATATCTTGTGTTTTTACTAGATTTTATGCAACTGGCAAACAGACCATGTAAAATGCTACAAGATTTTATGATTTAATAAGTGGGTCCGAAATTTAAATTTTCTCATAAAAATACTAATTTAAATACTACTAACTCAATTTTAAAGTTTCATTGTTCAAAAGGTGAAATCAAACTCTTACTTGCGTAAAAACAAGAGATGAGATGTAGCAGTATGGAAACTTCAGTCCTTTTTTCTTCCACAAAAACGAAACCAGTACATAAATCTACAAACAAGAAACAGTCAATTAATCATGTGATTTTTTTGATGGGGTTTATTAATACAAAAGCACAGTTTATATGAAGCTTTGTGAGTACCTGTTCTTCGTAGGAGTAAAAAAACGTTACGTCAATAGAGGTAAAGGTGTAAAAACGGACACAGGTATATATATAGGCACCCCTCTTCAAATAGCTGGAGAAGATGGTACAGACTAGCAGATATAGGACTTACTTGTAGATAAAATATATCAGAGAGCAAGAGGGAACATTGTTTCAAGTAATGCTGTGAATTATGTCTTATGAAAATTATTTTGCATTTAGTTAAGTTTTTTCTGAATTGCAAATTTATATTGAGTGCAGGAAATTGTTTTCGTTACATTTTCTTATAGTTAGTTTTAAATAATTTCTAAGTAATCTCTGAAAAGTGGGAAAAATTTAGAAGCATATCTTAGGGTTAACCTTGTTAAGCTACTTTGTTTAGGTATAAGTTTTTTTCACACGCGGAGATGCAAAATTGCAAGATTATGTCTCATCACTGGACCATCAAGCAAAGATCAGTAAATCAAGTCACTTGAGAAAAGTTCATTTATGATAAGATGGTCAAGTTTTTCCGAAATTAAGCCTCTTACAGGTTATATTTTCAGTCCCACTGGCTAGTTCATTAATATACCGCAAAAACAAATGGTGGGATTAGACTTCCTACGTTTTAAAAGTGGATACACATCTGTCAGTCCTTACCTCTCCTTCCGTTCTGAGAAATCATTCAGACCACATAAATTATGACTCTGACTCATGTCGTTTAGAATGTAAGAAGGTAGTAACTCCACTGAGTTTGTGGTCAGACATGCAGATCACGTGGCAAAATAGGAAAAGCTGCTCTCACTTTAGTGACGATCCATGGCATAGAAGGACAAAAAGACTTCAAAGAAAAAATAATGGTCCTTTTAACTTTTCGGTTTATCAGAATTACGAGGCCAGATATTAGAACACAGACAGACCATAGAGGGGTAAAGTCAAAAATTGAAATTTCCTTAGTTTTGTAAAAGCGCAAACAATTTTGTTCAGTTTATGCATTTTATGAAAAAAGAGAGATTTGAATTTTTTGTCTTGTCGAAAAAGGATCCAATCTTTCACTGTTCGGCTAATCTTAACGCTTCTAAATCTTTGAACTTTCTTCCATGGTCTGTATAAGTATTTAACACGAATCTATCAGAAAAGAGAGCTCACCTCAACTTTCAACCGATGTCCTTTCTCACGCCAAAATCGCCGAAACAGACAGAGCACCTGACAGAAGGGACTCAGATGTTTTGGGAGATAGGGAAATATACAACGGGCTTCTTCTATTTATGTTACAGCTCTATGAGACAGTCACAAATCTTTTTTAAATCTAATGTTCAACCTCAATTATGAAATAAAAATAAGGTTTATATTTTTCCATAATCTACCCGAACACCACTCGTAAATATTTTTTAATAGAACGTTATTCAAATAAATCATGTTAACCCTCATCACTCCAACAGGTAGTAATACTGCCAATTCAAAGACTTACTACTTATCTTTTCTAATTCGTTTTTTTTTTTTTTTTAAGAATTTCGTTAGTATTTTTTTCTGAGAAAATAAACTGTCTGTAACTTTTTGACCCGTTTATGAAAATTATAATTGTTTGTGAAATTTCTTATGAGTATTAAATATACACGTTTTAAAGGTAATTATTAAGTAGTGGCAGTTAAGGAAACTTTATTTCTCACCCAAAAAGATTGGAAAGTCAGTGAATCTATTACGAGTTCCTTTATTTTTCAAAAAAAATAATTGAAGTTGACAGAAAATTATTTCATAAAACTCTTAGTAATAATAACCGTAACAATAATATGAATAATAATAAGAAGGGATAATAGGAATTATAAGGGTTATTAAATAAATTTAAAAAAATAAGTCTGTTAAGTAGATTTTTCTATTCCTAGCAATTTAACATCGATTCTTGTTTCAAGGTTAATTCCCTAACATTAACCGAATACACGAAAATTGATACCTGTATAAATATCAAAGTTAACTTAGCTTTAAACCATAAAAACTGAACAGAGTGTGTAACCTTGATAATAAAATTCCTTGAATCAATAAAAATCATTGAATCAACAATATAACTGACTCTGTTTTGTTTGTTAGGGCTTAAATTTCTGAGACAGCCGTACAATATTAAACGATATTTTCAAATGTTCCCCAAAGTTCTTACCAATATCGTTATTTTGCAGTTAAATGAAGCAAAAATAATATGATGCTTCCAAACTTTTCTAATCACGGAGCCCTTGTTTAAATTTATTTTTTGGCAGAGCTTTTTCATAATATACTCTACCACATACGTATATAAACTTTTACATGGCATTCTAAAATTTTAAGTTCTTCAATGACAAAAGAAAATCGCTTTACTTCTTCATAAAAAGGAATTAAAATAGAATAAAAAATATATATGTGAAACGGTAAAATTAAAATTCGTGTCACTTTAAAACTGTTACGCGGAGTGATTACTACGCATTACCGAAACTGTAACGGTCTGCAGATACAATAGAAAAATGAGAAACCGTAAAAGGAAAATTCGTGCACTTTTAAAACTGATACGCAGAGTGATTATTACGAATTATTAAAATTGTAACGGTCTGCAGATACAATACAAAAATAAGAAACTGTAAAAGGAAAATTCGTGCACTTTTAAAACTGATACGAGGAGGGATTATTCGAATTATTTAAATTTTAACTGTCTGCAGATGCAATAGAAAAATGAGAAACCGTAAAAGGAAAATCCGTGCACTTTTAGAACTGATACGAGTAGTGATTATTACGAATTATTAAAATTGCAACGGTCTGTGGATATAATCGAAAAATGAGAAACCGTAAAAGGAAAAATCGTGCACTTTTAAAACTGATACGAGGAGGGATTATTACGAATTATTAAAATTGTAACGGTCTGCAGATTCAGTAGAAAAATGAGAAACCGTAAAAGGAAAACTCGTGCACTTTTAAAACTGATACGCGGAGTGATTCTGACGAATTATCAAAACTGTAATGGTCTACAAAACATGTTCCAACAGTACATGCACGGTGTTTCAATATTAAACCAACAAATTCAGAGGGCTTTAATAACGCTGAAACACACGTAGACTCTGAGTCTAGATGAGACTGGTGGGGGCACAGTGGAGAATCTCATAACGCGGATTGAAGTTAATTCGCATACCTGTCTTAGAGTGCATTCATCATTTTTACATCGTTGTAGATTGCCCAATGACGGCAGTAAATGCCACTTCGAATAAATCTAGTAATATTTAATCCAAAAGATATTTTCGTAATTAACATATTTATAATATCTTTTGTAGTTGTTATTCTGCGTGAATGGTTTTTCGTTACCTGCAAGAGTTTTTCACATTCTCTTAACGTGGTCTAATACCATGAGTTGAACAGTGCGTGAGCGAAAAAAATGGGCCACCCTCAAACTTTTGTAACATAACTTTTGATCTAATGATAGGATCTTCGCATTCTAGGACTCGATCTTAGTGGTATAAAAGGGTGGCCTCAATTATGCAAATAAATTAAATAAAACACTATCTGCCCCCCCCCCCCCAAANTCTGCCCCCCCCCCCCCAAAATACATAATAGGTAGCTGCAATCTGGAAAAAAAATGGTTCATATAGTTTGGTCAGGAGAGCCGTCCGAAGTTCGGGTCCCTTATTGCTAATTTTATTTTTTGCGTATTTCACCATATCTCGAGAACTTTTTGAGCGAATTAAGAAATTTCTTCACTCAAGCATAGCAGTTTGAATCCTTCAAAAAAGACAAAAAATGTATGTTTATTCCGAAAAAGTACGATTCCGTGTCTGATTTCGTAACTTAAAATATCGTATTTACTAATTAATTAGTATTAGCTCGAACCATTAAGATTAAGTTCTAGAACGTGAAGATACGATCATTAGCTCAAAATTATTTTGGGTGTTTTTTTTTGTTTGTTTTTTTCGCGCAATGTACATCGTAATTTCATTAATTGTGAAAGATAATTTTGCTCCACAATCGTTTGCACAAAGTTACGATTTCACTTCCTTGGAGAAAAAAATTCTTGGAATTTGAAACTTAAAAAAATTATAACGAAAACAGTTTTTCTTTTATTTTTCAAAAAATTTAAGCTTTTGGAAGATTATAGAACTCAAAATATGAATATTATTCTCTACACGCAATAAAAAGAATTTTTTCAGATAATCATTAAAAATAAGCATTTCTTGCGCGTATTTTTCTTTTGTGCAAATTGTCAAGACTCAATTTGGACACATATTCATTTATGCTTAATAAAATAAAACAACCAAACTTACAAATATATATACAAATATTTACACATTTTTCAAAGTGGATTTAATTTTTCTTTTGATTTAATATCGAGCTTTAATTGTGTTACAAAATGTTCTGATACGGGCCCGCAATTCAATAAATTTCTGAAATTTCTTACTATTTCTTGTATTTCAGTTTGTATTCATTGTATACTGTATATTTTGCACGCGTATTTTCTTACCAAATACCAAAGTGTTATGAAATTAAGCACAAACGTAAATCTTTAAGATAAATCAAACAAAAGAAAATCTATTTAGATTCAAATCTGATGAATATGGTGGTTCTTGTTGTGTTATAAAAAGTAAGAAAATTTGTCTAACGCAATTTTTAAAAGCATTTCTCTAAGTGATAGCGAAATTCAATTGGAAGATCTATTTTTTGTTCCTTTGAAACCACGAACGCACAATTTTTATTCTAAAATGAATTTGTGATATGATGAGTAATAAATATTTGTTGACATAAGAATTTTCGAAACTTCGGCCGTATAACTTCTCTTCTAAAATAAATTTGTGTTTGTTGAGATAAAGATATTTCGTTGTGATAAGAATTTTAAAAACCACAGGCGCGTACTTTTTCTCCTAAAATAAATTTGTAATATGTTGAAATAAAAATACTTTGTTTTAAACTATATCCAAACTATATCTTGTTACACATATGAAGATTTTTTTTAAATAGAAAATATACTCAGTTTATAAATAATATAATATTTAAACATCAATGACATTAAAATATTTAAAAGATTCTGAGTACTTACATCGCATAATATAGATACACAAGCAATCCAAAAAAGATAATTCTTTAAAACTGGAACATATTTATTCAGATCTTCCTTCAAAATTAATGTGAATCTCGCCACAACATATCCACTTGGAAAACTGAGAAGACTAGTTAGGATTAAAGTTGCACTCATCTGCAAGAAATTATAAATTTAGTCATACTTCAGATTTTAACCTCACATAGGCATTAGAGTTTCAGATGAAAATAAAGCATATTTTACGGTATTAATGAAAAAAATTAAAATATTATAAATAAAAAATATTAGTTGTGTGGCATTTTGCACAAAAAGTTTCAGTTTAGCAAAACAAAACATTTTCAGCTCTGGATGTATGTATTATTAATAAGATTTCATTGAAAAAGGCTTCCCTATGCTTCTTTTTTTTCCCTAACTTTTCACTTAAACCCTATTTCTAATGCTTGATGTCACCATTGCAATTCATAACAACATCTATGAGGAAACTTCTGAAAGCAAAGTTGCTCCCCATTTCAATTATATATATATTTTTTATTTCCAATGAGCTGCACAATCAGTCTTTCCGATGAGCAGACCTAGTGCGTTCTCCAGAAGCGGTATACACTCTTTCAGGACCACCACAATGGGTGAGATACCATTGGTCATGTTAATTTGGACGTCTAGTTTCTGCCACACTAGATGGCAGCACCGAGACTCTATTTGGATGCTCAAGTACACTGGGAATTTAATTTTTCCGGAAATGCCAATTAGGCACTCCAGGCATCTTTTACATGCCGCATAATCATACGACATGGACGCTGAGGATTTTCTGCATCCTGAAAATCCGGTGTCTGGGTCGGGGATCGAACCCGTAAACTTGGGCTCAGAAGGAAGAGGACAATCCAACAGCGCCACCCAGTCATTTCAATTATATATAAATTGTCGGGATTTCTTAATTAGTTAATCTCATTAGTTAGTTAATGTAAACATTGCTGCTGCAAATTTAATATTCGGAGTTTGCTCCACTGAGTTTTTGGAGTTAGGCATTTTTCACATCGAGCTAGAAAGGTACCAGATTGTTCACGAGCACAATTTATTAACATAATGGTGGTAAAACCACAAAAAACAGTAAATCAGTCCACTTAATGGCTTCACAAAATAGAAAATATGAACAAACATAAGCAGCTCTATTACCCTCTACTATCCAAAAAAAAAGGACAATAGCTTGAGAAATTATGATGGCTAGAATACACGGTTTGCTGTGTTCTGTTTAGGAAACAAGTTTTATTTTTCAAAGAAATAAGCAATTTGGTTAAGTTTTTGATAACTTTTAATTATATAGTTACTTCAAAGGCAACGAAATACTACAACGGCTAACTTCTATATATACAGGATCAAAAATACAAAACCGTCATTAAAATGGAATAATTATTTAGAAAAAGGGTGTTTTTGTGTTTGAAATCTTAATTTAAAAAATCACCTGCGCCAATTAATTTCGTTGCTTTTAAGAAAATTATAAGACTCTCATTAGTACACGATAATACAACCAATAGTTAAAAAGTTATCAAGATTTTCCGTTTGAATGTTCCCTTCAGTTTTATTTTCCGCATAGTAAGTATTATAATTACATTCAAGGAAATAATTATAACTTTTTATTTATCCTTTTTGTTAAATGCTTATGCTTTTCGATTTATAACTTGCAATCGAATTGCTCAAAAAATTAGTGTAAAATTTAAAAATAACTAGCTATTGGTAAAAGAAATCTTAAAACTCGAACACACTTTTCTAAAAAACTCACGTGTATTCTATAAGAAACGTCTTTTTCCATGAGTAATAAATTTCACTCAAAAACATATTATTTTTATTAATGCTTCCTAGTGTATCATGCATGCATGTATTTGTTGACGGATGATGCATCCGTATATATTTAAATGAAATTTAATGTCTTCAGTGTATCATAAAAATCTGTTTATGGCATCGTATGCTACATAAAATAAAAATTGGTTAAAACAGCAGTTCGCGTTATTAAAATCTGACCTTTAAACCATACATCATTGCTCATGCGTTTACATGAATTACTATCACAGAATCCAAAATCATCAACAACAAAAAAAGCATAAAATGACTTACAAATAGCTAGCAAATAAAAGAACTTTAATGGGAGACAAAAGTTTATTAACTTTGCTGGAACTAATAAGTCTGACTAAATTAGGAAACTGCAATGCAATCTATTAGAAAATATAGCAATGCATTTATTTTAAACTAATACACAAACACACACATATATATATATATATATATATATCTTACAGTTTTTGCAGAGCAAAACGTAATCTAACCTAAAATTGAACGCACAAAACGACGAAAGTGGTTGTGGCGCTTAAAATATACTAATATAAAGAAAATAATTTAAGCATCTTTGCTCTTATGCTGTCTGCAATTCCCCAATAACCTCATTTTTACAACAAAAGAAGAAAAGGTTTACAAAGTTTAACAAAAGGTTTTCTTAATGTTTTTATACCACTTGTCATTACTTGTGTATTATTGAAAAACACAGCACAGAAGTTTAATTTTGATGATGGTTTTCTTTATATATTTAAGCAAATTTTTTAAAAAATTTATCAATTACGTAAAATATTGAGTTTTAAAAAAAAAGTTTAGTATATATACATATATATATATATATAATTTTAATGGATCTATGTACAACAGGTTCATTAAATATATAAATTGTAGTTACCGAAGCAAGCGGTTTCCGAAATTCTTGCCCAGATAAGAAGATAGCAGTAGCAGGTGAAACTATTCCGTATAGAAGACCAAAATCAGATAAAGGTCTGGCTGCAACGGAATCTCCTACTAGCAGTTTTATAAATGTATGTAGAATTATCGGTGTTAAAAACCTGAAAAATTCGAACAACTTTTTTTAAGCAACCAGAATGAGTAATTCTGAACATTTACTAGAATGCTATCAACACTATTTATTTAATTTGCTGTAAAGAGCTACTATTTTATAAACCAGCTCCTGTGTCCAAAAAAAAACGGCTCGGTTCTGAAATAATTAGGGGTAAGCTAGCGGTAAAGGGTTTACATCCTAATTTACTTTGGTGATGATTGTATTTAGTTTAAGATTCAATTCTTTGATTCAATTCTTTAGTTTAAGATTAAATTGTTTTAGGTTTTAAGATTCAATTCTTTGATTTGGAAAATTCGTATTTTTATAGATACATCGTTTACTCATAAAACTAATGGAAAATATGGACATCTTAACATAATTCTAATATAATTTTTTGTATACTTCAAAATCTATCGTAATATCTAATCTCGAACGAATATAATCTCGAAAAAATATCTGGAACGAGTATTGAATGAGTCAGAATATTATTATATCCACTTTTAAAATTTATTTATCGAAAGATATTTGAAAAAAAATGAAAAAATATATTTAATAATTACTTATTATTCAATTTAATTATGAATTAATTTTCCCATATCTCGAAAGCGAATTGTGCAATTCAAAAAATTATTATTTCCATTCATAAAATCTGTTTACTTGAAAGATATTTAAGTGCAAAACAAAAGCTTTTTAAATAATTTATTATCATTTATTAATTAACTTAATAAAAGTAAAGTTAAATACTTCTAAGATAGCTTTATAATGAAAGAGTACCACAGTTAAAAGCGGTACAAATTATATGCAAGTCAGTTGTCTATTGTCGAAGACAATATGTTAAAAATTCTGTCGACTGGGTTAAAACTATGTAAATTGTAAAACATTAAGGAGTACAGTTGGTGCTATTATGGTGTTAAGTAAATTTTAAGTACAGAACTATAATTATCGTTAAAAAACTAATTAAAATTTGCAAAACATTAGCAAAATATTATTATTAATATTGGCAAAATATTATTATTATTTGAAAGTATTAGTACTAATATATCACTACAAATGTGCTTGTTTTTTAAGCAAAATGTTTCTGCAATGGAGCCATAAATTGATTCTGTAGCGCATGAAAATATATGTTATTAGCAAACAAACAAACAAGCATGAATAAATAAGCAAATTAAACTATGGAGTGAAAAATAAATTAGAAATGTGACTAAATGCACAGTAAAAAAAAATCAATTTGCTTTACCTCCAAAAATAGTCTCCACCAACATTTTTTAAACTGTAATTTAGAAATTAGGTGATTTATAGACGTAAATGCATCCTCAAATTTCACCAAATTTCATACCAAAAATTATGATATTACTTTTTTCTGTTATGCTTAATTTGAATACATGCAAAAATAATTATACAATGCTTACATCTTGATGACCACCAAAACACATGCTGCAACCATCGCGGAAGTGAAAAGGTATCTTTCTTTCCGGACAAAACTGAAGCCTATAACAGCCAGAACCATACCCGGCACAGTATTAGCCACTGCCTAAAATTATTAACATTAGAAATCAAAATTTAAAAAGAAACTAATTGAAATTTTTAAAAATTAACAAAGAAGAGTTATCTTGTCATCAGCTCATACGATTATATCCATAAAAATAGTGCTTTCTAATATTGCATTAATGTAACTAAAGGAAAATATATCTAAATATAGTGTGAGGAGCACAAAAAAAGAGAAAGTGACCGACTCGTAAACAAAATTTAATCAAGTTAAAATATTACAAGAATTCAAGAAAAATTCAAATTCCTCTAAATCGATATGGGAGAAAAGATGTCTAGTAATTAACGGATAAAATTTATTTTATATTTTCGTAGCTAAGTTGCTATGTTACAAAATATCAAATGAAAGCTTAAATAGAGGTTAGTGAGACACAATATTTTAAGAAGCGTTCATCCTGAAGTTAGGAACCGCACTTGATTTGCCTGTTACCTTTTAATTATAAATCTTGAATTCATAGTTTTTCTTTGAAATTTTATCTTTTCTATTTTTAAAAATTCTGATTTTTAAAAGTGATATTTTCTATAAAGGTTATATTTCAGGAATATTCAATGATGTAGTTAATTTGTTGAAGAATATATTTTGATAAAAGAAAAGAAATGAAAAATTAATTTAAAGAAGAAACTCAATCCATTTTGCTGCATTTACACAAAAAATTAATAAAGAAATAAGGAAAAATTATGAGTTATTAATAATTGGTGCGTACAAATGTGTCGATGCTGTATGATATGAATTTATTTTCCATCGATATAAAAAAAACAGGAAAAAGCTGGAATGCAAATATAAAAGATTTTATTAAATGGAAATTTACCAAGTTTATTTTATTATTTCAAGGAAAAATAAATTTCATTTGGAGATTTTTCTACAAGATTGATTGATTTGGTTGAATTGTAGCCACCGAAAAGGAATGAGTAAGGAGCGTGAATCTTAAAATAAATAAAGCAACAAAAATTGCGAAAGCGAAACTTGAAAAGATAGATCCCAGCAACAAAAATATATTATTATATTAGAAACAAAGAACTATATAAAATGGAGCAGGCAAAAACCCGAAAGAAAACTGACAAGAACTTCATAAAATTGAATCTGGAAAAAAAAATAGATTCATGCATATTCCCTCATGGATTTGATTTCTTTAAAATTATTATAACATGAATATTATTTGATTATTATGACTTCTAATCTCAACCCTTTGATGCAGATGGGACACCGGTAAACCTTTTTCAAATTTTTTTCTGGCGCTATTATTACGAGTAAAAATATAATTTTGTATTTTTTANACAGGTTTAGAATTTTCTACAGTGAAAAGTTTTCGGAACTTCAGTATTCAAAAAAGTATACAAAAACTAGACGTTAAGAACGTATCCAATGAGCGAGCAAAGCGAGCATTGGATTGCGAAGCAATCCGAAATGAACTGCGAAAGCAGTTCCGGGGGTTGGCGAACAGGGGGCGAAGCCTCCTAGTATTATTATATTAGAAACAAAGAGCTATATGAAATGGAGCAGGTAAAAACCCGAAAGAAAACTGACAAGAACTTCAAAAAAAAGGATCTGGAAATAGAAATAGATTCATGCTTATTCCCTCATGGATTTGATTTTTTTAAAAATTATTATTATATGAATATTATTTGATTATCATGACCTCTAATCTCAACCCTTTGAAGCAGATAGGACACCGGTAACCCTTTTTCAAATTTTTTTCTGGCGCTATTATTACGAGTAAAAATATAATTTTGCATTTTTAATCATAAAAACAATTTAATAGTTATTAACAAAACTGTTAGACTGTCTGAATTATATTTGTACTAAAACATAAAATCCAAAATAAGTAATCTGAAAATTTTCTTTTTCATTCATATTCAAAAATTTACCAATCATTGATTTCATAAATTAATTAAATTTCAATGATCAATGATATTTTCGTTTAGATCTAAATAACTTCAAGTAAGTGCAAATTTGAAAAATTATTGTTTGGAAATGAGCCGATATTAGCCAATATTATAAATATTATAAATAGTCACCGGCGTTTCACGCTGTATTTCATAACCATAAAATATTACGGTGCAAAATATAATATTTTTCACTTTTAAATACAAAATATTGAAAAAACTATGAAAAATACATATTCTGCATCAAAAAGTTAAAATAATCATCAACTACAACTATTGGTTTTTTAAAGGGGAATTAAATTATAAAATAATAACACAAGAAAAATAAGAAAAATAGAAAAATCCAAACATCAAAATGTATAATTATAGGACTAACTAAGAGACGTTATGGAGTACTGAAAAGAAATCCGGTTTCATTCATACAAATCGAACCTAACAATCACTAAGTCAAAATAAATAAAAAAATTTAATTACTATTGTTTTATTCTCAAATTTTTAAAGCCTACATATATATGATAAACCAGAATTTTTTAAAGTTCGCGAGTTTTAATTAAAAAGAGTAATAAAAAAGTAGTAATAAAGAAAATATTTAATTATTATTGAATTTAATACCAAAAAATTAACAGCTACACATCCTTAAACAAGCACAAAACAGACAGTAGAATTCGTTTTAATTGTTCAAATTAAGTTATGAAGAAATGTAAAAATTATGTGCATTTTAATAATGTATAAATTATTTTATCTGAAAAATGATGGCAATTATTTTTGCATGACCTATTTAGAATTCAAGATATCTAAATCTTTAAGTGATGAAATAAACATTTCAGGATTGATGTCATGTATAAAATCATTCATGACAAATTTCTCATTCTACTAACTATTATATCTGTCCTTATGAGTTAATGAATAAACATAAAACATCCTGCTAAAACATTTTTATGAATTCATAAATCTTTTTCTTTATGTACATTAAACATTATTCTGTTCTAAAAGAATACATCATTATCATCTTTAATTAAATTTTAAAAGGAATTAATTTATGTTCCTTGTATAGAATGGCTTTTGCATTAAAAATTAATTCATCACTTATAAATTCATTTTAAAGCATTAATCTAATCTACTGTTTAATATTTTATGATAATTTTTCTTGAGAAAGTTTATTGTATCTTTGTGAAGAGACTAAAACCATAATAAAATGAACATCACTAAATCACTAAATAAGATTTGCTATAGCTATTAAAAAATTTAATAAATTTTTTTCCTTTTTTTTCCATTAAGTGACTCATAATTTTATTATCGAATCAGTTTTCATGTTTTATGATTCATAGTTTTTTTGAAAGCAATTTTTTCTAAGCAGAACAACGCATAAATTTGCAATTAAAAAATATGTAATAAAATCTTTATTTCGTCTTTCCACGAAAATATATTTATTCGAATTCATGCAAACTTAATAATTTAATCTTCCAGTTTTTTTTCTCATTATCAGAAAACATCTAAATGAGCGTTATTACACTTTATTGTAAGCCATAAATTGTAAATTTCCGTTCAAATAAGACATTATAGCTAATTATTTAGCTATTATTTTCTAATTATTTAGCTAGCAATATAGCTATTTATTTAGAACACTAAGGTTATTGACAAAACATAATCTATTTTTGTATTTTTTCAATGTTACGTAATTTTATAAACTTTTGTAAGACTCATCAATAGAAATTTCTTTAAGCTGTTATATATTTAAAAATTCAGCAAAGCAATTAAAATTTAATAAGGAATTCCCGCATCAGTTTGAATTAAAAAATTTAACTTTTCACTTTTAAGTCCCCGTGTCTCTTTAATAGCGAATTCAGCAATCAAAATCTATCGCTAGTACCACTAACGCTAGTAATTTATATAATTTACAAAATTTACATTGCTTACTTTAATTCAGGGGTATATTGTTGATTGCTGATCAAAATCTACTTCAAAAATTTACTTTTTTAAATGAAAATAATCTTAATTACAAATGTGGATTGATAAGACTAAAACCGTATTGATACTCCAAAAATAAACTTGGAATTAAGGGGGTTTTCTGATCTAGAGATCCGATTTAAGTCTCATTTTCAACACTATTTTTCTATAAAATGAAAAAATGCGTTATATTATGATTTCATGGTTTCATTCATTCATCCCCTTTCCGCTATATTTCAATATTTTCCCCCCGATATAATTATAAACTAACCTATAAAAATAATAGATATATCAGTTCACGTTGTGCACTGGTGGACGGGAGTAGCTCAATCTCCATACTGTATAACCTGAGGTGAACGAAACCGAAAATTGAAGGTTATGCATGAATGTACAGTACTTGTGGTTAGAACCAAAAAAATTCTGAAAAACTCTTTTTTTTTTACTAAATGGTGGCCATTTGAAAAAAAGATTACGAAAAACGACTTTTCTCTGGATTTAAAATTAAATAGAAAAATCGAAATTTTGGAAAATGTTTGATTTCTGTTGATTTTAACCATGACCACGTCACTTCTCTTCAAATATCGAGACCAACCTCAAAAGCGAAGGAATAGTTTTTCCGCAATCCAAACTCCCAGCAAAAGAAACACGATTTTTGAGAAATCACGTTTGAAGTTTTTATAACGTTTTTCATTGGTGTTTCGAAACTTACCATCGATCGAATCCCCATACAGCACGCCTTTCTCGAGATTATACATTTCGTTGGCGTGCCTGGCAGATATGGCCTCTTTGCTGGAGGATGAAACGTAGTGCTCCGAGCTTGCAAAGCGAATTTTGTTGCTAATTTGCAAAACTCGAAAGTCGTGCAGCCAATTCGAATACCCATGACATCCATGATTCTGATAATCTCCATGAGACATCATTAAGATCATAATTTGCAACTTTGAGCCACGTCTTAATTGGAATAGGTGCCATAGAGAAACTATCCGAAAAAGCGAATTTGGTGGTTTGTTGTTGTTTTTCCTGTTCGCACCAACATATCTTTCCAGTAAATTGCCATTTGGCAGGTCTTCGTATGAAAGCCTGGTTGCCTCCTGCGCCTTTCTTGAGACTTTGAAGATCTGAAACGGCCAGTCCAGTGATCGCATTTTTCAACTATATCAAATAGTTTCCGAACAAAATGGTTTCACCCACATGCACTCCTTATTAGAAGGTTTCGAAATATGCAATAAAAAATCGATTTTTTTTTTAAATTTAAGACAAGAAACCCTCCTTATCAAAAATTTACTTCTACATGGTTTTTAAAGCATAAATAATTCAAAATTTGTTACATACTTCGAGAGGTTTATGTAGAGCTGCGTGCATATGTGAATGGAAAATGAAATTCAAAATAATGCCAGATAAAGTTGCTATGGTAATTGGAACGCTGTATTTTAACATAGATCGGAAGGCCGCTTCGAAACCATTCATCCATACATCACAACTTGATGTCTTTTCTTCTTCTTGTGTTCGTCTTCGTTTGTGCAGTTCAATCAAGAGATGTCCCAGGGGAACAAAAATGAGAACGGTAAGAATGGGCATGAAGAACAGATATTTTATCATGTGAGGTCTGCTCTCTTGATACAAAGCAGACACTGAAAAAAAGTACTATTTGTTAAAAACCTTAAAATTGTTACAAGCATATTGCGTAAAATCATATACATGAATAAAACAAGTACTATATAAAATCACAGGTACGACTAAAACTAGTATTTTACTGAAAATCAGTGTTACGAATTGAACAAATGTTTTACATAAAATAACTGTTACTCGTTCAGAATTCGATAGTTTTAATGAGTTGATCATATAAAGCCAACCACCATATAATAAGGTATTTATAAACATGATATTCTAAGGAAACAATAAAATAATAGTTTAAAATTTAAAATTTTTTTTAAACATGGAAATTCGATTAAAAAAAAGGAATTATGCTTTTTTTCTAATTATTCTCTTTTAAAAACGTAGTTCTTAAAAGAGAATAAAAGATAAAGGAATAATTCCATTCACACGTAAAGCAAACAGTGTCAGGCGCATCACTTTTAACAAACGTGTGAGAATTTTTAGCTGTGATAAAAGCTTATTATGAGTTTGTAATTATAAAAGTAATATAAATTACGGTTTTTGGTTTAAGTTTTTAAAAGAAAATTTTCTTTTTAATTTCACTTTAAAACATTTTATTTTTTAAGTTTTATTTTATTATTGCTTTCTTTTAAATTTTGTGCGTGGTATATGCTTTATGTCAGAAAGTGGAGAAAATTTTACTAGATTTGAACTGAAGACAATATCTCTAAATAAATTTTACTTGAGATTAACATTTATGATAAAACTTTAATCTTCATGATCAATTTTGATTAAAACTTGACATCAGACACAGAAATCCTGTTACGATTTATTAAGGATAATATATTATGCAATTGTGTGACTATACTATAATGTTACAAAAAGAATTTTTTTCTTCTATCCGGATATTGATTTTATACATTTGTGTATCAAAATGAGTAGATTTGTTGACCACTCCATCATGGGCACCATAGTAGGTGGGCCAACGTTACTTTCACAGTAAGAAAGACAGGTAGCACAAAGGGAAAAAAAGGAAAGAACATCCATGACCTTATCCGGGATTCGAAACCGGGGCTTTTCTGACTTGATGACAGCTCTCTGACCAAGGAAAAATGATTTCTTTTTAATAAAAAAGCTTTATTTTAAAATAAAATAAATAAAAATAAAGAATAAAAGGAACTTTTTTATAAATAGTAATGTAAAAAATCACTTTTCTAAAAGTAATTTCTTGAAACATTTCAAGATATATAATCTTAATGATGTCAGTTTATATTTTATGGCATCACGACGATGCTTAATGTAACTAAGTTTCAACAATGAAAAAGAATACCTAGTACTTACAGTAAAAACCCTGAACAATAGACAACATTTTTTGGAACAGTTATTAAAAGATTTCGCACAGTCACCAAAAATTATTGAGTGTCAAAAATCATCTTTACCTCAAACTGATGATAACATTTCATTAATGAATGTACTGTAAGTGATCTGTCAAAAAATTAATATTCTCTTCCTAATGTTATTATAAGGAAGAAACATTAATTGGAAATTTATTGAAATAACGGTTTCGCAATTTCTGGTCTCCGTATGAGTTATACATAACCATTTCTTCACCACTTCAACCAATTAAGGTACCCTAAAACTTTCGGACACAACATTTTAAAATTTTTAATTTAAATTTTTTTTATTTGGAGTTATGGGGGTATTTTACACTAAAATATTACACAAAAAAAAATATGAAGAAAATTTTTTTAGAAAATATGGGAGGAGGAACTGGTCAAAAAACCGAAAATTGACCTCTTTTCAAAATCACACAGCTTTGCTGAAATTTATTATTTTTTCATTATTTTTGCTTTATAGTACTCAAAAAAACTCAACTTAGGGAATAGAATACGTATTAGACATATTATTACTATTTAGATATTTTACAGTAAATATCAAAATTTATTTAGTAAAAAAGGATCAACAATTGCTATTAGTTATTTTTATTTAGCTGCAAAATATTAAATAATAGTTTAATCGATTAGACCGTAGTCTGTTCCTTAGACATGTGTATAAAAATTTTCATGCGAAATTTCAAATAATTTGAACTAAAATAATGTGAGGTATCATATTTAAAATGAAAGAAAACAGCCAAAAAATTAGCTTTCAGGAGAGGGCCAAAAAGGCACCTTTTTCAGTTAGTAGCCAAAATAAATGATTTTTTAAATCATCATAACTTCCGCTCTATTTAATATAGAAACAAAACTCAAACGGTTTTTGAAGGATAAAAATTTATAATTTTATATAAAAAAAATATACAGAAAAACAATTTTTTAGACGAAATTGGTTTAAAAAAAAGCGGGTACCTAAAACATGTTATGGTATATGTATTTAATTGCGTATTTTATTAAATTCATTCATTGTATTTTATTATTTCATTTTTTCTAGCTTAATATCATGGTAATTTGACAAATTTTCTATACAGTGAAAATTTATTTATTTTCACTTTAAAACTTCAAGAACTAGAATAATTAAAAGAAGTGATTTAAGTATTTTAAAAAAGAATTTAAGTTATGTTTAAAAGCAAATTTTCTAACTACATCAATCACTTTAAGAACATATGCTACCCGAAATGTATGAAATCCCAGAACTGGGCAAAGTATGAAATTAATAAGCATTTCATACATTGTCTAGATATTCTATAGGATAAGTAATGATAAACTTACAAAGCATGAAATATTATTAGTCTACATGTTTATGAAGTATGATTACGATTTATTGATAATTGTTAAAAGTAATTTCTTGGAGCAACAAATAGGTAATATTTCATTTCATTTTATTTAGTAAGAAAGGAAAAAATTTAGTTATCTCCATACATCATTAATGATAACTATATTCATTATTATATAAACCAGCAGGGATAAATAGATCATTATCCGGTATTCCTTTTATATATATATATATATTTTTTTATGGAGAAAATCTGTTGCCTGGTATTCTTTTATGGGAAAAAATCATTGCCCGACACTCGTGAGGGTAACTTTTAAGGTAAAGAGCTATCGTACGGTATCCCCTATCAATGTTATTTTTTATTTAAGTTTATATTCAAGGGCAATTACTCGGCATTTCTTTAAGCCAATACTTCACCTAATTGGATATTATTGATGAAAGCCAAATCCCCTAAAGAAAAAAATTGTGTCTGATAAAAGTAGTTATTTATATAAAAAATATTTTTCTGAAAAATTATCTCTTGAAAAAATACTTCAAAGTAAAATCCTCAAAGTCAAAATGGTTAAAGTGTTTATAACAGTCATATTTTTTTCGTAGAATTTTTTTCTTTACTTTTCTTTTTTCGCTAGCAGTTAATGAAAACAATCTTCAAAACAGGTAAAAAAAAATCACTAAAATTTACGGGAACATACGAATATATTTGACAATATAATTTATAGAAAACAGTTTCAATAAAAGTTGCCTCTTTCCCCTAAAGTAACCTAAGATTTTCTTGTAAAAATTACTATTATTATTTATTTTGCACGCTGCATTGAAAAACTTTAAATAAAAACTATGGTTATCCAAACATTTGTAAATCAATAACATGAACTGAAAATATTTCTATCAAAATTTTTTAGTGATTTACATATTATTAATGCAAAGTAATTCGTAACGATCACTCTTAACATGCATAATTAGTATTTATATCGCAAACTAATATTTACGCAAGTAAAAATCTAAAGTATTTTCGAGTCACTAGAAATTATGGAATGAGTTTAATACCGATGAAAATCACTAGTAACTTCGAGGAAAGCTTAATGAAATTTAGATATACTACAGTCAAACCCCGCTATAGTTAACACGGTTTATAGTGAACTCCCGGATATAGTGAACGAAATGTTCGGTCCCGTGCCTTGCTATACACGTATAATGTTATTTTTTGTGGATATAGTGAACCAAAAAAGTCAGAAAGTTGGATATAATGAACTTTTTTCTGTCTTCGTTTGATTTTTTTCCTCATTTTTTTCGTAGATAATAATTTTAAAATTTCTACTCAAAATAAATACATATAGGGGAGAGTCGGGTAGCCCCGCCCGGCGAGTACCCCCGCCCACTGTTAATTTCATATGTATAGAATATTTTTTCAAGTCAATGGGCCATCGGACATTAATTGTTATATTAAAAAAAGATTATTTTCAAAGTTTCAAGTATTTATGCAGCTGGTAACATGGTAAACAATAGTTTTGAAAATATGTTGAATACAGTAGTCATGAAATTAAGAAAAATTGGTTGAATGTTTCGATTAAACTTCATTTTAATACTAAAAAAATAATTTTTTCTATACATACAGCATTAAAGTATGTAGTCTTAAGTTTAATTTGCACAAAGAAAGAAGTTTGTATGTAAAAAATTGTTCGAGTAATTAAAGACACTTACTCAAATCTCAATTTATTTTATAGTCTTTTCAGGTAACAGTGACATCTTCTGATGTACTTCGTATTGAATTTTAGTACATGCGTGAGTTTCCTTCCTGTTTTCGACGCTGAACGCTACAAAACCGTAGGGGAGAGTGGGGTCAATTGTAACAGGGTACGATTGTAACAGAGCAAAAATTTCGAGTATCGGGTTCTAGATTTGGTTCCTAGGTGGCGCACAAGGTGTATTTAATAAATC